>NC_044571.1:85486688-85828197 GCF_901933205.1 Camarhynchus parvulus | reverse complement strand
ACATAAAAATAACCTTTTCTATCTTTTCTTGGGGAAGATTAGCAGAAATCTTGCTGGAGGAAAATAAGCTCCCGTGCATACTCACAGATAGGGCACATCCGCATTAAGGTTTTCATCTCAATGAGATGCAGAGAAGGGAGTGGGGAAGGGAATCAAAGAGAAGTCAGAGACATTAAACACATTGTGGATCAAACTGAACCCTGTGCTGCCTGAAAAATAGTCAATTGCCAAATCTGCCAGTCAAATGAGATTTTAGATCAAGAGAGATCTAGCCACTAATTCTATTCCTCCCACATATGCCATCCTGAGTCTTCCAGAGGGAATACGAAGTCCTTTTCAAAGGGAATTATTCAAGCATAGTGGCCTTCCATTCCACAATCTCCATCTAAGCAGATGAGCTCATCAATAGATGATATCCCTTTCCAGGTTGGCAGCTCTGCTGTTTTGCCCAAGGAATTCATCCTTGGATACAAGCTTTGCGAGAGGAAACTTAACAATACTGGAGATGAAATACACACACACAAAGGGAGAGAGGCTGCAAATTGGGAGAATGGACTTCACCCCTCAGCCTTCTGTCAAACAGTGACAGCCCTGGAGCACAAAGGATAGAAGAAGGCCCCTCAGAAGGAAAAGAACTTACACAGTACCTACACCCAGTAAAGCTAGTGTAATAGCTGGCATGGACTGGGGGGGGGGGGGCAAATCAGAAAAATCAAATTTGGTGGGGCCAAATCAGAAAAATATATTTAATTAAAGCCCAGGTCCAGGGAGGAAAGGGCTGAGCCAGCAGCAGGTCTCAGCACAAAGTAATGAATTTCTGTCCACCAGAATGATGAGAGATTACTCCAGAATAGGTTTAAACTCACCCCATATGTGACCAAAGCAGTACAGAAAAGCAGCTCCCACAGTTACAATACACATTTTTTGTATGGTTTTCACTATGTGTAAAGTGGCCCTTGGGAGCCACTTGCTATTGCAGGACTGCAGAAGAAGAGGTAAAAAACAAGGTTAAATTACTTCATCCAACACATCCAAGTACCTGGTGACCATACGAGCAGTGACGGACTTGTCTGGTGACAGTGAATTCTCCAGTTCTCCTCTAGCCCCAAGTTAAGAAACGCAGCAGTCACTTTATTAAAAAATGAGTATACAGTTTAACATCAGCCCAGTGTTTACAACCAGTCCCTCTTCTAGTAGTTCCAGATTTCCTGTTGTTTGTTACAGACTATTGGCAACCCAAGGAATCAGTAGCATAAAGAAACCATAATTTCAAAAAATTTGTCCCCACATCTCCAGCAAAAGCAGCATCCATCATCAGTTTGTTTTCCATTGGACTTGCTCTAAGAAACAAGAGTTTTCAACGTATTTTGCGGGCAAATCTTGTCTTTACAATAGTAACTGCTCTGTTTGTTAATCACACAGGGCAGCATCTCTAAAAAGCCTCACAGCACTGATAAAACAACCCTAAAAGAGTTCTCTGTCATTTTTTTTCCTGTGATTTATTTCCTAGAACAACAAAATTTATTTGAGATTTGTTCAACTAGTAGAGTTGCCACTAAAGGGGGAAGGGGGAGTAGGGGGCAGTTCACACCATTTGGCAAAGAGATCATCCATGAATTGAGTTCTTCAATGGCTGCAGGAAGCACACAGAGGCTTTGTCCACGCTTCCTCGAAGCATCCAGCAGTGCTGCAGGAGGGGTGCACTTTCACCCCCTCGTTCCCCTCTCAGCTGACAGCTGTTCACAGTGCTGCTGCCTGCTTCCTTCCTTCCTCGAGTCATCCAAAGCACAGAGCAGCCTCCATGGTGTAACAGCAGCTTGGCAGAAGCAGGCAAAGTGCAGCCAGCAAAAGATTTAATTTAATAAGATAAACATGGTGTAAGGCTCCACATGATTTTTAAAAATAAACACCATAAGAAATATGAAAACAAACTGGCTTCACTACGTGTAGGTCAGGTTCAGATGCTCTCAGAAAGATCTTCTCACCCATACAAAATGTTCTTCCCCTCTTGTCCCCATCACGAGGATGGAGGGACAGTTCACCATGTCCTGTTGTGTGCCCTTCCACGTACAGTGAACGATGCCTCTGCCACCCTCCAGAGCAAGTCAAAGTTTTATCAACATCCCTGTGAAGGAGCAGAAGGGGAGAAGGGCAAGTAATTCAGTCTCTGAAATGAACATCTAAAAGTCTTGACATGATGACTGTGTTGACTTCACCACTTTAATGGTTGTTCTTGGCTGCCTCTTTAGCTGCAATAATCAGAGGAGTGAGACTGGATAGAGGCTTTGCAATTTTCAAGAACTGGTGCTAGGACAAAACAAAAGGAAAAATTGTTAGATTTTTCAGAATATGCCCCAGAAGTGGCTATTCCAAGCCTTTTCACCTAAACCCATATGAAATCTAAGAACTTACTCTAGTCTTTGAATACATCAATCCAGAAGCTTAGGATTCTATGACAAAATTTTGGGGATTGCCTGAAGTGATGAAGAGATTTGCACCCAACACATGCTAAATTATCCAATGTTTGCATATGTTCAAGATTGAGCAAAACTCAGCAAATTCCCCTGGGGAATTATAAAGCTGCAAAATCGATAGTGAAATCCAGTGTGAAAGAAGGTGTACTAAAATCAACCCATGGGTTTCAGACACAAGGGATAGGGCTACATGCAGGAATCACCTCTCATTTCTCTGTTCCCTGTTGCCACAGGTCTGGAGAAAGCATTGCCTTGGCCTTCTACCAGATATCAGAAATTTGTGAAGCAGCTGAAATTTGGGAGAGCAGCACAGAGCTTGCAACACAGCACCATTCAGTCTCCTATATAGGTGCTCTTATTTAAACAAAACAATATTGATTATCAAAACAGCTCTCAGATGAGAGTAAAGGGCAAGTCCACAAGCTGTTCTGAAAACAAAAAGCAACAATAATCCACAAGACTTCTGAGCATCAGAAGGGATCAATCATCCAAGGCAACATGCTTCACAGATGGAAAAAAATAAAAAGTAAAAATTCAGAGGCCACAAGGTAGTTAATAACAGGCTGAAGTGTTACAGTCAGAATGTTCTCCTGCTCCGAGGAACAGAACATAACTTCTTTCTGATATTTTAGGACTGAAAATTCCAGAAGAAAAAATGATATTTCAGTTACTACCATATTGTCAGACATTTATGCTTCATTATAGTTACAGAAGGCAGCAACACATCCAAGTCTGAGCCACTACACAAATTAGTGATGAGAAAGGAAAACAAAATGGAAACTGTCTAATTCTTAAAGTCTGAGTGCTCCTGATCACAGACCTATTTTATAAAGACTTACATATTTTACCCTCATGGCAAATTTGAGAGAAAGAATGCACAAAACACTCTTCTCATCCATGTTGATAAAAATCCTGGCAGCTTGGTCCTCAACTTTCACTGTGAGTTCAGACTAAGACACCAGGTTTTCAGTGAAGTATCTGATTATAGGGTGGTGAGGCACTGGCACAGGATGCACAAAGAAGCTGTGGATATCCCATCCCTGGAACTGTTCAAGACCAGGTGGGATGGGGCTTTGAGCAGCCTGGTCTAGTGGGAGGTATCCCTGCCCATGGCCGGGGAAGTGGAACCAGAGGATCTTTAAGGTTCCTTCCAATCCAAGCCATTCTATAATTAAGATATCTCACAAGCTTTGTTCCATCATCTCTCTAAGGAGTAATATCAGGCAAAATGTGGTAGAAGTGAACCGCTCCAGTTAACTGAAGCCATGAACACTTCAAAGAGCTTAGTGATCCCTCCTGCCAAAAGCAGACAGCCAAAATACCTGATGGCTAGAAGCCTTCCTGCTGTCCAAATTGGAACAAGCGTGACAAGACAACACACACAGATGTCATGGCCAGCCACATGAAGAAACCACGGGAATAGGGGGGTTCAGCATCTGGCAGGCCTGGGACACAGCTATGGTTTGAGTCTGGACACAGAACACGCTGCACAGCTGCTGCCAGTAGCCAGTACTGGAAAGGGAGCAGTCTGTTATCACTTTATTATAGATTTTTCTTTGTGGGCTGTGGTTTTCAGTTGCCTTTTTCCCCTGAGAGGCTACCTTACCTTTGTGCTTTCAGCTGATGCAGTATTTAAGACCTCAAACAAGATCGCACCCCTAAGCCTGGCCTCATTCAGGATTGTGTGATTATATTGTTCCAGTCTTGTTCCCCATCACATACCTGTAGCAGCTCTTTTGCAGAGCCTCTCTTTTCCACGTCCATTTCCAGACAGCGATTTAAGAAGTCTCGGAATATGGGTGAAAGCTTTTCTGGATTCTGCAGTTCTGGAGTCCCATTAGTAGCAATGAGATACAGGGCCTGAGACAAAAACAAGCACCCAGGAAAAAGGAGGTTATGAAGATTAGATTCCATCTCTGGATTAGAGACACCCATTTCTCCTCTCCCTCCCCACAGTTCAATAGGGAGGAAAAAACCCCACCTTATCAGGGTCACTAATCAATGCCAACATTTCAGCAAACAGAATAGCTGCCAGCCCTATTTTTTTGTGGATGAGATCCAATCCTTTATTGTTTTACCCTTGTAATCTGGGTTGAGATCCTGCAGCCCTCTCAAGAGATTACAAGGACAAAACTAACATTCCAGACCTTGTTTATACAAGGAAGTTAACTGGCACAACTCTATCACTACTCCTGTAATGACTATATCCTCATGGGAAGGTAACCCTGACTAAATAGATTTTTTTCTGTTGTACTCTGCCTGAGTGCACAAGGCCTAAAACATCAACACTATAAAGATGCAGCTGGCTCCTCACAAAGGATGCCCAGCAGACCCTTGGGCATCTTTCCTGCAGGAAAAAAGCAGTTTTGCTACTGCTTGGGGATAAAGCAGTCACATACATCCTCCTCTGAGAATCAAGAGACTCAAAATTCATCCATTTCAGGATTTCATGTGAGAAACTTCCTGGATTAATTTTCAAAAGAAACAGAAATCTGTCAGAGACTTGCTAATATACAGGCTTTTTGAGCACATCACTCAACACGTCCCATGGGAGCAGTCTGGTAGCCTGGGAATTGGCATAAATTGAGTTAAATGAAGCCAAAGTATTGTTACTTTAACTCAGCACCGTTTTATTCCTTATAGTCTTCTTGGCTGCTACACTTCTGTCCCAGAAATCCCCTCCAATGCAAGAGATGGGAAAAAAATTAAACAGAATTTTTCTAGATCCCTCCAACCCATGTAACTGGGGAAAAAGCCATAAACCTGGCTTATATTAAGAGCAGTGATGTCCCTACATGCTGACAGCATATCTCCTTTTGTTAATAATTAAACAAAGGAAAGACATCAGGAGGCTTAAGCCCTGTCTAAAGGCTTATTACACTTTGAATTTTACTTGGAGCATGCAAGGAGGAAAAATTTGCCTGTAGGAAAAAGCTCCTATTAGAATAGAACTCAATGGAATCACAGAAACATAGAATGCTTTGCGTTGAAAGGGACATTAAAGATCACCTAGTTCCAATACCCCTGCCATGGGCAGGGAACCTTCCACTACACCAGGCTGCTCACAGGAGAATTCTTTCATTCCCAGGGTAGAAAGTTTCGAGACATGACTGCATTGTTGCCTTAAGGTAGAACTTCTGCCTCTATTAGCATCCCAGAAAGTGGGAAATTATGAGTGTGCATGATCTAACTCATAGAAGAACCCACACCTCTGCTACCCAGAGCAAACCATGGCTTTTTAGTAAGACTATCTCAGTTTTCTCACTATGACATGTAAGGAGGCCATAGGATCATTTGAGTTAGACACGGCTGGAGGTGATGAAACCACACCAGGGGATTCACATGAGCTCAGCTCCACCAGCAGCTTAGTGAAGACCTGAGGAGAAAAGCACTCTCTTACTCTCAGAGGGTTCTCATTGAGGTAGGGGGGCTCTCCTTCGATCATCTCGATGGCCATGATCCCCAAAGACCAGATATCCACCTTGGGCCCGTAAGCTTTCCGCGTCACCACTTCCGGGGCCATCCAGTACGGCGTGCCCACCATGGTGCTGCGCTTGCTCTGCTCAGGAGTGATCTGGGCACAGAAGCCAAAGTCAGCTGCAAAATTAAAATAGGGTGGAGGGAAGAGACATAGGAATCAGCAAGTTTCTCCAAAAACAACCCTTACAGACACCAGAGCTACAGTACACTTCACCCTGCTGCACTGTTAGGTGTGCTGCTGCTGCCGTGACAGGAGGAGTGGTTTTGTGGCTAACACAGAAGATGATGTTTAGAGCTAAGTTTTTAAATCGGGCTCTCTGAGGCCATGAAGATTCTAGAGCTGCTGATTTGTCTGTGTGAAAGATGGGGATCAGGAAATAACCACACGCAGAAGTTAAGACACTCACCTGTGTTGCAGCATTACACAGATGTTACACACAATGTAATATATGGTCTAAAGACCCTTGTGGGTATGTGAAAACAGGAATTAATGCAAGTCTGATCTAGATACACCCCCCAGACCACACGCTGCACTCTCTGGTGATATTTTCAATCCAAGGGTATTACTTCCCCTGTAGACATATCATCCCTCAAGCTGCATTTATTTTATAGAGCAAAGAGTGTTCAGAATAAATTTAAAGTACCTAAATTTATATTGATTATTTTCTTTGAACAGAGAGAAATATGGAGGGCCTTCATACAAAGACTGCTGCACCCTATGTTTTATTTGTATTTGGCTCACCAAAAGAAAACGATATCTGTTCTTGTGAGCCCAGCAGAATCAACACAGCAAGATGCACTGCCCATCCTGACCCCCTATGGCATCACAGGTCTAATTTTAGGGAGAATTATGAAAATTAAACTGATTCCAAGCTGAGTTTTCATCAAGGGTAAATAGCAGGAAAGGACATATGGCTCATAAACAGGGCAAATTTCCAGCAGAGCCAACAAGCAGCTCAGATCCAGAAGGTTACTGCATCATATCCACAGGGATTTCTCTAACTTTAAACTACAGCCTGGCACCAGCACACTGTGCTTAAAGAAGCTACTCCATAAGAATAGAGCACTTTGGCCCCCGTCAGTTATTAATTGCTAATGCTCCTGAGACCTGGCTCTATCAAAGTTCAGCTTTAGTTTAAAAAGCAAATTATGAGCAAAAAACCCCACCTTACTCAGCATATCTGCACTCTGTGAATTTTGAGTCATATCTGCCATTGCTGCCAACAAAAATAGATTTATTTATGCCTATTGGGTGCTAGCCAACAGAACTGAGAGGAAGAAAAAGGGAGCACCATTCTGTTAAAGCTATAGGTGGAAGATGATAATTCACTGGTTTCCAGGGTTATCTCTGCATGGGCAATGACAGCTACCTTAGCACCCGACAGGCAGAACAGTCTCAAGATTTTCATTACTAGCAATACCACAAGGAGGAAATAACATTTAGGCTCCAGTCTGGGTTGGCATCAATTAAATGATTTCTAGTTACACAGTTTTCAATTCTCCCTCCACTTCCCCTGCCCCTTGAGTACCTGCAGTATTTTCCAGACTGAAGAGGTTGTTCATAAATAAAGACTTCTAGCTTTACACCTTCCAACCCAGCTTTCTGGACTGGAGTGGCATTAAAATACTGTTATTTTAGTTCACATAAACAGATGGCCCAAAGCTAAGTGAAGCCCAAGCCTCACTTCAAGTCTGGTATCAGTTCACAAGGATTTGTGTTTGCCAATCTCCATTAAAACAAATGCCACCGAAATATCTACAGTAGCATTTCTACAGCCTGTTCGTCCATGACAGTATCAAGCACCTCAAACACCCATCTCCCCAAAATGCCTGGCCCAGAGCAGATAACTGGCACAGGTTGATAAATCATCAGCAGTAATGTTCCCTGCATACTTAGTTTGACAGAGCCATCCATTCCCAGCAGGATGTTGTCACTCTTGATGTCCCTGTGAATAACTTGGTTTGAATGGAGAAATTCCAGGGCTTGGAGACACTGAAAAAGAATTGAGATATTCTTACTGTGCATGAAATGATTCACCAGTCACAATTAGCCAACTGAAGGACTCAAACAGACTGTGCATTTTTGGTAGTAAGTGTTACGACCTTTCATATATTCAGTATGTGCAGGGCCACAGAGAGATGTCACATTGTGATCATCAGGTCCTGGGAGGACAGGTTAGTCCCAAAAGACTTGAAGAACACACAAAACCAAGAGGATCCCATCCCCATTTCCCACTCTAGTTCCTGCCCCTGGGGTGAAACATGAGGCTTGCATTAGCATTGTATGCTGCATCCTCAGAGGTGAAATCCACCCTCTAAAAGAATGACTGCCACATTACAGAAGCTGGAAGCATTTCCATGGAGTCAGTGAGAGGTTGTGGGAAGTTCATGTTCCATGCCCAGCCAGAGCTCCCTCCGAGTGCTGCCTCACCTCCCGGCACACGGCGGCAATTTGTCCCTCATCCATGCAGGTCTCCGTCACAACGTCGGTCAGGGAACCTCCTGCCAAGTACTCCATCACCACCCAGAGCTCTTCTCCTACAAGGTAACTGAAGAGCCCAGATTTTAAAATCAGAATGCACAGGGTTGTAAAGCTCTCTTACAAGTGAAATAAAAACAAGAGCTGCTTTTAACAGTATTGGGGAACCATGTGCTCCTGGTACTTTCTGTGCATGGGAGCATCCGATCACAACTTGAATGACCAAAGAGAAGGGTGAGTGCAGAATGATGAGGAGAGATGTAGTGGGAGAGCTGGCTACAAGTTTCTTGTCCATAAAAGCAAGGCTGAGTATGGCTGCCACGGAAAGGATGCAGATCTGACTTTACCACTGCTCCTGCTGCTGGGAGAGAAGGCAAAGAGCTCCTACTCAAGGATGGGGTCCAAGCATGCAACCCAGATATCTGGCACACAGCAATGGCTTCTGAGGGCTCTTGCACTGGAAGAGGTGGCTGGGGGCTGTTTCATTACTCCTGGCATCCTGCTGTCCTAAGCAACTGACTTCTTTGCCTCAGCCCAGGGACAGTTCTGGGTGACACAAAAGATGCTTACCCACAACAAATCATGAAAGAGCACTTCTTTTTTAAGCATCCTGCATTTGAAAATCACCTCAAACTTTTCCATGTTATCAAACCAGCCTGTGATTTGGTCTGAAAATTTCAGAACCATTCATGAAGGCAAAAGAGTACATTTTATTGGAAAAAAAACAGCAGTTCTAAAGACTTAAAATAGAAAAGGAAACCCCCAAAAGGCAGGTCTTTTCTAAAAAAGGAAGATGGGGAGGAGACAGCTGAGATGAGAGAGGCTTTTCTCAAGTCACTTGGGATATTCCTCTCTGCTGAGTGTGTGTGTACCCATGTTTAAAAGTGGAAGACAGGAGATGAAGACCTCAGCAATAACTCATTAAAAACAAACAAAGAAGAATTAAAAAAAAAACCAACCAAACAAAACAAAAACCAAAAAAGGAAAACAAAAAACCAAACCCAAAAAAACCACCAACTATTTCTGCCCCTTTTTGGGCCCATCAACACAAACTTCCATGACAAATAAATACATCAGGATGACACATTCCTGAAGAAAGGAATCATCAGTATGAAAACCCACCTTTTCAGCCTATCCTCTCATTTTTCAAGTGAGTGGACAGATGAGTCAAAAGTGAGAGTGCAGAGAATCTAATTAAAAGCTTCATCTGGCATTAGAGTTCATCAAGGACACATTTGCTTTGCTATAAAACACTGATCCTACTGAGGAATGGATTTGGCAGGAACCAAATACAAAAGCTGGGATAGGTACTAGGGAACAACTAGGTAGAAAGCAACAGTAAAGGAGAAAGAAGCCATTAAGCTTGGCATGGAAAGTAGACAGAGATGAGTGAGACAGCACAGGAGTGAGCAAGATGTGGTATTTACACCCAAAGGACACACTGACAACACTAAGCTGATGAAAAAAAATCCCCCTAACTAGTAATAATGGCCTGAGCTACACCTGGATGACAGTAGTGTTATAGTTATGGACAGCTTTCAATTCCAGAGACAAAGTGGGTGTCTTGGCTTGCTGATGCTGAGGACTGTGTAGGGAGGTGCCATCTGCAGATTCTTCCAGGATACAAAGCCCAAGGGCACAGGGTTGTGCTCCTGCAGCAGAAGGGTCTCAAACTCCACCATGAAGCTGATGCACTGGCATTTTTCCTTCCCAGCATTACAGACCCCAGCAATGGCAGTACCACCTGCAGAGCAGCTCCTCTGAGTGAGAGAGGAGCAGCAAGACTGCTTTCAGAAGCATTCTTGCTAACTCTGTGGGTCATTTACCTGCTGTTGGGCTCTGAAAGCCCAACTCCATCCACACTCTTCCTTCCTTCCCCTATGCCACAGCTACTTCTTCACTTCTGCCAAATCAGGCTCTCTGCAGATTTTATCAGCACCCTCTCAACACATCACCCACCATGGACATCACAAGGTTTCCCTTTACTGCCAGTAGCACTCTCTGCAGCTCAAATGCACTTGACTGTAAGAATGAGGGCAGAATGGGCTCTTTGCATGACAATCTCAGGTTCCACATGCTGGGAGCAAGCTGGTATCTCTCTGCAGCCAAAACAGACGGAGCGAGCCAAGAACCACACTGTGAAACCAAAGCTGAGCCATGAGCAGACACAATCACGTGCCAAGATCCTGGCAACTCAATAATTGATAGATTTGACATAACACACAGGGAGGGGAACTTAACAGTGGCTCTCTGCCAGCTGCCACCAAAGGAATGTCATTCCAGGGTGGTACTGTCTCAGGGATCTTTCCACTCTCCTGCCAGTCTTAGTTACTGAGCTGCCCACTGCAGGCATGACTCAAACCCACTCTCTCAGCAGTTCTAGAGACACCACCAGGAAGCCCATACACCTACACGCTGCTGTGATGTGACATCAGGCACAGCACGGTGTCACATATTGTCACCCACAGTCACCTTCCAGAACAAGCTGGCTGTAAGAAAAACCTGATGAAAATCTGTGAGGAAATCTACAGCTTTCTCTTCATCCATCTGCAAGAGCAGGTAACGTCTGATCCCATAAGGTGTTCCTCAGCCTCCACTTAGATACCTTAGGAAGCTGTACACCAAGCCCTCTCCATCACAAATACACATTCTTTACTGATGAAATTGATGGAATTTGGAGTTGCCCAAAAGTGCAAGTTCATTTATTACAGAATTTTGCACGAGTAACCTGCCTCCAACATGCAAACATGAATGTAGCTTGGAAAGAAACCAGTGTATTCTTGTAACATGACTGTCTCACATCTTCAGCTTTATTCACTGACCATCCATCCTTACTACAGTTTGGGGTTGGGGTAAACAAGGCTACCACTTATTTGGGGGTTTATTAAGTTAAGGAACTGTTCAGAACAAACCTAAAGGGCAGGAGTTTGCTTTGCCAAGCATTGGGCATCTGATGCCTGTGTTTAGATGGCTGAGTTTAGAAGCAGGGCTCTGAGGGCCTCTTTCTGGCACCTCCAGCAGGTAACTCAGCACAAGTGGCTGTTTGTCCGTACAGAAGACTGATGTCACTGTCTTCAGAGCCAGATGCTTCTAAATCCAGCTCCTAAGTACAGCTGAATTAGGCCACGTCACTATCCTAAATATCACAGCACACCTTTGTGCAACACTGGCCACTACAGCTGCAGCAGAAAAGCTGCTTAACCACAAGCAAGTAGGCCAGGCAATTAACAGAGGACAAAGCACAGGAAACCCTTGCATAAGGGCAGGAGCTGAGAGAGCTGGTTTATGGCAATAACTACCTTGCAGCTCCCATTAGGGACTCAGAAGGGCAGACACTGTAACAAAACCACAAAGCAGAAACCAGGCCCCACAGTGATCAGCACATCCTTTCTCCACCTCCTTCAGCAGGAGGCAGAAGCCAGCAAGTGGCATCCAAATATCAGCTTAATTCAGCACTTGGGAAGAACAAGCACATTTAGGCTGGGCAAGAGGGACACAGCTCCCCAGCAACAGAATCCTGCAGTTGCAGAGCTGAAGTGGCATAATAGGCACAAGGACCCCCATGTTCATTCCAGTTGCTGTTCTGTCCATGTGCAGCACTCAAACAAAAGCTAATCTCTCTGAAAAAGATTAGTGAAAGTGGAGGAGAAAAGGAGCAACTTTTGTTGCTGAAAGTTTGAACAAGACAGCAGGACATGGAGCTATGCTGCAGCTGGGATGCGCTGGCTAGACAAGGGAAGTGAACGTACACAGCAATGCTCTCTAATGGAAAGAGTCTGTCTGTCAAACAGTTTTGTCAAAACAAAGCCTCTAATGAGCCAGAGGAAAATAACAGTTCTAGCCCAGCTGCAATTCTTAACCACTTGTTTCATTTTACACTGGTAACATTCTTCTCCTCTCTCTAGGAAGAGGGTGTGTGCCCAGCATCAGATCCCTGCACACACACTTCTGTCAGAAAAATTTCAGGAGCAGACTTTCTGTCTCCTCAACAAAGTTGCTCTTTACAGCTGTGTATGGGACACAGCACCACAAAAATTCAGCAAATCAACTGCTGCAGTTTGTAAGTACCACCTCTTTTGGCTAAGACATTAAAAGTCTGCAAAAGAAACCTATTAAAGAAACAGCTGATTAGATCCTGATATACATGCAGAGCAAAAAAAGTGTGCAAATCCTCCCTCAAATTTCCAGAGATTCTAGGTCACATCCCTTTGTTGTATCTTCCAAAAAACCCAAGCTGCTGAGATTAAAGTCTGCAGCCCACCTTATCTAAGCAGTCTTTACCCTTACAAGAAGGCAAACCTGTGGTTCATCAGAAATGCTACATTCACACGCTGAGTGCAGCAGACTAAAAATCTTGCTGCAGCTCAAATGGAGCTAGCTAGATTTGAACAAGTGAGTGACACAGGCTTGACACAAGGTAGCACTGTGATGTTGATGGTGAATTCAAGCCACCATTAAACGCTTTTGCTTGCTGGGCTTTCAGCATCATGGAATGATAGAATGCTTTGGGTTCAAAGGGACCTTAAAGGCCACCTAGTTCCAAACCCGGAACCATGGGCAGGGACACATTCCATGGCACCAGGCTGCTCAGAGCCCTATCCAACCTGGCCTTGAACACTGCCAGGGAAACTACATCTTCTCTGGGCAGCCTGTGCCAGTGCCTCACCACCCTCACAGGGAAGAATTTCTTCATTATACCTAACTTAAATCTACCCTCTTTTGTATGAAAACTGTTCCCTATTGTTCTATCACTATCTGCCTTGAAAGTGAAAAGTTTCTCTTTTGAAAGTCACTCTCCCTCTTCTAAAATATCCCCTAAAGTACTGCAAAGCTGTGCTGAGGTCTCCTCAGACTTCAGGTTATGTGTCACATGCCATTCACTCTCACTGCTGTCATACTACTGTGCACAAACCTCAGTGGACAGTCACAGGGACAGCACTGCATCTAACCCTGCAAGCAGCCTGCTCCTCTGGCAGCAGAACACCACCATTGCTCAGTGGAGAAGAAAAGAAGAAGAAAGCAAATAGAAATTATACATTTCAAACTGTTTCTACTTCTCCTTTAGTAACAGGAAGGAAATAAGCAGCAAGTTTGTTGTGTCAAATTTAGCAAAGGAAAGAGATGAAAAATGGAGTCTTGACAGGACCTTAGTTGCCAGCATCTCTGAAGAGAGCCTAGACATCCCATTAACACTGATTCAGATATCTGTTTCTTCTCATTCTGGAGAGACTGCCAGGTCACCCACACTCCCACAATGCTTTAAACAGTGTAAGGTTGTCCTACACTTGCATTAAGGTGAGCCAGGAACCCTTAAGACACTGACAAGAAAGTGTTTTCCAGTGTCCCTTTGTGAGCCCTGCAAATACTGACATACCTGTCCAAGTAGTTGACAATGTTGGAGTTTTTGTTTTCCCTCATCACAAGGATCTCATTAATAATCAGTTCTTTTTTGGGCTGCTGCTGCAAATTCATCTGTTTGATTGCAACCTGCAGTGAAAAGAGATCAAGTAAAGCATTATTGCAGGAGTCCCCAGAAACCTGCCAGTACCAGTCAATTTAGCCCCAGATCCACATGAGGGAGGAAAAACACCTTTGGATCATGAGGTCACTGTTTCATCATCAGCTACTCAATTACCATTCCATAACTCTGCAGGTTCCTGCAGCCAGTCCATTTCCACATATGATGGATGATACTTAATGAAAAAAAGAACAAAGGGAATTGCCGTTTTCATACTGGACCTTAGTGTCACAACTGGATAGCCATCTCCATCTACAGTTTCTTGGTAACAAAGAAGAGATCTCCTTGTTCTGGCATGGACTGATATGTCAAAACCTTTTTGTTTCTGAAAGGATTATTATATATTTTATTTTTAGCTGTATGTTTCTGAAATTTTTTTGGTATTTTTCCCTGCAACCATGCAAATTGCAGCTTCTACAAATCTAAAGTAGGGTGGGAAAATAACACAATCATGTTTGGGTACTTCAAGGTAGTAACTCTATTTCTTTTGTCACAACAAGACTGGGGGAGAGAAGCACCAATGTTCAGATAAAAGGCTAAAAATAAATGAATTGGGAGTCAGCTTTATGTCCAGTCATGGCTGAAGGGCAACAGGGATGGATTTGTCAGCTGCAACCCTTTGGTTTAGTAACTTTCTTCCTGTTTTAGGATGCCTGCTCTGCATGTATGTATGCAAAGAGCAGGAAGGAAGAGTTACAACATATTTGTAACTCTTGTATTCAAGTTTCCAAACTACCAGTACTTTGTGAGAGCACCTGGCCCTCAGAGGCTCTTTCAAATCAGTAAACCTGCTCAGCACAGCTGGAGGCAGAGATAACTCATAGAGGTTACAACTCAACTGCCTTTGGTACGATATTTAGGCAAAGGAAATGAAGTGAAACTACAAAACTGCTTTACAAAACTGCTACATGCAGAGAAAGAGGCCTGGGTGAATGGACTGGAGCCAGCAACTACAGTAACTCACGAAAGCAAGGATTTTAAAAGCAAGGATTAAAAAAGAACAAGTCACAGAGTGCCAATATAGATGGATACAATTAGCATTTTGATAGTATAGCAGGGAAGACTATAGAAAATTCCCGACACATGAGAAGGCAAGAGCAGACAGACGTGCTGCTTTTCCACAGTACTCATGTGGGCTGTACTTTAAGAAGACAAAACCAAAAACCCCAGGCTGCTCTTCGTACAAGACCAGAGAGAAGAATGAAAGATGAAGAAGAAAGGGAAGGCATTTTATGCAGATAAAGAAATTCCCAGTGTTTCCCTGCACTGAGCTCCTGAGTTCAGTGCACTTCACAGAAAGGAGCAAGCAACAGCATTATAAAGTTCAGTGATCCCAAATGCAGACTTAAAAATTCAGGGCCCAAACACACTAGTGTAATGGGAATGATTTAAAAGTCTGTTGTAATACAAGAGTTCAAATTTTCACAATGGAGTCGCCCAAGGGGTCCAGAAAGAAAGCAGAAAATTATCAAAGAACTTCCGCCTCTCATAAAATTTCTCATTGCTTCAAAATAAATGTAAGAACTCTTCCTTAAAGGCTGCAATTAAAGTGTATTAATTCTTCAGGAACTGAAAAAGGAAGGGAAAGAATTTCAGCAAAAAGCCCAGTCATGAAATTTACTGGTGAATAACTCTTACATTGTACAAATGCAAAGTAGACACACATTGTTGCAGACTTCCATAAATATATCTGGAATAACACAAACTTTCATCTTTTAAAAAATCCTCCATCTAGAAATAAAGGTTTCCACAGTTGCTGCATATCCATCACTACTAGTTTATGATGCAGGCAATATAAGTATGGCACTTTTTAATATTTGTGAGGGGAAAAAAAAGAAAAGACAGGCATTCCTTGTCTCACAATTCAAGGACAGAGAGTAAAGTGGGCAAAGGGTGTCTGCAAGTTAAGTCTGTTCTATGCAACTTAAGTCCTATAAGTGTAGGAAGCAAAGGAGCAGAGGGCAAATAAAAGAGCTTGTATGGAGACAGGCAGCAATCTTGGGGGAGAAGAGAGAAACTTTTACCGAGGAACTGCCCAGTCCAAACATTTGCTTCTAGCCTTTGCAGTCACAGAAAGAATCTTTATAAATATGAAATGATTCAGTAATCAAAACTTGTGAAGTCATTTTTTCCAGTTCTCTGCTCAGACCACTCAACCATGTCTCATTAGTAAGTAAATAAAGACCTCATTAAAAATAAGATGTCATGAATCCCTGAAAGACAGTCTTTATTTTGTAGCATCAACTTGAACTTTTGGGACACAATCCAAAATCCACTGCTGTAGTACTCTGGCAGCACTTACCTCCTGTCCTGTAGCTACATCTATTGCTGTGTAAACTGTACCTGAGGCTCTAAACAAAACAGAGAAAAGAAAAAGAAATTATTTGTTAGTGTCTCAAAGTAAAAGTGAGAGCTTACCACATGTTCCTTCCCACTTGTCTCTCTGAAGTGCTCTCAATCCCATTCCTTTACATGCAATAATTCCAGTGGTAAACATCATCTGAAATATTTCTGAGACAAGACTGTTGTTGAGGCAGAAGCCAGAAGATTTATGGGAAGAAAAGTTCCTAATAAGGAACACTATGGTCATCCAAACCCTTGCTGCTAAACCAGCAAACTGTAGGACTGTGAGTTTATTCCATTTCAAATGGCATGACCACACTAACCTGGCTTGCACAATGCCCAACATAACAGAACAACAGGATCAGCTGAAGTAAACAAATGGGGCATTATAGTGAAGAAAACAGGAGTTTGAGCCTCAGCACAGGGATCTGACTGCAGATCTGTGTTTTGCCTCAGTACAGTCTCTCCTACAACCTCTACTTTCCCCTACCTCACTTAGAGGGGCACAGCACATGCCTTGGGAAGAGCTGATTCAGAAGCAAATCTGTACACTGAAGATGGTCTTGCAGTTCTTTCCCTGCTTGTAGCTGTATTTACCAACCTGATCATCTAATGGCATAATTTCTTATATTACAACACAATTCCACAAAAATTCCAGTCCCTGTGACCTTGCCAGGAACAGGAGAAGATTTGGGGGAATGTAGAACCCAGGAAAACAACCAGAAACAAAAACAAAAAGAAGAAAACAAATAAACAACCAAACAAAAGAAACTTGCCAAAGTATCCCCAACAGCCTTTCCAGCAAGCTAACTTAGCCTGGTTTCAGTGAATTCTCCTTAGCATAAGGAAGTGAAAGGTTTAGGACAGAGAAGAAGCATATACTGACCCCTGTCCAATCTTCTCAAAATTCGTGTACTTCTTTTTTGGATCGCCCACACTCACGATACTTCCTATAAAAAACAAAAAAAGAGGATTTTTTCAAGGCCTTTTTTCATACAGCTACAAGAGCTAACTGTAAGAACAGCTCCATTGACCACAGTAGGCTCTGTCTCATGAGCCACTCATCAGAAATCCAGAGGCACATGGACACCAAGGAAGTCCTCAGTTATTTACACACATCCCAGCTGCAGCATTCCCCTGTATCAGGAACTTCCCTCCAGAAATGATGGGACACACACATTAAGAACACTTAACCTTCACTGGCAGTCATTACTAGGTGCAGGATGGGGATAGACAGGCCTGACACATGGAAAAACAGTAATTTGTTGGAAACCTGCTACTTACACTCCCAGCTTTAACACCCTGGATGACCTAAGATGTCCCTGCACTGCAATGTCTCTGAATTTGGAGGCTGGGTTCTCAATCATCATGAAGTCTGTTATAAAACTAGTCAAAGATTTCCCTACAGCATGACAATTTGTAGCAGCAAAAAAAGGATTTATGATGTCTTTGTACCAGCACAACCACAACCATTTACTGACCCAGTGACTGGGCTGCAAGGCTCAGGAGAGAAGGTAGTGAGAGACAAACCTCCAGAGCCAAACCTCCCCTGCCTGTCCTGGGCAATGCTGAGCTGCTCTTCCAGGAGCCTGACAGGCAGCACAGGTTTCAGCAGTAGTAACCAGCATCCCTCTGCTTTTGGAGACCAACCTGAGACCACCTCAGCTCATTCTCCCAAAACCAAAAGTCTCCCACTGCCTTCCTCAAAGGGAAAAGCACTTTGCCTGGTGTTCCACAGCACAGGGCTGCAAGTGGCTGCAACCTTAAACTGATTTTGATAACTCCCCTACAGCGGGCAGGAATGACACCTTTTTTAGGGTGAAGGAACCAGAGCCAGCAATTTCTAGAGCTCAGCTGGGAGCCAATCTCCTCTCTAACAGCATCAGGGTGGCTAAAAGGATCAAGGGATGCAGAGCAGCACCCGAGCTGGTGCTTGCAAGTCCCCGAAGCTGCCAACATACGGTGCTGCTCTCCCAGGGTCTGCGGCTGAGCCCAAACAGATCAATACTGGCAAAGAAACTGCTCGTGGCCATTAAGCCAAGAAATCCAGTAGCAAGCAGAGCAAGAGCAGGCTATTTTCAGGCACCACTGGAGAGCAGCCAAACCCACAGGGTTTAGGACAGACAGAGGTAGAAGTAGGGAATATCACTCGTGTTTGGAGAGGAGGGCAGGAAGAGAAATCTGGCTTTACAAAACCCACTCTGCAATTACAGAAGCAATGCTGTCTGCCCTGAGGACTGGTATTTCTGGACAAATATTCAGAAATTTTCCCTCAAAGCCTAATACAGGCTACAAGCTCAGACTGCAAATGTTTCCCCAAGGCAAGGACTGGACAAAATGCTGTGGTGACAAGTGGCAGTTGCCAGTTTTGCCCAGGTTAATGCTGTATTTCCTACCTTCCAAAGAGTGAGGTGAGAATTCATTAATGTTTGCATCAATGCTGTGTTTCTGCTGAGAGATAGGGATTAAGCAGCTTTCTTTTAACCTTTGCAAGCATTTAGCACATCTTTTGTATGTGTAAATATATTTTTGCTTTATGGTTTTAATCATTTTAGTTACATGTCAAAGTAAAATGTCCAAAGGCTGCTTGTCTGCACAAGTACAGCTCCATTGCCCTCAGTGGAAAGACATTTTTACTTAGATTAAGACTAAAGATTAAAACTTCATAACATTTTTCTGACTAGCCCACACATAGAAGCTGACACCTGGAGCAAGCAAGGTGTCAGAAGGTACATCTGCTTCCCAACACTCTCAAAAGTAGCACTTGCACTTCTCTGCATGACTGAAGTGGGTGTATTTTTATTAGAATAGCACTTTTTTTTCCTGCCACAGTTGCTGCTCGCCTTGCCTGGTCACAAAAATGTCTTGAATCCTTAATGATACAAAAATCCTGCTAATTGAGTTAGTGAAGCTGATGTTTTGAAACAATGGGTGTGAGTTTTCCAACAGCAAGCAGTTCCAATTAATAAACTATCAAGTCAATTTAGGCTTTATTTAGAGAAATTAGTTACTCAAATACCATTTTAACATTTTAATTTTTTTTAAAGTTGTATCCTCAGATTAAGTCTTCATCTAACTACTAGACTCTTACTCCTAAAATACTGACAAATATACCCTGACACCAAAGAGGCCAGCTTTATCATAGAGGTGCTAACACAATTTAAGTCAACTGACAAGCAAGGCATGGATGTAATTAATACAGGATTAGTAGTTCAAAGAATTAGAAATGCTCTACTCTAACAAAGCCTGGCCCAGGCTGAGGATAGCAATCAATTGCATCAAAGAGCTGGTTCAGCTGTTGGATATACCACAGCATAACCCAAAACCACCAGACAGCAGAGGAGCACTTGCGCTGAAGGTAGGAACTGTTAAAGACATGAGGACACATCTGAGAGACTTGATGAATTTTTCTCAGAAAAAACCCACCAATTTGGCTACCCACAAAATGTTAAAGCACTTAAAAATAACCAAGCCACTTTACACCATGATACTGTGGAAGGCAAAGTTGGGGATGCATTAATTTTCTCTCCATCTTTTAGACACCTTATGTCTAACATTGCAATATAATCATTCATGCTTCAGAGCTGCAGAATAAGATGTGGAACGATCTCAGACTTCTAGTTAAATAGATGTTATTTATTCAGGGCTTGTTTTGCAGAGCTTGAGGATCTGCAGCTCCCTGGGGACTTCAGCCAGTATCACAGGGGCTCAGCCTAAATTCAAGCTCACCCCTTACATCTTCCCCCAGTTTTGTGTTGTGACTGTGGGCCCATGTCTTTGCTAAGGGATCGCAAAACGGGGAAATGTTTCAGCTTATTGACATTCTGAGAAACCAACACAGCAGGACCTGGAATTCAAATGTTTTAGAGAACAACAACATACTTAATTTCTCCAGTATCTCTTCATCTGACATTTTTGGCTTTTTCTTCTGCTTCTCCGTGTTCCTGACCAGCATGTCAGGTGCTGTTGTGCTGTTTTCCGAGGGAGAAGAAATAGGAGAGGTGGCCACATCTCTGGTAGGCGGAGGAAGAGGGTCTATCACAGAGCGGGTGTATATCTAATTTTGTTGGGAAAAACACACAAGTCAGGTGAAGATTTAAACACTTCTATTCATCCTGTTACTGTTGTTGTCAGGGATGCATTTCTATAGCTGCTTTGTTAGCAGCTAGCATCACTAATCAAGGACTCGTGCCCCCACAACCGGGCAGGTGACAACACTAAGGTACTCTGCTGGAAGGAATGGTTCCCACTGCCTCCCTCCTGCTCCCAAGAACGGCTCAGCATCAAGCCATGCAGAGGGACAAAGAGCCACAGTCAAGGCCTGACTGTGATTGCAGCAGTGCAGGCTGAACAAAGAATTTCTGCTCACAGATTTGGTGTGTTCAGGTCGTGGAGCTACCACAGGGGGTGGAGCTGCATCGTCTTCATCGTCCTCATCTTCAGACACTGAGGGCACTGCAGGGGTCTCGGAGACAGCCTTCACATTCTACATGGAGTTGCACAAATAGCAAAAATCAAAACCCAATCACACATTATAAACGAAATCACAAACATTGGATTAAACTCCTAACAGAGACTGCACTGAAGCAAGTGCAGAAAAACAATAATCAGAACGGGCTGGTGAGTTACAGTGTGTGAAAAATTCAAAACCTCAGGTTCCTGGGTCTTCATGGGAAATGGATGTGCAGTCCAACACTGCCTGACACAACTGTTCAGACAGAGGTCCTCATCTGCCCGAGTGACAGCAATCCTCTTCCCAAGGACCTGAGGAGACCTGGGCTCTCTCACTGCTTTCCCAACACCCACACAGCTGACCAGCAAGTTTTGGGACACCCAAGTTTGGAAATATCTGTCCCTATTTATACTGTCTCTTAGGGCTTTTTGCTTGCTTCAAATCCTGACCATTCAGTATAAAGAGTTCAGACTTTAACTGCCAGAATTTGCATCAAACTCTTAATGGTTTCTCCAAAAATTAGGAGGTCAAGTTAACATTGCCTCTGGTAGGGTGATTGAGAACTAATTAATTAATGTGAGATTTTGGAAGCAGAATCTGGCAAAATATTTTCAAATCTCTTTTCAAATTACTTCCCAGCATAAAAATTTATAGGAAAATAGGAACAATTATTTTGTTTAAAAACAGTTTTATGAGTGGTTAAAAAATTATCTGGAATTTTCTGCAATACTATGATTAGGAATGAAAGTCACTTCTAAATCTATCCATGTGAAACTGGATTAGAAGTTCATTACATCCTTTACACTACAAACATTTCAGAATAAACTTGGTAAGGTCCTCAACCAACTAAACCAGTTCTGTTTGTGGATCATCACCTCCCTAAGAGTGGTAGGGAGAAAAGCATTAAAATCCTCAGAAAGAGGGGGAAAGCAACACAGTATTTCACTAAGCCTAAAATACTTGAAGTCATCATCATCCTCACAAATAATTGTCAAAATGCACTTGACATAACACAAAAACATAGCTTGTCAAAAACAACAAGGAAAAACTATGTACTGGGAATTTCCTGAATATCTCCAAAATGAAAGGTTGGCCTGAGGGAGGGCATTGGGTATCTCAGTAGACTGGTAACTATTGCTTTTGTCAGGATTTACTTAAAAATCCAACCTCAGATATTGAAACTTCTGAGGACTGACATATAATGATGTATAATAATGAACAATGGCAGAAACATTTTCTGTTTCTTTTTCCAGAGTCCTAAATGATCAGATCCGAATAAGCCGCCTTTGGAAGGGAGAAGAACAAGCCAATTCTAGGTAATGACATGGCCATGAGAAAACAAGAGCTGAGGGAATTGTGGGGTTTTACGAACTATCTTAAACTGAAAGTTTTGTTTCTTCTATCTCACAGACACACACAAAAATTTTTCATGTCTCCTAACAAAGCAAATAGGAGTGGTGCCTGCCCTGGCAAGGACTGAGTAAAGGTCAAGCTGAGAGGAGGAGAACTTTTTATTTCCTGTTCTGCTAGAGATTAGTCTGGTTAATCAACATTAGCTTTAGTAAATCAGACCTCACAGGTTAGTAAATAAACTTTGTTATAAAACAGTTTATAGAGAAATAAAACCTGACAGCAGAGCGGTTATCAAATTCTAGGTGTAGGAAAAGATCAACTTCTATGAAAACAGACCTATTTCTACTAATTAATTCACTAATTTCCATTCACTAATTCACTATAAATCCTACTTCCATCTGCTTTATTCCCCACCAGTTGAAAAAAAAAAGTGAAAGGAGCACACCTGTTTTTATAAACATGTACTCACCACACAAATATACATAGTTCAGATTTTAAAACATTAAGCAAACTACAAGTTTACAAGTAATTAACTACTTTTTGCAAGTTTTTTAATCCCAAGGCAGAATGTGAGGCTTACCAACGTATTAGATGAATTGTAATCCTCAGCTGATTTATCTGAAAGACAGATAATAATGCCATTATAAATGAGTTATAAACGCAGCAAAAGTTGGGAAGAGGAGCAAGGAACAAGCTCTCTTTAGAAAAGGCAGGAAAAAAGGCTGCTCCCAAACTCAGCTCCCTAACTCCAGCTTCCCAGAACCAGCTGAACCCTGGAAGATACAGGAACAGAGGGTAAATGAATGCAGACAAATGCAGGGGTCACAAATCCCTGCAGCAAGAGGGTGGAATTGCCCAGAGCAAAACTTGAATGAATATTGTCCTCCATCCATGTACACAAAATATTATCAATGGACTAAGTCCCCAGCAGAGGCACTGCAGCTGACTCCTGACTGCAAAATGTTCAGTCTCAGCCACCTAAACTTCCTGGTGTACAGCAGATTAGCAGAGAGGACCTCACAAGTCAACTGATGGGCTTCTCATTTGACTATCCAGGCACATATGGGGAATATTTGTGCTTTTATCCCTGCTTGGAGCCTTCCTAATGAGTACCAGATCTGGTGACATGGTTCTATCCCCCTAAAAGAACCAAAGTAGGGGTTAATATTTCGAAAGGGAAGGAGTTGCAGTTGAAAGGAAAAGGAGTGGTGGTTGCAGATGTCCTTCAGAGGGCAGATAACCCATAGAAAGAGGCACAAAACCTTGGCAGCTTCAACTTTTAGAGGAACCCAGCCAGCAATTTCCAAGCACCCAGGGAGCTGAGGCCCATTCCTCAACCATGGCACATGGGAGCAGAGAGGCTCTCAACCCAAGTACACAAAAAGCAACATCCACACCCACCCTCCAAACTGAAACTGGTGCAAAATTTAGCTGCCTGTTTTCTCCAGGGACTTTCATCAGGGGAACCCAGTCCCAGAAGTCTGGGATCTGCCTTGCAGATGCTGGCTGTGGCTGCGAGCATCAGAAAAAGGATGTTTTGGAGGCTCAGCCAGTTGACTGACATCCTCTTTTGCAGCTCTGACATCCTCTTTTGCAGCTATGCAGGGCATCCAGATTAACAGAAGAGCATTTTAAAGGAAGAAAGGTGCTTGAGCAGCCAGGGAATCTCATTCACATTTTCCTTGAAAAGAGAGACCTACTTGTCGATTAAACAGAAGCAGCCCCACATGCCCTGACCACAGAGAGTTGGAAAAAGCAGCCACATGAGACCATCACCATGTACCTGTGAAGCTCATGTACTTCTGGCTGTTGGAGATCTTCTTGGAGTTGTAAAACTCCAACACATCCAGCACTGCCTGGGGGTTCTTCTTCTGCTCTGACTTGGTGATGTTGGAAGTCTGCAGCAGACGTGCCCACTGCTCCGGCATTCCCTGTGGGAAGAGGCACCTTGGTAACACACAGCTGGTCTAATGTGCATAAAACATAAGCCCCCTGTCACTGTTCTGCCCCAGTTTTTGGAGTTACACAGTATTGTGAGGGAAACAGGGAGAAAAGAGGACAGAAGAGGAGAGGAAAGAAAAAGAGGTGGTGAATGTGTGTGTCCCTAGCCACTGCCTGTGTTACAAACCACACTTGGGCATGTAAATGTCACTCTTGGGTCTCTGGGTGACTCCCACGTCCTCTGCAGACCAAAATTCAAAAACCAGAAAGGAGAAGAGCCAGTTGCTGCACTTTGGGAAAAGCCTCAAGAAAAAAACAAAACAAACCACAAAATCCTTTAGGCACAGGTATTCACATACTTATATATACACCCAAGAAAGACTACAGAAGTAACATACACTGCATAGCCTTCAGCACAATGGACATGCAAGACTCGTTTGGGTCTTCTGGCAGCACTAGAGCTCTTTGGTAACAGCAGTGTGGTGCCCTCTGTAACCAGAGCTGGGAAAGCAGAGGTGTTAACTCCACATCTGAAGTTCAGAATTTCACTATAGGGACATAATTTCAGCCAGAAAATAAACACACCTGAAAAAGAGCCAGACTTGTGCCTTTCCTCACCAGCAGGGATAACAGTTTGTATGGACGAAGTGGCAGAGACTGGGATGCATGAGCAATGAAGTTATCCTCCTGTTCAGAAGGAAGGCTGGATACACCTCTCAGGTAATGCCCCACTAGTACAGGTGGGCTAACCTGGGCAAGTCTAGAGGCTGCCATGCAAAACCCACGCGTGCACATGACTCTGGGTAGGGGAATAAAGTCCCTGAAAAGCAGCATTATTACAGACAGGTAGAAACACCTTGTTCACAAACAACTTCTGCTGCTAGGAAATACTATCTCGTAACCAGAATGAGAGTGAAAATACAATGATGATGATGAAATACAACTCTGTCTTTACAGTATTTTGCACATCAATAAACAAAAAAAGCCCACCACACATAAAAGCATCTGACATTTAGCCTTAGGGCAGTACATACATGTTCTGTCCTAAGTAGCTGTACACAGCTGTGTGCCTCCCGAAGGAAAACTCTCAGAGCCCCACTTGGGGGACACAGACTATGCTACAGACTTATTTCAGCTCTACAGGGGGAAAAGAGGGGAAGAGAAGGGAAGGGAAGACAGATATACCATGTTTAGCTGACCACAGCAGCCAAAAAACCAGGAAAGGAAAAGTTTGCTGGCAGCCTGAGCTTATGGGATATGCCAAGTTTGACAGTCTCTCAGCATGAATTAGTAGGTAACCTCTGCAGATGTGTTTCAAATGAGATCAAACCAGATGATGGTAATAGCCCTTCCAGCATTAATATATAAAAGATTAATGGGCCCTGGCTCCTCCTAGCAATAAGCTAAACCACACAGTTCTCTCTTCCTCCAGCTTCACTTACTGTGAATTCTCCCGTGACTGCATCAAACCCCACATGAATCGTGTGTTCAAAGTCTGAGGGCAGGGAGATCTCTGGCCGCTCTTTCTCTTTCTTCTTATTGGCTGCAAGAGACAAAAACAACAACAATAAAAAAAATCCATACATGCATCAAGAATTAAAATCTCCCCAATAGTTTCTAATTCACCTACACAATCACCCCCCCCATTTTTGCTAGTCATAGGATTTTGATCTGAAGCAGACAAACAGCAAGTTGAAAAATTTTATTTCCACACTTAAGAGCAACCACAGTGAGTGGACAACAGAAACAAAAGTCTTGTAACACAGGACAAACATAAAAGGAAACTGGTACTTTCAGTATGTAAAGTATCAACTAGTATATCTAGACTCAACAGCATGAGAGCTATTTACCTAAAATATTCACACAAATTACACAGGTCAGAGTCAAAAACTCTACAGTGGCAGTAAGTGGAAGCCAGTCACTTTTGAACACCTATTTTTATTTGTTGTTTTAAGCAACTTTAAAAAAAGCCAACAAAACAATATTATGTGCTTTTAAATATACACTTGCCTCTCATACAAAAGCCAGGGACAAAATTAACTACAAATACTGCTCAGAAATTGTTTCCTTCATCCTATTTCCTCAAAAGTTTGGGAAGAAACCTAAATATAATGTGGGATTCTGCTATAAAATATTATGAGCAAAAGCACTTCTTTTTTTTTTTTTTTGCTCACAAAATGAACTAAAGATAGTTTTAATAACCAGCTTTGAAGACATGAGCAAGATAGCAGAATTTGGCAGGTGAGCAGCAGAAGTCACCAAGAAACAGGGAAGAAAATACATCAAAGCAGATGCACCCTTCAAATTTTAAACAGAGGTCTTCAAATAAGATTATCATTATGCATTGGATTAAGTTCATCCATATTCATTATGTATTAAAGACTCCACCTTTCTTTTAGCATTTATTGTATTCAAGAAATTGAGATTGGTTTAAGAAAGAACCACATTCTAGTTGGTTTGGCTGCTGCTTGCAGTTATAAAATCAGCAGAGCCAGGAGAACGTGAGCAAGCCACTCACATTTCCCAGCTGCTCCCCTTTTTTATCCAAAGCCAAACAGAATTTGTTTTGTGGCTGACATTCCCCAGTGCACTTTTGGCAACATGAAGGCCAAACCCCAGGTATTTGAGAAGCCTGCAAGGCTAACACTCAGTGCAGCAATTCTTTAAGACATTGCTGTGGTTGGTTGTGTAGAGAGGCTCAGGGCTGGCCCCAAAGGACTGAATCCCATTTCCTTCAGTGCCAGCTCTGGCACTGTTCTCTGTATCATTACAGAGCTACAGTTGTACAGAGTAATTTTGGAGAACGAAAAGGATCAGATGCTCCATTTGGGACACGAAGATGGAACAGATTGTCTTTGATCCCTCTTTTAAACAAAGGGAATGAGGGAGGCTGAGTCACAGAGGAGTGACAGAGTGCCAAGGGGAAAAGAGCAATGCTGGAGGAGCCATCCCTGAGAAGGGAGCGAGGAGGAGACAGGAGCAGCTGCTGGTTGGCAGATGGTGAGCATCTGCAGCACAGAGGCTGCTGCACGCACTAGCACCGGATGGAAAGCGAGAGGCAAAGAGGTGCAGGGAGTGCCATCAGAGCCACCATATCCCATAGGTCTGCCCACAGGATCAGACCACTCTTCCAAGCCAAAGACTGAGGTGCCATCTCAGCCTAGAAGCCCATTGCTTAGGTGAAGAAGAAGAGGACACTTCTACCAGCACCACTATGCAAGAGCTCTGCACAGACAATGAACACCCACCCACACGTGGTCCAGGGCAGCTGCCACAGCACAGTTGAACATATTCCTAAACAAAGCTTAAGGGCATTAGGTTGCTATCCAGAAGTCTTAGGTGTTTTTTTTATTTCTACATTCAGGCAGATCTGACAGATCTAGAAGCCTAAACATTATTAAACCATTAATAATACAATTGCCTTTGTGACCAGGTGGTACAAGGGAAAAAGACTGGGAGTGCCTTTCTCTTTAGTTCTTTCTAAACACTAAAGTCCCTTTAAAGGGATTGCATTATCTTTGCAATGAGCTAAAAAGACCCGAAGAATCTTAATTTAAAAAATACAAAAGAGAAATAATATCATATATTTAAGATGACCTACCTACCACCACCAAAGGCTTTATTCCCACAAACACCTCATCACCTTCTCACTCCATGTTCAATGCTGTTAAATGAGCCTCCCATAAATTTTTCTTACAATGTCCTGGCAAATTGAGCTGCAACTGTGAAGCATGATGTCTGACTGTGCAGTGAGACCATCCTGAAGCATACTGAGATGAGAAAGGTCTTCACCACTGCTAACATGGACTCAAGTGTTCCCAGTCACCGTGGAAAGGGCTCCTGGTTGCTGCACACTGTCACCTTGTGGGTAAATCCTTGCCTCTGTTTGAAGCTGCAGCTGAGGTCAGCAAAGTTCAAAGGAGATAAATGTGCCCCATTCAAGCCAGACTGACACCCTCAGTTAGGCACTGATGAGTCCCCTGAGCCCAGGAAAATTCAAAATATTCACAAGTCCTGCTGAGAGCAACAAGTCACACAAGCCCTGCATCCTACTGGGCAGGACTCACCCAGTATTAAACCAATGGGTTTTTTAAATGCCTGATTTGTGGTTTAGGCTTGAACAGAGGAAATGAGGACTACAAATTACATCCTAAATTTTGCAGGCTGAGCATGACATCTTCAGAGCTGCCTGGCAAGGGGTATAGTTCAATGCAAGTGTGCAAAAATGCATGAGGCCCTGGATTTATGCCCCATGTGTCCTTTATACAACACTTCTGCTCATGTACAGGGGTAGCACAGACTTGCTCAAAATTACTTTCCTCTAACTGAATGGAAACCAACTTCCCTTTTAAAAAAATAAAAACTAGAAAATGATACCCAAATCATTTCAGGCACAAACCAAAGTGTTGTGAACACTGAAGAATTTGCCTACGTTTAAGCAGCATGACACAATATGAATTTAGCTGTCATCATGAGACTAGAAGAAGTTCTCATAAGATAGAAATCAACAAATTTGACGTGAAGGTGACAGTGTTAAAGGAATTTTTTGCTCACAGGAATTAGAGGACAGAAGCAGCCATTCTCACTTGGGCAGGTGTATTGCAACAGAAGGCTCTGCTGGGCTTGGCTAAACAAAAATCTCTCATGTCTTGAAGCATCTGCCATGTTGGCCAATCTTCAGTAAACATGGGCAGCTTTGGATCAGTCACAGTCTGTCTGCTGATTTTCCCCAAACCTTCATTTTTCTCCTCGTTCGTAGTTCTCCTTCATAATCCAACTCAAACTAGCATTTCAGGTTCTACTTCTTTTACTCCTTTACAAGTTTCCAGTGATTTCTTTGATCTCTGGAACAGTTCATCCTGGAGATTTAAAAACTGCTCGCCCTTAAGTAAGTCAACACAAAAATCCTGCAGCTTTTTTAGGATTCATACTCATAATGGCAAGTTCTAACCCAGACCCAGCAGACTTTTAACACTGAGTTCACAGGTTTCTGGATTGCAGGCTCAAAACCCCACACTTGTAAAACAATCCAAAGTTGCCAAAAGTATCAGATAAGAATAATAATAATGAGTGCCACATTTGTAGAAAATGATCCACCACCTTGCTTATTTAAATTAGTGAAGCTATCATTTCAATTAGTCTTTTCACTAATAAAAATTAGGAGGCAGCCTCCCTCCTGAAGGCCAGGGAGTTGAAGGTATTTAGTCTTGACTTCAGTTACCCAGTGCTTAGAAACCACTGCAATACAGAAAAAACTGACGTATTACGAAGAGGAACTCCAAAAAAATAGGTCAGATATAAAAAGAAACCAGCACATATTAGGGGATGAAGATTTTTTTTTTTGCATCACTTCAAAAGATTCATAGGAGAGAGGTTTTTTTAAAATATCCTCATCCTAAAAATTAGAATTTCATGTACAGTTCACAGTTCCTATCTCTTTTTCCATCTGTTACAGTCCCTTGAACATGAAAAACTCCTTCAGTTCACAAGAAATATGCAAGAATTTTCAGTGACAGAATGTTCTTAAAAGCAAGTAGACAATGCCTGACCCAGACATTAGAACAGAGTAAATGGCCATGAGGCAAAACATGACAGGTCTAGTAGTAGATTGCATATTAGTCTTGTATAACTCAAATTATTTGCTGTTTAAAACAACAAAACAAGCAAAAGGCCTCCCTCTGCTCTCCACCAATTGCCAATGCCAGCTTTATTGGCCAGCTTGTAATTGGCACAAAACCTTATGATTTTCTAGACCATTATGGACAGACAAGTCAGGCTGGGAAGTAACAGAACTAGTCCCAGAGCTAGTCCAGATTTTCAGGGACACTGTTCTCATAATTTATAGGAAAGGCAAAATAAATTAAGAAAAAAAAAAACCACAAGAAAGGGGGCCTAAGAGAGACCTGCAAAGAGATTTTGACAAGGGCATGGAGTGACAAGACAAGAGTGAATTAATTAAAAACAAGAGAGGGGCAGGTTTAAATTAGATATTAGGTAGAAGTTCCTCACTGTGAGAGTGGTGAGGCACAGGTACAGGTTGCTCAGAGAAGCTGTGGCTGCCCTTTGGAAGGGTTCAAGGCCAGCCTAGATGAGGAGGCTCTGAGGAACCTGGTCTGATGGAAGTTATTCCTGCCTATGACAAGTAAGTTGGAACAAGATGATCCTTAAGGTCCCTTCCAACCCAAATAATTCTAGTATTCTATGATCCTGTGAAAAAAAAGCAAGATGGATTAAATGTTACAAGTTTAATCATTACAAAAAACATATCTACAGACTGTACCTTATATACCCTGCAACAACCAAGACAGAAGATTTATTAGAAGAGATAAAATACTGTACTTTTATCTCCTGGCAAAATAGATCGGTAAAACCGATCCTTCCTCTTCTTTTCTTCTGGATTGGGAGGCAGAGGTTTTGAGCCATGATTTAAAGTCCCAGGATCTTTGCTTCCTGAACCAATCATAGTGCTGGTATTTCTCATTGGAGGAGCAGGTGGTTTGTCTTCTGTTTCAACTCCATTGTTAGACATCTTCAGCTGGGGAGGCCGTTACTGGGAATTGGGAAAGAAAACAGGTTAGAAGCCGTAATTATTTATTGATTCTGGACTAGAGCCACACACTACCAAGTAAACCACAAGTAGGTATTTGCAGATGCACCTGCAACCTCAGCCTAACCATTAACCTAGTACTGCTGTGTACACCACTACCATATGCCCAAGTGCCACATCCACAGGCTTTTTGAACACTTCCAGGGACAATGATAGCAACATAGCCCCAGCATAAAAATTCGTGTCAGCACAATAAATTCTACTCAAGAACCCTCTTCTTTTTCTGTTAATAAGACTATGTTCAATCATTTGCATTATTGATCACTGAGAAAAGCCTGCTTCAGGATACAAAAAATTCTCAAAGAAACCATGGAGCAGAAGTCAGGGTGAGAAGGTAAATATGATGTAGTGAAGAGTAAGGATACCTGAGAGGAGCCAACAAGTTGCTGAGTTTGTAATACCTCTCAGATCCATGCTAGTTCTCCTAAAAACTATGTCCAAAGGTTTGCATCAGTCTCCAGCACAGCACAACACATAGACTGAAGTTTGTACTCAGAGTTTTGATGCAGCTGCTCAGGCTCCTTTGCTACAGAGCTGCTGAGCGGGTTCAGAGGCAGAAGTGGCCATAAAACCCTGAGCTGTACCCCCTCAGATGCAGTGCCACAGCCCTCGATTGTGCCAAGCCAGCCCTGGCCTTCCTGCAGTACTGCACACTTCAGGAGCAACTCCAACTGCCAGGAAGTTGATTGCATTTTGTTCTGTTGGAAGGGTCAAACGAAATAAGATCCCCAACACACACATAAATCCATAAGTAAATAATCCCTGCTGTGCAGATTTAAAGACGGAAGCTTGGGAACAGGGTAATAGATTACTCTGCAACAACTAACTTGTTCCACCCAAATGAGATCAGTATTACTGCTGGCACAGCCCAGCTGCAGCAAGATCCTTCTGGAAACTAGAATTCATCTGCACTATGTTTTCTTTCAAAAGTGAGTTGGGAGTTAACTGCTGAATAAAGACCAAAGTGGGAACAATTTCTGTTTGGGTGGAAAAAGCATTTCAACAGCTTTACCACTTCCACAGGCAGTAAGGGAAGTTGTTTCACTTGGGGAGAGTTGCAGCATGGCAAAAAGTCAGAAGCTGTTTGCTCTCTGCAAGTAAGAAGTTTTGTTACAAAGCTGAGATCACTGCTGACTGCCAGGGAGCCGCTTTCCATAGGCTGGACTCAGTGTGACACTGAGTCACACTGAACAGATCTCACCACCACACCACAGTCCTATGGCCACACAGCACCCAGCCAGCCTTCAAAGCCTTCTTTAGCCAAGCTACTGATCCTCAGTGTAACTGGCAAGCTTTGGATCCAGAGCATGCTGCTGTGGGGAACTAAGGCAGGCCAACACTGCCCACAGAAGTCGCTCAGCAGCAATGTGCCAGATTTTGCCAAGAGCAGAGTTTCCCTGTTGCCTGCCAAGCCATGGCTGGCCTGCAGCTCCACCTTTGCTTCCACTTGATTGATTCCCAGTTTCTTCACAGCTGCCCTTAAATGGGAGGGTTAGCAGTGTTGTGCAGCCTGTAAGGCTTTGGGCAAGTCTTTACACACAGGGAACTTTGTAAAAGGTCTGCCCCTAACCCCATTCTCCTTCCAATACAGCTATGCAAAGGAATATTAAATGACAGACTAGTATTTGGGGATTGATTTTAATGGTGGGACAGCTTTGGTATTTGGGAGGGGTGGGGGGAAATTATCTGTGCACTTGTCTGGGCGTGTCCTCACATGTGCCCTGTGCATGTCCCACCACTCACAGTTCAGCCTCATGCCATTCTTGGGTATAAAACAGAACAGAACTAAGTGACAGCTGGAGTGCCAGCCATGAAGTGGTTGGTGCAAACGAATACTCTCCCTGCCTAAGCAGTGGAAAAAAGTCTAAGCTGAAACCCAACTGATAATTTTGGCAGCCACTGCTGCACATGTATCTTGTGAAACATGAAGATACTGAGCCCTTCCTGATGGGCTTTGCACATCACAGTGTCAGCAGCTGGAACCAAACTGGCACAAGTAAACCATTTGAAACAACATAAGCAGCAGTGTCCTATAAGAGATGCATTCTCTGCTTTGATCTTATTTAACCACGAAAAAGTGAATTGCCAGGAAGGTGCTAGGAGTACACTGCAAACAGGGAAGCAGAAGGAAAAGGAATGTTAGCAGCCCTCTGCCTGCCAAACAGACCTCCCCAGGAGTGGCACCACATTTGCTGCTCTAACAGCCTGATTTATCCCCAATGGGGGTTTGAATAAAGGTGCATCCAAAGATTCCCCCATCAGCCAGACTTCCTGGAGCTACAGGCATGGCTGGAATGGAGACTGACTCACTTCTGGGTCCCTCTCCCACTGAGCAGAGAGGTCAGTATACCTGCTGTCAGAGGCACAAAACTAAGCAGGAGAAAGAGTAAGGTTAACTAAGTTGGGGAATGGATGCAACATCAGATCAAAATAGAGCAGTATGTGGCTCCAGGCTGGAGAAAAAGAAGTGAGAGGAAGAATAAAAAAAGCCCCAGATTACAGGCAGAGGCTGGTCTAGTGTTGGGAGAAAGAAAGAGAACATAAGGAAAAACCTCAAAAAAAAAAAGAGTATAAGAAAAATCTCTGTATGTCAAGCATCCTCCCTCTCAGTTCCACCAGTGCAAAACCCCAGGGACATCTGCTCTTAGTTTCTTCAATATAAGAAAGTTTTTCAAAATCCCTCAGTCAGAAAGGATAGCGCACAAGTGAATTACTGTTTTACCACAGGGATAGAAACTGGCAGTACAAGCTCTTGTTTATCTTACATTATTCCCTGAAAGAGCAAGTACCTGCTGAGAAGTTACATAGTTTTACAAGCAATATTGTTTCACACCTATTTGATAACTGCACCTTTGCTGTAGGCAAAGCCTATAGTACAGCCTCTCATTTTCCCTCCATCACTCAAGCTCACAGACCTTTCTCTTCATCAAAGTCTAATCTTTGGAGTTACATGAGCTGTTTGGAGATGGGGGGGTAGGAGAAATCCCTTGATCCACAAAACTAAGAGACTGATTCCACAGGAGTTCCCCCCTGTAATAGCTGCACTAGAAGGTTCCCAAAGGCCTTGTGTCACTATATATTTAAAGGGAAAAGCAAAAACCTGCTTAAATGAATCCTCCCACTGCAATACAGAGGTCAAATGCAACATCATTATACTTTCAACTTCTCTTGGCTTCAAAGTAGGCAGATGAAACCCTCTCCTGACAGAATTATACACCCAAGTCAGAACTGAGAGCCCAGAGCCAGGCCAAGTGGTTACAGAGGTAGCCATCCCCTCACTGCAGCCCAGCTGGCTGTGCAAATTCTCTTCTTCCTAGCATAATCTCCTGCCAATTCACATGTAAGCAAGCTTTAAACAAACCCCCTCATGTAGGCACTGCCCGAATTCAGAGCACCAGGCAATCTCTTCCCCAGCTGGCAGAACATCAGCGCTAGGCCACTGAAATGAGTCACTTAGCTCGGCACAAGCCATTCCATTCCAACAGGAATGCAAAGCATCGCTGCTCTGAGCTATTTCCTTCTTCACACCAGCACGACTCTCCCTTGAGAAATCCATCTTAGGTTTCCACGGTGTGATTAAGTGAACAGTGAAAGCAATGAAACAGCACATGAACTTTTCAACCAGAGTCAGATGAGGGAATACATTTTAGCTGCAGACACAATTATTCTCAACTACTATATATATTAAAATACCAGCGCTCAAACCAAACTCCATAGACAACACTAGGAAGGCATAGCTGTAATGTAGGACTATTGTTTCTGCAGACATTTGAGAGTACTGAAAGTTTGAGTTGTTTCAGCACACAGTAATAATGCTAAGTTTTATTACATACTGCAATCTGTGACTGCTGTAGTCAAGTTATAGTTGCCTTCAATGCACCCCTATCCCTTCCCATCAACTTCTGCAGGCCATTAGCTAAAAATCATTGCCACAGACTCAACAGAGTCCAACAGCAAACCTGTCAAACTCAGCTTTTACACCTACAAAACACTTATGCAGACGGGAAGAAGACAGACAGAAGGTAGAACAAGCAGAAGTAGTGAACAGAAAACAGCACCCACAGGTGCCAAGAGGGGCACCCAAGAGCTCAGGGTACATTCACAGATGCAAAGATCCATGCAGGTCTGCTGATCTTTGTTAAGATGATATAACACAAAAGACAATCATGGAATCATTAAGGTTGAAAAAGACCCTATGATCATCAAGTCTGAGCATTAACTCAGCACCATTGTGTTAACCACTAAATACCACTCTCAAGTGCCGCATCTATATGCCTTCGAAATTGTGAAGTTTATTCCTAAACTACAGGCATAAACTGTAGTACAGGCACAGCCTCCTGAGACATTCACCTTGCAGAGTGGGACCCAAAAGTAGGTGGGACATTCTGACCCTACTCTAGCACACACACAAGCAGAAAAAAAGAGAGAACAAAGACCCTCTATGTATGTCATTTTTCCTTCCACTTAACTTAAGCACATCATTTCAAACCTGCTGCTCCATGCTGAACTCTAGGTTTCTATCAAGCTGCTTGTTTTCTCTTTGCATTCCTTACCAAGACAGACAGATGACTGATTGCTAAAACAGAATGCAATTAAAAAGTCAGAAAGGCTGAAACCTACGCTACAGTAGATGTCATACAGATAACTACGTCCAATGCATACTAATTGCAGGAGTCAACATGAAAACTCATAAAAGAGACATCTATAATTCATGCAGTTTGGCAAGAGAGTAAAGAGAGTAGCTGTAAGTTACTCACTACAACTTACAGAAGAATAAACTATATTAAACAAGACGGGGAGGAGGAAGATGCTCAGCAACTGCTCTTTCCTCTCTGCTTACTACCAGAAGGAAATCTCCCATTTTTCCAAGACACAAGTATTCTGTTGTTGGCAGGGTGAGGAAAGGGTGTCTTGCTCACAAAGAAAAAAAAAAGAGAGTCTAAACCTTTAATTGAGTTGATCCTTATCAGAACAAGTGTTTTACCTCTGCACCAGTATCCCTGCATCCTTGCACCTCATGGCTAGAAATTGCTTGTGCATGCACACACAGTTAAAATCACCTCCTTCCCCCTCACACTGCCCTGGTGAGAAAGAGCACAGGCTGTGCCCTGCTCTGTTCAAACACATTGCAAGCAGCAGATTCCCTCCCTGTGTGTCACGCTTCCACGCAAATCCCAGCAGAAAAAGTAACATCAGAGTTTACCAGCTGGGTTTCCACACAGGATGAAGACAGTCATTCGTTTTTTATTACTCTACGTGGGACTAAGTCTCAAACACCAGTCTCACGCTGAAGGAAGGGCACCCCACGCCTTCCACCTGAAAAAGAGGCAAGAGGTGTCTTCTCCCTCCTCCCAGCAGCAGATGGGACCAGGAACACATGCTATCACAAAAAAGGCAGCTGCAACACACTGAGGGAGGAAAGACCGATCACCGCATTTAGAGGTGATTAAAAAAACCCCCAGAAACTCCAGCACAGAGCTGTCTCCCCAACCAGTTACTGCACATCTGAGCTCTGTGTAAATGTGCCAATTAAACCAAAAATGCCAAGGACCAGCAAAGCACCAGCCCAGATCCTGCATTTACATGTAAACTACAACAAACACAAAACAAAAATAACAACAAACAAACAACACAAAACCCCCAACAGACTAAACAACGGGCTTGCATAAATTTCAAATAAATAATTACAAAACAGCAATGTTTACTGATGTCTTTTTAGAACTTACCTGTTAGATCCCTGCAGGTGCTGCCAACACCTAAAGATGCAGATGAAATTGCTAAACTAAATGAAAGAATAATCTCTCAACATCAGTATACACCTAGAAGAGAATGCATCCACTGCTACAGCACGAGTGGGTGGGTGGGTGTGAGGAGGGGGAAGGGAGACACTCTCTCATGGCAGATGGCCAACTACCAGTTGCAGTCTTGCTCCACTGCCAGCATTATTTCCATAGTGCCAGACATAAAGGATGACTGACCACTTACAACTAACAGGAAAAGCTGGACAATCCCATGGCTTGGAATTTTAAAAGTCAAAAGTCTGGACAGTCCTTTTAAAAAAAGCCTTTCATTCAATCCCAGCAGTCTGGGCTAAATGCAAGGTGGGATTTCCTAGCCCAGATTTTGCAGGAGGACGTGGACATCCCTGTAGTGGGCAGGAGAGCTGCAAAATCTCCCCCTGGGCAGATATCCATGCTAACCCATCCTACCGCACAGATACGCTTCTAAAGAAGAACAGACTAATTATAACCACTCGATTCCTAGCAACAGAGTTCTCCTTTCATTCAAGTTAAGGAAGCTTCTTTCTGTTTTGTTAGAAAGAATCAAGGCCCAGTGTTCACCATCTTCCACAGTGTGGACCCATGCATGACCACTGTGACAGAAACCCAGGCACACTGAGGGTTTTAGAAGCACTGAGGAAGGTCAAGCCCTTTTCACCACATTAGGCTTGAATCCAAAACCACAGAGAGCAATGCCAGCTTAAATTGCCGTGTTCAGACTTGGCTTCAGCTGTTGCACAAATAAATGGCTGTGTCAAACAATAACCACTTCACAATCAATGCCAGCTATGCCCAAGTACCTGGAACATGTGATGAACTCCCCTTAATTGTGCTCCAGTACTCAAACTTGGAGAACTGCAGAGATCAGCTCTGCCTGATCCCATCCCAGGGCAGCAGCCTCCTCATTTTCACCAAGCATTTACCCACTCCTAACAGTGCTTTTAAACAGCCCAAGAGAAAAAAAAATAAAATCCAAGCTGCAACAGAAAGAACCAAGAGTATCATTTTTAAAAGTTCTCAGCCCACAAATCATCCTCCTTATTTCCTCATCCCCAGAAGTGCTGCCTCCCCTCCCCCTACACGCCTGAACAAGCAAGTTGGCTGTTGCAGATGTCAGGACAGGATCCCTTTTCCAGCACAGCACAGAGCAGCCTTGGCTCCGGTTCTGTTTTTGCTCACAGGAGGGCACGGCTTCAACCACACAAGTCAAAGTAGTCGCTGGAGTCGGAGCTTGCTAAGCAGGGTGGGAAAAATAAAGGCCTCTTATGTTAAAGCATATCCAAAGCCCATACAAGCAGGTTTCCTGGAGGAAATCTGTACTCCAGAGGAAATGACTAGAAGCAGCATAAAGAGAATATATTAATGCACACAGTTAAAACCACCCCCACTACTCCTGCCTAAGTTACTTGGCTCAGAGTCCTAACTACACATTAGCAGCAACAGCAACTGAGAGCAGCCGAATCATTAATCATTATTCCATTCAGAAGTTTCCAATGCAGGAAGATGGACATGGAGCACAGGGCTCAGAATTAAGCCCTGCTATCTCCTAATGTGGAATAATTCCCAGTACAATGTATTCACACTTTAAATACATGCTAGCATTTGCAAAAAACTGCACCTTTTTAAATCCAGAGATCTGTCACTTAGTAATGGGGGTGGGGGTAAAAAACATCTAAGAAAACGAGAACATTTTCAGATCAAGTCAACGACATCCCACAGGCACAGAGGACACTGCAATGCAGTGGTTAGCAAAAAGCCACAGTACATAAATAGATGAAAGTTTACATTAACCTGTAAAAGCTGAGTTTTTTCTGAGGTGAAGAAACACTGAGACACAAAGACATGCAAGGAGGAGACCAATGTTCTTCAGAGCAAAACTCATTCAACTCTTTTGCTGCTGGGAAAGTAAAGAGCAAGAAGACAAGCCAATTATCATTAGTGAATGAAACCACCCAAGACCCTCAATTAGACTGAGGGGAAAATGCCACAACAGTTCAGTGCTAATTGGAAATGCAAACATTTATCATCAGAGTAGTTCTTGCTCCTGTGTATAGCTCCATTGTGTTCATTGTAGCTAATGACAGTAGGAAGCCCAATGCTCCATAGTATTTATGTAATGACTGGCAAAGCTGTCACATTCCCTTAATTGCTAGCCAGGATTTTCATACTGGCAGTAGATTTCAATTAAATAAAATCACAAAGATTGGTTCAGTTTCATGTTGCTTTGTTAAAAGTTTTGGTTCTTCAAAGCTGGGAAAAGAGGGGAGAATGAATAGTTCTCCAAAGACAGGATAAGCTCTGCATCAAATATAAGGTTTTTGTAGACAAACTGAATTTAGAGACAAGCACCATCAAATACCCAGTGCTGCAAGAGCTAATTTAATATCAGTGAAGACAAGCAATTTGAGAACTGCACATAAATCTGCTTCAGATTTACAATGATTACCCCTTCAAGTGCAATACATGAAATGCTCTATGAGCAGTTCACTTACAAGGCAAAATGAAAAAGCCTAAGGTGGCTTGCAGTTTCTCCCCTAATTAAACTGTCACAGTGGTCTTCTTTGCTGCAAGAACATCACCTCTGTGTTTATAATTATATGCTAGCAAAACTCCCTATTCTACCTGCTTTATGATTCTAGAACAAACAGGAGGAGCCATAGTGGCAAGGTCTCACATCCCTAGACTTCCTTAATTGTACCAAATGCACTGCAGAGCACTAACGTGTCCATTAAGAATCATCATCGTTTAATTTAATGAGCAGCAGTTTGTTTTTAGGAAGCACCATCAAGCCTTTTATCACATCATTTACTCAGATTCCAATCATACTTCCTGTATGTCAGTAGAGAAAAGAAAGCTCTATAGGACTGGCACAAAGGAACTGCTGTTTCTGCAATATATTACAACCAAGTCTGCATTAGCGCTCAGTTAAATAAAGCCCATGAGCCAAGTGAACTATTTTTATTCCACTGAACAAAAGGAAATATAACAACATCATTTGTTACAGTGGCAGGCCCATTTTAAGGCACTATGTAATTAAGAGTAGGAGTTAATTGCAAGGCTAGATATAGCAGGCAAGGTTTTCCTCAACATCTTTGAGCAAAGATTTGTGCTTTTCTGGGGCCCAGATCTTCTTACCCTCTGTTCTTGCTACAGTGACCTAAGCAGCTTTCAGCAGGATGCATGGATCTTCACTGCTACCTATTTAAAATTCATTTTTTCTCAAGAAGCAGCAACACTGCAGCCATAAATCCCAACACAGAGGAGACTGACTGAGCTCCCATTCACAGCCCTGTCAGCATCTGAAGCAAGTGACTTGCTAATTTCCATCCAATTCCCAGCGGACAAGCATCTACATCATACAATTAGTGACAATATGAACTGCACATTCAGCAGAATTGGGATTTCACTGATGGATGGATTACGATGGATTGCCAGTATGTATGTTTTATTCATCTCAAGACTGCTTTGTCAGGCTATAGTTTGTCCTTTGTGCAGTTAAAATGATAAAAATCTTTTTATGGCCAGTACTGGGCAGACAATGTTGTACCTTTGCTAAGGGGTGAATAAAACTCAACCGATTTCCAAAATGAAGACAACAACCAAAGACAGATGCTCTAGGAAGTTGTACGAGTTAAGGCATTTTGTTCAGTGCAGTATTCTCTCCCATTGCTTTAAGTCACCTTGCTCAAGTCCTACAGCTACTTGCTCCTAAGACCACCAGCATAACAATTAGGAGAGCACAGCATGCAGCAAGTCCAGGTACAGTTTTCTGATCAGCCTCCCCTAATTTCAGCAATTAAGAGTCAAGAATGTTTGCAGCAGGCTGCCATAGAGATATGGTACCTACCCACAACCCAAAGCTCTCTCATTGTTTTGGCCGCACAAACCCAGCACCCACCTCAGGTTACCTAACCACACTCCCTCTCTCCTATCCAAGGCAAGAGAGCATAAAAGGATACTTTAAATTCTGTAACTAGCACCCCATAATTTCACCTCTCACCTCTACAGTAACAGCTCTGTTTGCTAAAAAACCTCAAGATATAAACAGGGTAGTCAGTTTTGGAAACAGCTATTGCACAGCTCTCAAGAAATACCTGGTTTGACCCCTGAGCACACCCACGAGCAATGCATGGGGATGCACTTCCCAAACCAATTTTCCCCCCTTCACTTTATGCCATTTACACTTGTCTCGAGGCAAGTGCTGCCTTCCTCTTTACTAACAATTCACACTCATATTGTGGCACAGCCTGCACTAACTCCATCTTTTCTGTCCTCACACTCATTGCAGAGGGATTCAGTGAAGTAAAATGCATTTGCTGTGGGAAAGGAGATCCTTCAAATCAATCTACAACAGAGCATGACCACAACAGAGCTTAAGTGAACTGTCTCCTTTGCAAGGATGAGGTTGCTTCTTCCACTCTTTTCAGTTATTTCTTTTGGCCCAAGTTTTCACAAAATCATAGAAAAGGCTTAGTTTGGAAGGGCCCTTAAAAATCAACTAAGTCCAGCCAATGTGCAGCAATGTGCAGCAATTCCTCCCAGCAGATCAAGTTGCTCAGGGCCCCATTCAACTTTTTGTTCCATTCCTGGTTATTCCTGTACTGCTGGTATTTGCAGGTGCTGATTCCTCCCAACAGCCTCCCAACGTACGCATGTTTGGCTGCTTTTATTTTTAAGAAAAATCTCTTCAGGCTGGAAATAACTCTTGCTTTCCTGTGAACACTCTTCAATGTACATCTAGTTTTATCTTAGGTGCTTAAATATTCTACATTGACAAAAGTTTTGTCAGTCTCTGCTACTCTATTAGAATGTTATAAAACAGACATCTAAACTTCTGGCCTTCTACTTTGTAAGGTCCCTTTTAGCTTTGAAGTAAGAAGTTGGATTTGAGCCTAATATATATTCTTTAAACTTACAGCATGGTTTGAATTTACATCCCACACAGCTGAAACTTCCCCAAAGGGTTTCAATTCGCAAAGATAATTAAAAATCTGCAAAAAGGTAATGCTTTATTTGTGACAAAAATTAACCAATATATCTTAAATAGAAGTAGTCAAATCCCAAATCATTACTTTTTAAAATGGGCTCTCAAAAAGTAGTCCTAAGCAAATGAGTCTGTAATTCTGTCATTTTAGTATTTTGTGTAGTCAGCAGACAGCTTCCATCTTAGATCTGAGATGATGTATTGTCTCCAACCCCTGGTCCAATGGCTCTCAACCTTTTCTTCCCCATGGAGCATCTGGACTCTGGGTATTTCCCTGAAGACTCATTAACTGCTTCTTCCTCAAAGGCTGAGATTATTGGCATTTTTCTCAGACTACATTTCTAACCATTTAAAAGACCTGTCAGGACAGAGAAATAAATACATACCGAAAAATAACAATTCATCAGTCTCCCTGTCAAGACATCACAGGTAAAGGGAAGACCTAAGTTTTGGCTAATGCCTTTAAAGACCATTTTCTATATTGCATGCCTGTAAATCATTTACATAGCATTCCACACCCTCTTTTAATGCCAGTATCCCAAGGGAGAAGGTGGATTAGAATATTGATACCTTTAATTTAGGAGGCAATTAGACCAACAACAACAAACCAGAGCTGTATGTATGCTCAAAACAATCTAGTTAGAACTCTATTTTAATTAAAAATCAGTAAAATAATCCTATTATGCCAAAGATTGCTTTAGGCATGGTTCCAATACTGCGCATCTTTTTCTTTAGTATTTTAGCTCCACACAGAGAAAGTGACTGAAGTAACACTGTAGACTACCAGAATGGTCCTTTCTGTACAGCAAATTCCTCTTCCAGTGAGAGAGCTTGGGAAGATACAGAAATAAATGTTCCAATGTCAGTCAGCCACTTGGTAAGCCACTTAATAAACGAAACAAAAAGAAACCTGCTAAAATAAAAGCAGCCTACATTCTTCTGCCTGTGACCAGCAGGCAGAAGAAGGCAATTCTCCACTTTGCTCCACTCTGGTGAGACCCTGCCTGGAGTCTGCATCCCACTCTGGGGACCTCAGTGTTAGAGGGATGTGGGCCTGCTGGAACAAAACTGGAAGAGACCAGAAAGATGCTCAGAGGGCCAGAACAGCTCTGCTATGCAGACAGGCTAAGAGAGCTGGATTGTTCAGCCTGGAGAAGGGAAGGCTCCACAGAGATTTTAGAGCACCTTCCAGTACCTGAAGGGGCAACAATAGAGCTGGAGAGGGACTTTGGACCAGGGCATGGAGTTACAGGACAAGGGGGAATGGCCATAAGACAGAGAGTAGGTTTAGATTAGATAATAGGAAGAAATTCTTTCCTGTGATGGCGCTGCCCAAGAAGCTGTGGATATCACATCCTTGGAAGTCTTCAAGGCAAGGTTAGATGGGGCTTTGAGCAACCTGGCACAGTAGAGGGTAGTCCCCATGGCAAGGGACTGAAACTGGATGATCATTGGGGTCCCTTCCAACACAAACCATTCTAGGAGTCTGTGAAATCCAGTTTCCCCAGTCTCCATCCCACTACCTGCAAACCTCACCTCAAAGGGCACCTAATTCCTCATATACCCCCCTTTTGCCTCCTTTGTCAAAAAGTAACATGCACCTCTGCTACAGATGCACAATTTACATGGTATTATTTTTAAAAAACAGGAAAAATAAATATTTCCAATAGCATCTTTCATTTCTGGATTTGCTCTTACATGGTCTGTGGGGTCCTGCTGCATAACAAGCATTTTATCCACGGCAAAGACCAGCAGCACAGCTGCCAGAGCCAGTCACCTGCCTGCATCACTGAACTGGGGAAGGGGGCAGAAGGAGCAGGGCAGAGAGTGTCCTACAGAAGAGAGTGTGGATGTATAAACATGTATATCCACACACATAGATGTGTGCATGTGTATGTAACCTGCACCACCCTAGTTAACTCTCTTATTTTGTTTACTCACAGACAGTGAGTATGCATCATGTGATATGATCATTTATAAAACATAGTTATCCTCAAGTGACAAAGTACTAAAAAGAAACACATTTGTGGAAAGTTATAAAGTACCACAGACTGCTCTAAAATAATATAATTTGGTATTGTGCATTGCCCAGTTATTTCTGTAAGGATTCATACTTGTTTGATGTATTCAGATCTTGTTTCTATTAATTGGAATCTATATTAAATTATAAAATAAATAAACTTATTCCCCCGAGGCATGCAAACAAGGCTGTTGCCCAGATCCATGTTGCTCTAATGCACATCAACCACTACTACCCACAGTACTGAAATATACTTGGGAATTAAATTAGGGAAAAAAAAAAAAAAAAAAAAAACAAAGACACTTCTTGAGGCCATTTCCTCTTCCAAGACACTTGTGGGAGGGAGGGCCCAGGAGCTTAGCAAAGGTTAACCTCACCTATTCCCTCCAGGCTTGTGCTGAAGAAAGAAGAGATGCAAGGTCTTGCAGTTCCAGAAACAGAAAACATCCTTTGCAGACATTTTATTCTACCAGATCAACATACAGCAGACAGTGGTGAGTCCCCAGACATCATCTTCACCACTCCTTATCCTGCAGAGCCTTCCAGTCTGCCAAACTCAACCTTTCAATGCCTCTGCTTTCTTGGGAAGTAGAGAAGATGTTGTCAACAGACAACAGTAATAAAGTTCCTGAACCACCTGGACTATTGTCACATTATTTATTTTTAGTATTTGAGTGTGGAAGTCCAAGGAACTGATGAGTAGAACCAGGTTTTGCTCATCTTGGTGTTTTGTACTAAGACTAAACTTCATGCAAAGCCCTCTTGCCTCTCCAAATATCACTGGGAAATAAGGTAGGATGGTTTTGGGGTCATGAATGTGTCCATGATTATGAAGAATGGGGGAGGTTTTCCTTATTACAGGCTTTCCACAGCCTTAAACTTTGAGAAACTCTGCCTGAAGAGACAAAAGCACACTTCTTGCTGCCAGGACAGGGGGGTAGCCCCAGAGTAGTCTCCATGAATGCGTAACAGAGGTGGGTAAAAGACCCTTACACTCCAAAACAAAATCATTACAAAGCAGCAAGGTCTTAGACCTTGAGGAATTCTTACAGGACACAGTCAGGAAGCCAGAGCAAGTTGGCTTTGCATGCCTGCAGGATTAAGCACAGCCATCCAACACCATGCCACGGTCCTGCAGGATCAGGATCCCCACTGGACTGCAGCCTGGAGGTCACTAGAGCCAAAGCCCATCCCACCTACACACACAAACCCAGCACGGAATATTGCATCATGAGTCCACAGGACCATATGGCTAGAGCACCTCTGAAGGTGGAATCAGGCAGCCATGAGAGTAGCAAGCTGACAGAAGAGGTAATATTTGCTCTGAACTTTTTCTGTATCATTAGTCTTGTGCTAATTATGCTAACCAACAGCAACAGTCACTCTGATGGGAGGGCTGAACAGAAGTGACACAGCTGTCAAATCCACTCAAAGAACTAAAGCCTTAAAAGTTCGTCCTTTTGGGGGCAGAACAGAATCCCTACAGCAAGATGCAGAGGATTGCAGCTTTTTAGGGCAGAAAGTTTCAGAGAGCAAGTACAGCTGACGCAGACATTAAAAAACCAAGCGCGCTTGCCTGTTTCTCAGGGGGATTTAAACAGCAGGTGAGTGGGGCTGGTCTGTGGGACATGACCCTTTCTTATTTCAGCTATTTAGATGCAAATTGTTCCCCCTCCCTCCCTCTCTCAACACCATCTGTTAGCCCAGAGGTTTAGACGGTGCCTAGAATGTAGGTTTTGGGGGAGGGGGATATAGATAAAGCACTGAGAGAATTTTGGTTGATGCCTCTATTTCCTCTAGGGCACAGTTTGGGAGAGAAAAAGAAAAATCACTTTGCAATACAATAACAGTGGGATTTTCCCCTCATTCTAATGCACTTTTTTTTACTGACCCCATGGATTTCCTGCCCTAGAAAGCATTCCTTGTCCAGCTTTTGGCCAACAAGCCACATTATATAGTGACATTTATAGCAGGTTGCTATGGTGTTAGCAAAGGGCAAGAGCTGGTATTGCATGAAGTATGAGAGATTCAAGGAAGGAAAGTCCTAAATAATAATAATGAAGTCCTTTACTGCAAGGCACAGCATTTAATGTTTTGTTAGTGCTAGTGAAGCTGCCTCATCTCTGTCTGACTTTCCAAAATGAACAGCAATGTACTTTCTAAAACTGTTGAGATATTTGATTCATTACATACTTCACCCAGGGCTCTGAATGCTTTATAAAGGAAAGATTATGGGTGGCAGCAGAAAGTCAATTTTCAGGAAGTTTGAAGATGATACAGTATTGGAAGTGGTGGCTAACAGACCAGGCAGGCCACTCAGAGGGATATGGACAGGCTGCAGAAATGGGCCAACACCAACCTTTGCACTTCAAAAAAGGAAAGTGCAAAGCCCTGCTGCTCAGGAGTACAGACTGGGAGCCAACAGGCAGAAAGGAAGCAGAAAAGGCAGAGAAAGGCCTGAGATTCCTGGTGGACATCAAGTTGGCCATAAGCCTCCAAACCATATTTGTAGCAAAGAAGTTCAACAGCATGTGGGCTGCATTAGGAAAAACAACTTCCAGTAGGTCAAGGGAGGGGATCCTTCCCCTCTGCTCAGGGCTGGTGAGACAAAACTGGAATGCTGGGACAAGTCCTTCCCTCCCCAGTACACCAGAGATGTGGACATACTGCTGAGAGTCTAGCAAAGGTTCACAGAGACAATTAAGGGACTGGAGTATCTGGTATATAAGGAGAGGCTGAAGGAGCTGGGACTCTTCAGCCTGGAGAAGAAAAAATTCAGAAGGGTCTTATCAATGTGCATAAATACCTGATACAGATGTAAAGAAGATGAAACCAGGCTCCTCTTGGTGGTATCCAGCAACAGGACAAGAGTCAGTGGGTACAAACTGAAATACAGGAAATTCCATTTAAATGTAAGAACAAACCCCCACAACAAAACCACACTTTTTTTCTGGGTGGGGATGAGGGGAGATGGACACAAAACCACAGAACTCAGAAAACCACAGGTTGCTCAGGAAGATAATGGGAATTATTATCCTTGGGCATGCTCAAAACCCCACTGGACATGCCATTGAGCTGACTGTTTCAGCTGCCACTACATTAGATAGGGAATTGGACTAGACTATCCACACAGAGGTTCCTGTGAACTTACAATTCTGCAAATACAAGCCACACAAACTGACAGGGAGGCTTTAAAGGAAAGAGACACACATTACCATTCAGACCACTTGTCTGAGGCACGTTTTTACTCCTCAGCATCCAAGGCCCCAGTTTAGTGATGAAGACAAATTAGAAGTGCTTGTGACAACCTTGAGCAGAAAACCAGCAGAAGAGCTGGGATCAGTACCATAACACCCTCATTATGAAATTTAGTGTGTGGGGTACAGTTCCAGCACTTGGGAGATGCCAGCTTTTGTCCCAGTTCTCACAGACCTCATTTGTGATCTTGGAGGCACAAGAGGGGGAGAAAGCCAAAGTACTTCTTGTCTGCTTGGCCCTCCTCCTATCAATCACTTCCTTAAAGGAAAGGCAATTCAGGTAGTTAGAGAGCACGCAGCAAGAGATGAAGCCCTTCCAGCTGCTTCTGCAATTTCAGTTAGCACAAGAAACATATTCCCATGAAGAGAAAAAAAGGAAAAGAAAAGGAGAGCTGTGTACACAATCCTGAGGGGGAACTCAGAGGTAAAGGGGGGCATGGAAGGATTTGAAAATGCTTCTTCCCCCTTGGAGTCCCAGAGATGGGACAGAAGAGCCCTCCTGAGCTTGAAATATGAATAGGCAGTGACCACCTAAGGGGAAATGGGCAGGAAAAACAATACAGGGTGGGCTTCAGAGCCTCAGTCACAACTGAGCAAGTTATTGGGGTACCCTTACATAACATTTGAGGCTGACATCAAGTTGGGTTTAGTCAGACTTTAATTTTCATGCTCCACTGAGATGTAGGAAAGAAGCTTTTCAGCTGGGAAGACCTTCTGCCAGCCAAGGTTTGCACAGCAACATTTTCTGGAGGGATTTGGGCCTTTTTCTTTTCTTACTGTTTGAATATTGTTTGAATTTCTTAAGTGTTGCCAACACAAACACAACATCTTCCCTCTTTCTTGCATAGAGACAAAGCCAGAACAACTTATGATCTCAACCTCTTGGTGATAGTCAGGAACTTCAGGTACCTGCTTTCAGACTCTTGACTTCTAAAATACATTTAATTCAATTTTGCTGGAAAGCAATATACTGACAAAAGTTGCAGGCATTTCATAGAAACATTCTCCTAAAAAAATACATATCAGTTATCTGAGCAAACAATTTCAAGAAATTTATGCTGGTAACTTGAAAGAATTTAAATTTTTCCATTTAAAATACATGGGGTTATATATTCTCCATTTATAAAAAGCAGAGTTTTCAGAACATCAGTGCTTCCCCTACATGCACTGCTCTAAATCACCAGCTAATTTCTCTTTCCAGATCTCTGGCATTTCACCAGCACTAATGAGAATCTAAAGAACAGTTACTGGAAATGTTTTTGGTTAACCAACTTCTTGTTCACAAATCTCAGCACATGTACAAACTTTAAGAGTTGCAATCCTGCAGTTTGATCTCTAGTACAAGACGGAGGCATCAAGTCTCAGTCTCCTTGATTTTTAAAGGACAGAAAGGTCATCTGTAATAGCTGAGGGGTACTTGGCCTTAATGCCAGCAAGCCACCCACTGAAAACAGTGGGAGTTTAGCCCAAATTAGGATTTCAGGATTTATCCCTGTAACACTTCCCACACAGTACTACCTGACAGTTTCTGAAAACTGGCAAAATGTGAGGGACATGCCAACACCATCCCAGATGAGGTTTCCAAGGATGTGTTTTGTAACAATTGAATTCAACCAACACCAGTCTGCATATGCACATATTCTCACAACACCAAGGGGGTTTAGCATGCTGATTTTAAAAGCACAGTGGCTAAAAACACCTCTGATAGCTATTCAATGCCAAATAAAGCACACTTTAAAACAACCCCAACCACAAAGTAGTTGCATCCAGGGTACCATTTAACTTGTGCAATAATACCCCCACCTTCAAATGCTTTTCTAGAACTTTCTTCCAGCACCCAAATCCCTATCTTTTCCCACCCAATACCTCCAGAACTGCCATCCCAAACATGACCTGGGAGAAGGTGGATGGGTTTACAGCAAGGAAGCACTGAGGGCTGAGAGGCCAGTTTCTGCCCACACAGTGCCTTTGAACCCAAATCTAATGATATTGATGCTCAGGAAACCAGTTTACCACTGGCTGATGAACTTTCCCATCCATGTCCCACTCTTAACAGTGCAAATATCGACCAGGTAAGTATGTGCCAGAGCTGAGTGCTTCTCCTGAGGGAAACATGTCTATGAGCCCTGTTCAACCCAACCTGGCCTTGATCCTGCAGGGAGTTGAGGAACTCAGGTATTCCAGGGGCCAAAGGCTTTGTACAGTACAGCTGCTCTGAATGGGGAGCCTGAAACCTGCAGTCCCCGGTTTTACAGACAACAGCATAGGGTCTCTAGCATCTAATTCTTAAAAAGATCCTTTATTTGGATCCCTGGAGGCAGCAGGGCTTTGCACAAGACAGGGTCAACACCTATGGCACAAGTCAGGTCACATCCTTGTAAATAACCAATGCAGCAACTGGGATACAGCAGGTAAGAGGAACAGCCTCTTTAGCCACCACAGCATCTCCCTGACAGCAACCAACAAAAAATAACCCAAACAAATGATAAAAATTTTATTAAAAGTCAGTCAAGGAGAGTGGGGCTTTCAGAGAATGAAACATGACTTATTTTGGAGCAAGAGCACAGCCAAGTAGACATATTGCTGAAGAAACAAGACAGGTACCACTCTAAAAGCAGCAATTAGTTAGCAAATGACAGAAGACTTCCACAGGTATTTTGCTATGCTTGCATTTTTCCCTGAAACTAGTCATTTTTAAGAGGATCCAAATGCAGGAGAAGGAAAGAAGCCTGACGCAAAGAATAAAAAAAACACCAAATCAAATAGAAAAAAAAATTAAAATCCCATAGTTGTCATGCTTATGATTTACATTCTCTAGATAGGAAAATTTTGGAGCAGCAAAAGCCTCTCTGCCCTTCACTTCACAAACTCTTGATATCATAATCACATTTTTAAAATACTGCCTTCTTGAATGATGCAGATTAAAAGGCCTAAGTAATTCTCTGCCATACTATTGAAAACCACACACCAGCACGAAACAGCATTTATCTCATGCAAGGCCATTAAACTATTACTTACAGTGCAATAAATTGTATCCACACAGATACCACTGTCACTGCAGAGCACAAAACCAAGGAAATTCCTCGTCCCTGGCCCCTGGGGTTTGAGTGAGAGAAGTTGAACTGCTCCTGCTTGGAGCAGGGTTTTGTCCTGCAGAAACCCTGCAGTACCTCACCTAACACAGCAACTGTCCTGTAATTATCATGCACACTTTATAGTCAGTGAAACAAAAGGGAACTTTCATTTCAAAAGTAGTTTTTAAGGCAAAAACAGAGGAAAGCTTTTCAAATGTTGAGTGGGAAAGGACAAGGAGAGAAGACTGTGCGTTTTTATGGGTCAGTAAGGCAGTGCTGAAACAACTGCGGCAGGGGATGGCCATAGGAGACCTGGTTCGTTTGCCACACCAAAAGTGGGTTTATTTTCCCAGAGTTAATGCATTTGTCAACCACTCAGACACAGCCCCAAACAAGAAGGCAGCCTGACAAGACAGAACAAGACACCCAGCTGGCTCCACAGTCTAGACAAAAACTTGCTTCTCTGAAGCTTTTCTATTTTCCCTTCCTCTTCCAGAGTTAAAATTGGAATGGTATCAGTTCCTTTCCCAAATGGAAAGCCCTCTGACACCAAAGCAGATTTTGAAGCTTTCTAGCAACTACACAGATCAGGCCGCCAGAGCTTGCTGCTTACATGAGTGTGTGCTCAGGGCATCTGCAGGGTAGTCTTGGGATCAGAGCAGAGCTACAGTTGGATGCTCTCCAGAGGTATTTTGGGAGAACAGAATCAAATAGCCACACAAATGTAATTGCCAAGTTTCCGTCTACTGTTTCAGCAATTTGCTTGACACGTTTAATTTCAGAGGAGAGAGTGGTAGAGTAATATGTTGTTTTATTAATATGTCCAAATTCCTTAACACAGCATTCATATCTTTGGTATGGTGCAGGACTCTTTCAGGTTCTGCTTTTGATAACAGAAAGCATTACAAGTTCTTCATGCCGCCTGGAAAAAATATTTGGATAGACTGAGTTTAGGGCATTCATTGAGAAAGGTGCAAAGCAATATTCTTAAATTACCTATTTAAACTACCTATCAAAATCTACAAATCTGGAGCACAGAATTTTGATCCTCTGCTTTCTTTTCAGCAGTCCATTCAGAAAGCCAACCTTCCAGACACCTGTTGAACATCTGGTCACTTATTTACCTGATGCTCTCAATTCCTGTGGCCCACACAGAGTTAACTCATGTGGGAAAACAAGATTTCCCTGCCTTCTACCCCACAGAATTGAAGAAAGTTCAAATTCTGACCCCTATTGAAAAGCCTGTCCCAAGATCAGCATGTTTCTATGCTCCCATCACCAACTCATTGTCCATTCAGCTCTTGCCCATTGTACCTCTCCATTTCCAAGCTTACAGATATCTCACAGCATCCCAGAGAATACACTGAGATCATCTGAAAGCATCAATATGTATTTGGATCATCTGTTAAACCCACAAGGCATCCACTGTCAGAAGATCCATAGAGTCAGTGTGTATGACTTCCTCTTCAGCATTTATTTTAAAAAATATTTCAGTCCCAATTCCCACAGAACCAGAATGTCACTGAAGAGGACAGTTTGCCTTCAGAGCTACCTGAGAATTCAGGTTTTCAAGCAAAGCTGAGCTATCAAAAAACCAAGCTGCTTACACATCTAGTTTCCATTATAGAGAAGTACAACACTGTCTTTTACACTCTGCACATGTAAACTGTTCCTCTTCTTCAACATTTCAGAGCAAAGAAGTCAGTAAATTTTTAATCTAAAAAGTGAGAAGAGATTACAGACCTAAAAAATTTACAAAAGCCATGTCATTCTGTAATGCTGTTCACAAGAAATTAGTTCTACCTTCAGGAGTCTGTCATTTGGATTATTAATTTTTTTTAATGTGAAAGGGCTGTATCCCAACACTGACTTTCAAGCCTAAGAGCATTCTGGTCTGAAGATGATTGACCATAGCAAAAAAATCAAGCTAAAGAGTGCAGGAAGTGGCTTCAGACCTTTTTAGCAGGTATATGATTTCAAGCACCAGTTTGATATTACGTTGAACATCCAACAGCACAAGAAGCACCAACTCTAACCAAAGATAGGGCAATTCCCAGCTTACAGCTATACAGAGGCAACAAAAAACCATTCTTCCTCTCTGTCAGAATTCAGGATTTTCCTGTGGCTGTCCTGGACTGCCAAGACCCCTGCCGGAGACCCTGGCACAGAGCCCAAGATGCCTGTAGTTTTGATTGTGACCCATGGAGCAAGTTACCAACCTTACATGAAGATCTGCAAGCCATGACAGTTTAAGTAGAATAATAGTGAAGTTATCACGGGGTGAAAAATAGATTTTTGGGGTTCTTAGAATGGGGGTTCAGGGGGCAAGATGGAAGGATCTGGGCATGTCCAGCCCTTCTCCTTCTTCTTCTTGGCTTCCATCTTCTGCTGTGATGTTGGCACTTTTAGATTGGTTTAGAGTAGAAGCTCACTGTCTAACATAGGTGATAAGTATTGGAAAGTAATTGTAAATATTGTACATGTAGTTTTTAGCATAAAAGATAACACCACTCTGGGAGCAGGCAGAGAGCCTCTGACTGTCCTGCTGAGCAGACTTCAGCAGAACAGGAGAAAAAATTTTATAGATAAGATGCAATAAACAACGTTGAGACCGAGAAATGAAGAGTTCTGACTCCTTCTTCGAGCGCCAGGCTGGGAAAAGAAACTTTCCAATGCATCTCGGGGTCACTCTGACAAGCTAAATTCCCGAGACCTCTCCAGCTATCTGAAGTTCTCTCCTTTCCTGAATCCTTATAGAAGGGCATTTTTCCTGCTCTATTCCACTTTACATGGGATTCCATGTAAGTAGAAATTCCACCTTTCACATTACTTTTTGGCACAATCTTCACACAGAAAGACAGATTTTAAAGAGCGCTTGAACTCGTAAAAATTGGATCTTCCTACTCCACAAGTCAGACAAAGTGTTCCAAAATCATACTGTGTGTAGTAACAGTAATTAACATTTTACCAGTTTCCTCAGAGCTCTGCAGAGCCTATGAAAAATCATTTAAGTTTTCAAGTCACACACACCACTGGCCCCATCAGCCTCACAGACTCAAGAGTGGTTTTACAATAAGTGGGTCACACTTCTGCAGGCAATCTTCAACTCCTGAGCAAGAACAATGCTGGCCAGAGCTGTGACAATGCAAAAGTGACAGGCAGCACTTGAGCACAATCTGGTCAACAGTTACTGCTTGGAGATCCCATGAGAACTCTACTAGAGATATCAGAGGAAATACTTTTGCAGAAATCCTCTCACAGGCACAAAGGTGGCAAAAGAAACAGCACAAAGCTCTCAAGCACTACTTTGCTTGCTCTTGTACTAAGAGAGAAACCCACAGCAGCACAGACTTCAGCATAAGCCACTCATGAACACTGTGGTCTGTCGGTATCCAAATACTGTCTACAAGAAATGTGCAGGGGAACTGTTTGCAAGGGCATGTAGTGATAAGAGAAGAGGAAAAGGCTTCAGACTGACAGAAGGCAGAAGGTTTAGATTTTATATTAGGAAGAAATTATGTGCTGTGAGAGTGGTGAGACAGGTTGCCCAGAGAGGCTGTGGATAGCCCATCCTTAGGACTGTTCAAGGCCAGGTTGGATGGAGCTTTGAGCAACCTGGTCTAGAAACGTTTGCCTGACCATGGAAGTGTGTTGGAATGAGGAGATCTTTGAGGTTCCTTCCCACTCAAACCATTCTATGATAGATACCCTGGCTCCAGCCAGCTTGACCTGGTTAAGCCATGACACTGTCCAAATACACCTCCAACAGCAGTGAAGACTGAGCACAAAGACAAGCACAAAGCCAGGTGACACAGATTTCAACATGGTAACACATTTTCAACAGACATTCAAGCACAGCCCCAGTTTCCTCTAAAAATGAAAGGTTTCAGTGAGATAACTCAAGCAATTAAACCTACACAAAGCCTTGAGTCACTTGCTGGGTCAAGATCCAGCTGATTCCAAGAATCTGTATGCAGGCTGCTTACCCAGAAATTAACCTACTGCCTCAGAAAGTGTTGCTTAATTTAGAAGAGTGATTACTTACAGCACCTGCTGCTAGCCTTGCAGCCCCATACGCCAGCTTCCCCAAAATGAATGCTAACTCATCTAAAATTATTTACATAAGTCATTAAGGAAAGAACTAAAAAAAACTGTGCTAAATGTAAAACATAACAATCAGCTGGGTTATCAGCAGCAATTGAAATTGTAATTTCCAAAGTAAATAGTGTGAGTTAAGGCAGTTTGAGCTGAAGTTGCACAGCCAGTCCTTGTGGCAGACTCCCTTTTTCAGCCAGGAATAAATAGCAAACACTGCACAGGAGACACCAAATTGTACATGTACATGGCACATCACCTCAGAAGTGGCCCCACACAGCACAAAAACCTTTGCAAAAGAGGTGTCCTGGCTTTAAAGCCACATTATCTGAAGACTTTAAATCTAAAGCTAAACCCACAATAGCTTTGTCACTCAAGCAAAGAGCCTCTAGCAGTAGCTGAGGACTGAGGTCAGCAGGCAATAGAGAGAGGGAAAGAAGAGAAGAAAGGAGGACCAAAGAGCAGCTTGATTCCCAAGCCTTAGCCCTCCTCTAGAAGTTTCTGTTCACATCTACAGATAGAAACTCTAAATAGGTACACAGGCCCTAAAAGGATGTATCCAGGAATGCCATTGCAAGGCCAGGCTCAGTAATTTTTGATCAATCATGGCAACTGGCAGAAGGGCCCATAGACTCAAGGAAAGCAAATGTCAATCCTGATGTTCCAGAAGACCCAGGGAACCACAGGCGCACCTACAGGAGCCTCATCAACTTCAACAAGGAAAAACACAGTTTTGCACTCCGGGAGGAACAACCACAGGCACCTACAGGTGCTGGGTTCATCCAGATAAAAAACACTCAGGCACAAAAGGACCTGGGGGTCCTGGTGGTCAGCAAGTTGAGCATGAGCCAGCAGTGAGTCCCTGCAGCCAAGAAGGCAAATGGCATCCTGGGCTGCTTTAGGCCAAGTATTGCCAGCAGGTTCAAGGCAGATGATCCTTCCCCTCTCCTCAGCACTGGTGAAGGCACACCTGGAGCGCTGGGTGCAGTTCTGGGGTTTCCTCTATGAGAGGCACACAGGCCAGAGAGAGTCCAGCAAAAGGCTGCAAAGATGCTGAGGGGAGCATCTCTTCAGTGATGAAAGGCTGACAGAGCTGGGAGTGCCCAGCCGAGAGAAGCGCAGGCTCAGGGGGATCCATCCCGTCAATGTCTATAAATACTGGCAGGGAGGATGCAAAGCAGACAGAACCAGCTTTTGTCAGTGATGCCCAGTGCCAGGGCCAGAGGCCATGAGCACAAACTGAAACACAGAGGGTGCCTCTGAACATCAGGAAACACTTTTTCACTGTGAAGGTGACCAAGCACTGACAGGCTGGCCAGAAAGGTGGCGGAGTCTCTATCCTTGGATACTCAAATGCTGTCTGGGCACAGTCATGGGTGGTGGAGTCTCCATCCTTGGAAATATTCAAATGCTGTCTGGGCACAGTCATGGGTTAACTGGCTGCGGGTTGCCTTGCTTGATTACAGCAGGTTGGGCCAGATGACCTCTGGCATTCCCTTTCCTCAGCCAGTCTGTGATTCTGCGAAGACACATGCCTAAAGGTGTATAGGCATCAAGAAGAGCCCTCTCAAGACACAATGCAAACTTTTACCTCAATTTTAACTACTGAATGCATATTTTTATTTTGCTTGAAAAAAACTGACATTTCACTAATGGTAGCTGAGATGTTATGTGCTTCCTTGCAGGAGAAGGGGTTCAGAATTAAAGATGGAACCCTTTACCACACAGGTCTGTCTCAGAGAAGAGTCAGCCCACTCATTTGTGTGCCTTGGAAATTGGAAGCAATCCACATTTGGGGGCTTATTTCTTTTCCTAATCAAGACCGAGGTTATTTGCAAAAATCCGGCAGGAATCTTGAAACCCACTTCAGGCACTCAGAAGGACTTTTTCAGCAGCTTGAAAACATCCAACAGTCTATGCCTGCTTCCTCCCCTGACCCATATATATCAAACTCTAAAAGCCACAAGCGGCCTATACAGAAAAGTTTGCCTTTTAGGAGATGGAACAAAGAACATAACATTCCTGTCTGAGTGCAACAAAAACAGTTTGAACAAGATCTCAAAAGGTCGCAGTCATTACAGCCTCCCAGAACTAGAGGCACCCAGTTGCAATTCAAGCTACACAGCTCATCTCTTTCAAGCCCAAAAGCTTGGCTAAGTTTGCAGGTCTTTTGGGGACACTGAGCAAAGCACCGGAGTGCCTCAGCTCCAGACACCAGCTGCCTCAGAAGCCAAAGCAAGCAAAGTAAAACTCAAAGTACTGAGGCTTAGGAGAGCTGTGTGGGCAAAATATGACTTCATCCATTGCTTTGCAGTTGTGTAGCAGGCCCAGAAAGCACCACGCTTCATATGATTCCTTAGGGTGTTCTTATTTCCTTGCTTATGGCTTATGTATTGAAGCATCTTCTAATCTGTACATCTTTCCAAAAGAGCCCACTATCTGCTGTTTCACAATGTACAGTGAATTAATGAAGGTTTAATATAAATAAATAGCCTGAAATTATTTTGGAAGAGAAAATGCACAAGCGTTTCTCCAGAAAAGCATACAACTCCTCCTTCTTCCACCTCCTTGGACAGCTCTGCCTATACAAGAGGCTCATAAAATTTCAGGACCTTTTTCTAAATTTTAAGCACTGCACAGAAAAGCATTCATGCATAAAACACTACTCAATGATAAAACATTACTAATGTGGGTGAAAGAACAACTTCTGCCAGGTAACACAGATTACCTGAAAGTGCACAGTAGCTCCACTACCCTTTGATAAACTGAGGACATAGCTGAAGTGAGTTGAGAAAGGTCACACAGGTCCACAGCAGAGAAGAAACGCATCTTTCAGGTTTCTGTCCTGTTCTGGTTCTGCACTTGCAACCCTCCAACCCTCTGTTAAATTTGCAAGTGATTCCAGAGCAAGGCATGGAGCAGGGATCTGCTGCTGGAAAAGACTGCCAGGCAGAAGCTGCTGCAGCTGGCACCACTCTCAGAATGGAAACAGCTCAGAGAGCAGGAGGAACTGGCAGCACCCTGCCATCCTTACCCATCTTCTGTGCAATTTTCCCAATCAGAGACATTGGCACTGCTCATTCTCTTTTGCCTTTCTACCTGAATGAGCCTCACAGATTTGTTCCTGGTTTAAACTACCAGGTGATTACAACACTTTACCCTACTCCCTATAGGGCACAAGTTGCATAAAGCAGAGATTTGCATCACTGCTCCTGGCACAGCTTATAGTGTTCTTGTTCCAAACACCTATACCAGGAATGGAATTTTCATGTCACAGAATCATAGAGTCATTAAGGTTGGAAAAAACCCTTTAAAGTCATCAAGTCCAACTATCAATCCAGCACCACCACCACACATTCACCATTAAACCATGTCCTCAAGTGCCATATGTGCACATTTTCTGAACGCTTCCAGGGATGGTGACTCCACCACTTCCTTAAGCAATCTGTTCCAATGATTTATAACATTGTTGTGGGGAAAAAATCCTAATATCTAATCTAAACCTCTCCTGGCATACCTTGAGGCCATTTCCTCACGTTCTGTTAAGATGAAGAAAATGGTCAGACCTCTTCCTCTGGAAAAACATTTCACCATCAGACATTTCTCTACAGCTTCTGCACTCTGAGGTGCTTAAAGCCCTCAGCACATCCCCTCAGACTGCCATGACTGACATTGACCTTGTTCCCCACTTACATCAGGCTGAATCTGTTGACCTCCACTCGAAGCACACGCTCCAGCCTATGAACTCACCCCAGAGCAAAGCACATCCAAGCTGTGACACGACCATCACATTCCTTTCTCTCTAAAGTGCACTCATTTATGTTGCTCTGCTGAACAGCTGAAGGACACCTATTCCCACAGGTTTATCTTTGCCCCACCTCCTTGCTCATCTGTTTCCTCTTTCCCCAGAAGACTGGTGGCAGATGCCCACCTGGGGCTGCAAAGCCCCGGCATCACCAGTTAATTCCCATCAATTTTAACTTCTAAACACTTTCCAGATCAATGGCATGAACTGCCACTTCAATGAAACATTAGGAGCCAAGCATCAAAACTCTCCTTTGATTCATAGAAGATTCTGGTAAGAGAAGCCAAGTTCTAGACACTCTCTAGGAGCCAGCTCTTGGGGCAGAAACAGAAATAGAACAAAACCAACATTGTCCTCATGCAGTGGCATCATGCCAAATCTCTCTAAGCTTTTAGCATCAGAAAAAATTGTCAGCTACCACCAGATTCAGCAGGAATCAAGCTGAAGGTCTCAGCTGTGCAGTCTGTCACCAGTTCAGCTTCTTCAAACACACCAAGGTTCTGATAACAGGAGAGCAAAACTATCTCCAGTATGAGGGACTTTCTGAAAGGGGTGCTTTCTTCAGTCACCACAAACAAGCAGCAGGTGCTAACAACAAGCCAGGTTTGACTCACAAACTTCATTAGCCTCTTTACCCAGTTTGTGGTTTGTTTTTCATATTTCTCTTTGTGCACAGTGAAAGAGATCCTCTTTTATTTGTATGCTCCACTTCCAGTACAGTTCCAGCAGCAGCTGAGTTTTAACACCTTTATAACTTTTTTTTTCTTAACAGGAAAATAAATAAACAAAAGGCCACATGCACACCCTGGATTTTCCCTCCTTAATGGTACAGAAACATTTTGCTCATCTGCTCCCTGTCCCTTCCAGGTTTTACAACTCAGAACAAATTTGAGCCAAGAGCATTTGCTTGTGACTTCCAGCGCCATTTTTCTTTCTCAAAGATTCAGAGAACCATCTGACCCAATCCCATTAGTGCTGCTAGTAAATTAGCAACTCAGCTGACTGGTGGGGTCACATTTTGATCATAACAGGCACCCCTGTTCCAAGGAGATGGGTAAACCAAGTGTTCCAATACAATACCGTGGCAACAGGCAACATGGCAGAAGTTGTCTGAGCCAGCAACAGGACACGGCTGAAAGGGCTTGGAAGCAGATTCACATCCTGTTCGGCCAATACAGGGACAACAACCTCAGGCAGAGCTGCAACAGCCATCCCAGTATCTGCCCAGAACCACAAATTAGTGGCCCAAAATAAAGCTGTGAGGAGGCAGTGCCTGTGCATTGGTTCAATTCCTCTGGCTGTCAACCAGCTTGGAGCAAGTCCCACAGGTACAGAAAACCTCAGAGACTGGAATCAGGCTTCCCATCGGTGAGGCAACCCAATTTCACTGTCCTTTTCATCAATCCCTCAGGGCTGTTTTCACTCTCTCATGAGAATCTGGGATATAGTTATGTAAAACAGATTCCTCACCCTTAATTAAAATAAAGTTCACATGCACACCCTGCTGAAGGCAGCATTAAAAAAAATTAATTCTATGAGGAATAAGTCACTTATAATTAAAAAAAAAAACCCACCTCATTGTGCACACAAGGGAGTGTCGAACACTTGCCAGCCACCTGGATAATTGCTTCCTATGAAAAACTGCACAGGAGAGCCCTGGGGAAAGGAAGGGTCATGCAGAGATTCTTGTAAAGGCAAGATTCTTGCAAAGTGCAAGTGGGATTTGCTCTGCACAGGTGAGTGCCTGAAAGCCTGTCACCAAATTCTACCTATGCTGAGGCTACAGTCACCAATTCTCCACTGCACTAGTATGGTCTTCCACCTATTTTAAAATCAAAGCCCATCGTGTTTAATCAAAATTTCCCTGGTTGTAAAAGCATGAGAGCTGATGGCTCATATTAGCTTTACCTGCTGACTTTGTGATTTAAACCTGTGTTCCTTCCTTTCTTCCTATATGGAACAGTCTCAATTATTTTAGCTTCTTCTTGGAAGGTAGCCCATTTCATTGCCCTTTCTGCAATGCCACTGTGCTCTGCAGGAGATGTGGAGACCAGAATGGCACATCACCCACAAGATATAGGTGCATTGAGCATTTATACCAAAGCCAAATGGTGTCGTTCATCCCTTCCCAATGAGGATGGCAGCCTTTGTGGTTGCTGCTGAAGTGATGTTTCCCTCTCCACCATAAGATGTGAAATTGTCTCAAATGTTTTACTTCCTGTTATCCATGTGGCTTTCAAACCATAAAAAAGCCTTTCCTCCAAACTTACAGGAGCTTCAGGCATTGACAGAAGTTTTCTGAAAATCCAAACATCTTATATCCACTTTAATCCTTCCTTATTGACACCCCACAGAACTTCAAGCCATTGGGAAGCAGGATTTTCATTTTCAGAAGCCACACTGACTTTCCCATTAACAGTTAACATTTCTCTACATATTCAGAGATCCTTTTCATTCCTGGTAGCATGACTCTTTGTTGTGTTGTTCCCAGGATCCCCTCTAGAGCCCTTTTTATAGTTGGGAATCACACTGGCAGCTCCCCAGTCCTCTGGCACCGCGGCTGCCTGTAGTGATAAATTAAACAGCTTGGCCAGCAGTTCTGCAGTTTCACATTCAAGCTCCTCAGGATTCTTGAATGCCATCCAGCTCTGGTGACTTATTAACATTTCTCTATTTGGTCTAATTTTTCCTTTAGTAATTATCTCAAATTAGTTTATGGATCTATGCACAAAAAGTGCACTTGACACAGGAACATCCCCGACACCTCCAGCAGTTAAAGACTCAATATTCTCTGCTAATGCTTTATCATCTTCAAGTAGCTTTCTTACACCTTTGACATCAAGCACTCCCCAAGATGCCCAAATCTTATTGGATTATATCCTCACACATAAATATAATACTTATATCCTAGCAGATATAATAAGAGATGTCCTAACATCTCAGAAGAACAGTCCCAAGACAGACTGTTTTACCTACCTGGTGTTCCCTTCTACCAACCTGTGCCCTGGAGCAGCTGTCACCGTGCTGTTCCCTCCTGGTGAAAGCTTCAGATACCACAAGAGATCAGTGAGATTAAACTGTCACCATGGCAGCCAGCTGTAAGGCAGGGTTGAGATTCAAGCACTAACAATCCAAGTTTGGGACAGGAATTTCCTAAAACTCCTCCTGCCTGGGAAGGCCAGCACAAATGGGAAGCAGCTTTTGTGTGATGTGATGACATTTATAAATGCCAACCAATCTGAGGTGCCAACAACTGCAGATTTTAGTGGTTTACCCTGACTGAAGTACCAAAGCCGGCACCTTCCTTGCTGCCACACAAAGTGTTTCTGTTCCTCAGCAGCACGTCCCTGTGACACTCACAAGGGTCTATGAAAATTCTCCTTTTGAATGAGGCTATGTGTAAGACTACCTGCCTGCACAAGCACTTGCAGAGTAAAGACTCAGTTTCTTTCTTCCACACCCTCCATTCCTTGGCATTTATACCCTTCAGAAGCCCACAGCAGTCCTGCCTTCCCACTCACTTTGTAAAAACTACACAAGTACATAGCTTTTACACAAGTACATAGCTTTTATCTTCCTCTTGCGTCAATCCCTCCAATCCCAAAGTCACTTCTGTTGCTTTCCTTCAACTTCCTTCTGTTTATCTACTAGAAAGTAACAAAGATCAAAGCCACCATTACATCACAATAAAAAAATCCCCCACCCTTCACAATGATTAGCAACATCAGACCCAATTTTCAGAAAGATATTTAAGAGTTTTTTAAAATACTTTACCAGCTTAGGTGCCAAATCCCAACAGTTTCCGAGAGAATCAAGCACCCACGCGCTTTCTGGATTCCCACTAGATGCCTACCCACATCTTTTAGTATGTAACCACATGAAACACTACTTTTGTTCTCAAGGTTAGGCTCTCAAGTGCTGCTAAGACAGTCCCTGAATGTTCCCACTGAAACACAGAGGCTACTGAGAGAGTTATGCCTCCTGGTTAGGGAGAAGAAAAAAAAAAAAAAGGAAAAGGAAAAGAAGTAGGGGGGAAAAGACAAGAAAAAGGAAAAAAAAATAAAAAGCTCTCCACAACTTTTGGATTTTGCTCTTTCATGCCAGGCAGATCTTACCAAATACCTGCTGTACAGTTCCTGCCAGATGAAAGCTTTGTTTTCATCTTGGCTATGAATTTTGAGGCACAGATGTTGCTGAAGCCTTTCTGTATATATTGCAGGGCATTCAGAGATAAAATGACATTATGATATATCAGAAATGTGTTTTCCTACTCCTCCTGTGCCTGCTGCTTCCCTGTTTGCCCTTTACACCTATATGACAGAACTAAGCATATTATTTCTTCCAGCACAGTTGTGTTTTATGTTCATTGTGAGCCTTTACTGGCAGTGTTTAGGTAGAAGGTGACAAAGAATCACAGCACCTCCATGAAAAAAGCCATCAAACTTTTGTACACTTCCTACACTATAGCACTTTTGCTATGAAGTGGAGGACTGCAAGGTAGAAGGGGGACAGCAAAACAGTAGGATTATTTAATTTTGTGAGACTGGCTGCAGCATTAGCAACTTAATTCTGTCTCAGGTAAAAATATAGTTCCAGCTGAACACCAGAAGTTTGGGCCCAGCTTATAATCATTCTCTCAATTCTGAAAAACTTCTGAAGAATACATGTAACACTTACCTGACACAAGACATTATCCAGATAGGTGATGGGAAAATCCCAAAAGTGCTCTGCTACACTAACAAATGAACCCACTAGGCAAAGCACAGAAGTCCCGACAGCATGGCAGGGATTACAAGAATTATTCCTCCGTATGGAATCAAAGGAGGATTCAGACCAACAGAACAACAGGATGGGGAGAAATACATGATCCAGTCGTGATTTTTTGTCAGGGTCTTTCTCACAAAGACATTTATTAAAGACAGAGAACCAGCTAGAGAAGAGTCAAAATCAAAAGGCTGAGAAAGTTTGGGCTGTTCAGCCTGGAGAAGAGAAGGCTCCAGGGACACCTTAAAGCCCCTTCCAGTACCTAAAGGGGGCTACAAGAAGGTTAGAGAGGGACTTTTTACAAGGGCATGGAGTGACAGGGCAAGGTGGGGGGTGTGCTGAGTTCCCACAAAGCTGAAGGAGGGTAGGTTTAGGTTTGATATTAGGAAGAAATACTTTACTATAAAAGTGGTGAGGTACCGGCACAGGTTGCCCAGAGAAGCTGTGGATGCCCCATCCCTGGAAACATTCAAGACCAGGCTGGATGGAATTTTGAGTAACCTGCTCTAGAAGAAAATTCCTTGCCTATGGCAGGGGGGTTGAAACTAGATGATCTTTGAAGTCATTTCAAGCCAAGCAGTTTTATGATTCTATAAAATCCATTCTGCACTAAGGACTTTCAGTTCTGCAGCATAAGCAGGTCCCTCAGGAGCTGACTGGGCAGGTGCTAGAGCTTCAGACAGCTTGGGGACAGAGGGATGTAGGAACAAAATAAGCAAAGTAAAAAGCTGTATACAGCAGGTATCACAATGACAGAATTAAAAGGCACTTACTTGAGTGTCAGTTCTGAGGAGCGGCTAGATCTCACCGTGTGTCTCACAGACCTTACTTCCAGCACTCAGACCTGCAGGCAGCTCCGTGATCTTTAACACTACACCACAGCTACAGTCACTCATACTGCTTTGCAAAGTTTCCTGCCAGGTCAGCTCACAGCCAAGTGCTGAAAGGGAAAAGCACCCTTGCCTTTGGATGGCTGTGTGCCACAATGAGCTCAGCTGTGTCAAGCTTCATCCTCCGATCTTAGCTCCTAAGAAACTCAAGCAAAGAGTACACTCCCAGCAGGTGGAGAGAGATCCCTCCTGTCCTTTCATCATGCACTCAGTCTCCAAGAAAATGCAAGTTCAGAATTATACTTTTAATGTTAATTTTGAGTTGACCACATCAAAAGGAAAACAGCTGCCAATGACCACATCCTCGCTTTATAGTTTGGGGGAGGAGGGGAGTGCAAGCTGGTTTTGAGAAAAAAAAGCAAAACACAAGTTTCTCATATGCTAGTTGAGAAGAATCTTAAGTCAACCACACTCTCCTCCAAAATTTGTAGTTAATTCATTAACAATTTAGAGCCCTCGCTGAGAGAGTTTTTCTGCTGAAACAAGCACAAGTTATGTTTACAGAGAACCCTTTCCCTGCTCAGCCCATTCATATCCCGGGAAAAAGAAGAAACGCTCACAAGAGCCCCATCATGGAAGGAAAGCACATGAACTCATGAGAAAGGAGAGCACAAAGATCAGGCATGCTCATCATCTTGGATTTCAGATGATTTACCTACAGCTACAGGAAGTGCAGATGGAACAGGATCTCAAGCCTTCAAAAACAAACACAGCTACGCCACACATTGGATGAGATCACCTTGTTGAAGTCACTGCTCAATACTGAGCCAAAATAACAGGGTGGGATTCAAAAAGCAACATTATCAGAAACACAAAGCATCCACTGTAATACTAAATTTAAAGCAGGTGTGATGCAAAAAGCAGAAAGCTACTTGCTGCTCAGGTGAGATTCTTTTCATCTTCATGACCGTAACATCCTAAACTGCACATTTATACACTTAATGCTGTCATATGTCATCATGTGATGAAATGTTTTTGAAACAAACAAAAAAAAGCCTACACAAACACTGTTGGTGGCATTTGGACTGTGTCCCAGGATGAATAAGTATTGGATCAGAAGGCAGGAAGGGCTCCTGCAGGATGTACCTAGTGTTAGAAAGAATTGGCTCTTAAAAAAACCACAAAGGTCACCTAGAATAAAATTGATTATGTGAATTAAACTAATAAAAAAATTATCTCAATGGTCATCTAATGAGCTGCAGGAGATAAAGGAAATCAAGCTGAAAGCATTTCAACATTAGCATTTTTCTAAAGTAGCAAATAACTTTAAAAGAAGCCTTTGCCTGCAAGAAAAGACTTTTTGGTTGGACAAGTAAATGACTAAATTCTTACAATTTTTTACAGCTCATCACTTCTAAATGTTTTTCTTTTGCAATTCAAGGACTTGTTTCAGAGGCACACAAAACAAATGAAAAGCTGGCATTCTGAAGTCTACAAGGTAACGAGATTTCGGATCTGGCCTTGCAGCCTTCTCCTGCCCTGACACCCCAAATCCCCTCTTCACCGTGAGTCAATTGGAAACAAGCCTGGGAGGGGGGACTGTTCATATGAGCTGGCAGGGCACTGTTTCAGCAAGTATAACTCGGATGTGAAAGGCAGAACCCCTACTATGACAGTGCACTGAGTCACTTGATGACAAGTCACTGAGGCATTTAGAGGTGGATTTTGAGTTCTAACAAGTGACACAGTTTTGCCTCCTCTAAGGGAAGGATGTGCCTTTATTGAACCTGGAATCTAAACACCGCCTGTGACCGTCTGCCTCCATCTAAAGACAGCCGACACAGAGCAACACATTGTTGCATATTTTCTGTCTTGCAGGAGAGCCCTGAAGGAATCTTGAGTTGTTTGCTTTCTCTTCTTGAATCAAGTCCTGCTTTTGTCATTCCCAGCCCTACCCTTACCTCCTCAGCCTTTCTAATGAAATCTACAGATTTAAATATTTCCAGATATCTCATCACCAAAACTACCAGCTTGATAGAGGAAGATAATGGGTTTCTTCCCCTATCCAGTCTTCATCCTCCTTCCAAGCCCCAAAGAAGATGCTTTGTACTGGGGTGGAGGACAAAATATTTCACCTCCCTGTTGCTCATCTGTGCTTGCCCAGTATCTTCAGGATCACAGAAGTATGAGGAATCTGTTTCTCATCAGTCTTAGGAGTGACCAGGGAAAGTAAAGATAGGCAGGAGATGAACAAGGTTTCTGTAGAAAGGCAAAAAGAAAACCAACAAACTAACAAACAATGGTTTAAGAGATATGATCAAGGAATGGAAGCAGAGAAAAGAAACCAAACAGGAAGAATACAAAAGTTAGTTCCCCCATACACACTGCAAGTTAAGTTCAGTATTGTTGTCAAGGCTCCCAGAAATGGCAAGAGATGCAAGTCTGACACTGGAGGTTACACAGCTCCAGATACAGTGTCAGTTTAATTTTATTCATACTCCCTAAAATCTGGTTTAGGAATACATGCAAAGGAATTGAAGCAGGCCTGGAAAAGTACTTCCAGTCTCACTTCTTCAGAGTCTTTTGGCTGGGGCATGGTAGTGGATGAGACTCCTGCTGATTGCTGTGAATATGGTACAGCCTTTTTACTCATTCTCTCTGCTACCAAGAGAGTCAAAATTGCACAAAAGAATTTATAGCATACACAAATGTAAGAGACTGCAATTTTTCCCAGATTACCTGATTGCCAAGACATATAGGCTGATGCAACAATAAGAAATTTGATGAGACAGAAATTGAAATGCAGATTTTTATATTAGATCATGATAATTGTGAGACAAGACTTGTTGCTGGTGCTGCAGTTTCTTCTCCTTTCTTCCCTCACAACTTCTCTGGCTTTCTTTAAGGCTACTCAGTGAAGACTTTAGTGATTTCAGAGAATTAAGTTATAATGCTAGTAACTCACTGCTAAGAGGTAGTGGATACCATCACTTCCTCACCCAAAATTAGGAACTGGAGGCTCAAACCAAAGCCTCTGTGTGCTTAAATCTCTTGATTTAAGTCTTCAAGGAACATTTGGATCAAATTCTGTCATTTTTCTCTACAGATACGAGTGGGAGAAGTCTTTTTGATATGACACATTTTTGCATAGCTTTTACATCTCCAGAATCTTGGAGCTTAACAGAAAGCATCAAACACCTTAACACACACCCACAACTGCATGCATTTTACCAAAGAACCTTACCAATTACTTTGATTATCACAAAGGGGATGGTTTTCATGAAGGACTGTGTGGTGTTATCACCATTTTATTTCTGGGTCTCTCTTTAAGTTCAGCTCCCAAAGCTTTTTCATTATCACCTGTGATCATGAGACCAGAGAAGCAACACTGGAAATGAACACACATTTATTCCAAAGTGGGACTGAAGATGAGCACAACAGCAGGTAAAACAGGGATAGGAACTATAGGCTTGTGGTTAACACTTTGAGCTTAAACAGGAAAAATTAGCTCTCCTGAGCAATGTGGCAAAAAATTCAATCAAATGTTTGTAGAAAAAAGAAGTAGCAATGACCACATCAATGAGAAGAGTCATCCATCTAGCAATCATTCCAGGATCTTAGTCTTTATCTTCCTACAGCCTCTCTCTTGCATGGCAACTAAGTATTCCAGAGCAATTTCTCATTTCAGCAAGATTGTCCCTGTGTCAGGTGGCTCAAACCCTCTCAAGCAAAGCCTTTATTAAAGATACCATAAAAAAAAAAAAAAAGACAACAAAACAAAAAAAGAATCCCAGACAATACCTAGTAAAGCAGAGAAATTCACATTGCAAATCCAGTTCTAAGTCATTTAAGGTTCCATAAAGCGATTAGATCTGTAGCTTTAAAAATTGCATTTATGTACTATGGAGGCAACATACATATTTCTGAAGAATTGGGAAAAATTTCACTCTTTTCCCTTTTAGGAAAGGGAATGCCCTTTCTATGCTCCACATACTTGTTCCTTGAGTTTCTGAGCTTGAATCAAAAAGTTTTCCCTCTGTAGGCTGTTGAGACAGATTTGTCTGATTTGCTGAAAATGGCCAGTATGTGAATATCTGCCCAATATTAGTTTTTGACCCTACCTAAAACAACATTAGCTCAATTATACGCTAATTTAGATCACTCTCAATAAAAGAAACTTTTTAGTACTATGCCTGCATCTTCAAGTCTATTAAAAACACTGCCCTACCCAAACCAATGTTTTACTAAATAAAACACTGACAGACTTGGGCTCTATTAAAAGTTAACACATTCTGTGGTTTGCAGAGGAAAATGACATTAAAATTTGTCTTGTGCGAGGTATTCCTGAAAGGATAAGGACAGATAAATTGTTCTATTTCCAGAAGAACTGCAAAATGTAACAGGACTTTGATAATTGAGTGTCTTATTAATTTTAATGAGCTAATCAATATTGCATTTTGAATCCTGATGTGTCCATTTGCTGCTAATCCCTCTTTGTGCTGTGCACTCCCTGGTCTTTGCAGCTGTTACCTGACAAATCCACCTTCTACTGTGAAGGGACACAGGAGTTCAGGCTCAGGTGACCAGTTTAATAAGTGAGAAAAGCAGAGGATACATTACGAGCCTGGCCTCATTTTTTTTCCCCCGTCTACCCTGACACAAGCTGGCATTAGAGAGCTCTGTAACAGCCTCAAACACCTCATACGGGTAAGCACAGGGCCTTGAGCTGAATGAATCCAACAGCTTCAGTAATGTGCAGAGAGTTGGGAAAGAGTGGTTGGAATATTCCTCCCTTCTGCTGCTGAAGGAAATCAGCTTTTGCTTCACCCCAAACAGGTCTGAACTCTGGAAGCACATGAATTCCACATCCAGCTGTGACTTCTATCCTCTCAAAGCATGATTGAAATAAGACATTCTTGAAATACCTACTAAAGGCAAATCATAGAATTATCCTGGCACAAAGCCTTCAAGTTGAACTTGTAGGCAAAACTGCATAATGTTTACTTACAGATACCTGGGGAAATTAAATACAAGTTTTACAAAAGGAATCACTTCTGTACTCTTTCCACAGAAGAGACTGGGTTAAGAGGCCAAGTCACTCTTATTTTAGGATCAGCAGAGAATGTGCTTTTGGGAATATGTAGGTACCAATAATAATCTATCTCTCTTGTGACTTCTTCATGCTAAATAAGTGACAAAGTATTTTGCATTACACTACATGCAAAACAGGAAAAAAAACCCCACGTGATGCAAGCCACTGGTTCAATTAAAAATATTTCTCACTCTAACTCGTACTTCATGAATAGAACATCAGCTCTCAGAAATGGGCTTTGCCTTGTAAGGGAAACATCATGTAAAATACTGATGTGCCACTACAGTCATTAAGAAAGGTGATAGTTCAAAGCCCTGCTGATGCTTAGAGTAAGTAACTCAAAGCAGTGCTGTGACCTCAGTAAGCCAGGCTGACAAATCGTCTCCTAACCTTTTGTACTTGATTTTCCTTCTCTCTGCTGCCACCTGGAAAGTCATCAAACGCCATCAGCAGTAAGCCATGGACAGACACTGTAACTACACACAGCAAGCTCACAAGGGCAGGAAACAAAGCCTTAAGGTAAACTTGAAAAACTTCTCCATTCCCAAAACACTCACAATCTGAATAGCAATTATTTTCCTCCCCCATTTTCCTTTAAGATTACAGGTGGACAGACTTTATGTTAAAAGAAGAAAAAAAAAAGGCATGATACAAGTCTTTATGCCCCACCTGCCTGCAGTACATACTCCCCACTTGACTTCCTCACAGTCCCATAGCTAAAGGCCCACCGAGATCAAGGAACTGTTTGCAGCTAGATGTCATGCGCTTCAAGGCAATCACTATATATTTTGTCCACTGTCTCTCACACAGTAGTTTGGATCACAAAGGGCTACTTTGGCAGAAATTATTTCTTTCCAGGAAGTACATTTGGCTACTACTTCGGCATTCTTATGATTTGGCCCAATTTTCACAAGCTAGGACTTTTTTTTCTACACCAATCACCTTTTTCTCTTCCTTTCTTTAAACCTAAGATGATACAAGGTTGCCTGATTCAGCACCACTTCTAACTTTTGACAGGAAGTGAGAAATAGAAAGGCTTGAAGGCAGTTAGACCAGCTTAAGAGTAAAACAAACTTGCTATATGGCAGGTCCAAAGAGTACAGATTGCAAGAAGGAAAGAAGCCATGAAGGGGAAGTTATTGTTTAACCTGCATCTCAGACTACACACAAGAGATTGATAGGGTGCAAGTGGAAGCCAGAACACTTGGATTGCCAGCCTGAAAGAGTGTATTAGTACACAAACCAGAACTGAATACTTGGACTTTTTCTTCAAATTCCCCCAGAAATCCACTTCTCAGATGGCTTTTCTTTGTTGTTGTTTTTTTTCCTCTTCCCCCATGCCAACAAAAAAATGCTAAAATGAAGAGAAAGGGGGAAAGCCACGCTACAACAGTGTTTTTGCTGATGGATTTGTTAGCAATGCTGCCTGCATCCCCAAAGTGAGAGGAGCAGGTAAAACTCCTCTCAGCTGCTCCAAGATACAAGACAACACATGGGAGACAGAGGAGACCAGGGAGACTACAAGAGGAATCAGCATTTTTTGAGTGCAACTCTCTGACCTCTTTTAAAAATACCTACAGGAGGGTGACACAAAACACATCCTAAAAGGGCCTTTTTCTCTCTGCAGATCATACTGGGAGCCTGGGGAGACACGTTCAGCTCAGAGCAACCATGTTTTGAGCTTGGAGCATCCATGTTTTCATCAAATGGATCCCCTGAAGAGCCCTGAAATTGCGATGTGCACCCCAGTGTCATGTGCCAAAAAGAAGACCATGGAAGGACCCAAAGACATCCACAGCTCTGAGGATGTGCCTGAGGCAAGATGGGACAAAAGTCAGCTCCCTTTCCTGCACAAAGCCAGGAGCAGTCATCACCACTGGAGCACTGAGCGTTACCCCTCACAGCCACAACATCCCATCTGCACATGCTGTGCATAACTGCACCCAAGGGCAGGAATTTCAAACTTGAACTTCAGTTTGCATAAAAGCCTGATTAGTACAAGCAGCATCAGGTACTTTTAACCTATTCATTCCCAAAGAGCATCATGTGCCTTAACCTCAGATGGGAAAAACTGATTGCTGACATCTGTGCTATATCAGTGAGAACTGGCTGACAGTCCCAGTTCTGCTGCCATCAAGGAGAATGAACCTAGCCATTCCCATCTCTGGGAACAGGGGTGCAAAGCAGCTCCTCCCAGGTGACAGCTGTGCAAGTGCATAAGAAGAATCACACACTGGACTATTTCTTCCGCAAGAGCAAGTCCTCAACATCAAGCAGAACATGCTTACATTGTCCTCAGTTCCTATAGAAGCCAAGACGTCAGGCTGAGAAAATCAGTTCGGCTCTTGGCCAAGTATAGAAAAACACTCCTTGACACAATACAATTCTGGTACATGGTATTATTCTTCCTTTCCATAGAGGTAAAAGGCCAACAGTAGGCATTCTTGTACCTGTCAGAGGCCTAGTGGCTGACTAGGTTTTTAAGAAATATGGCTCATTTTTAGTGGCCTAGTTTCAGTCTGTGTCTTGCATATCCTCACCAAGACTGGTCAGTTTCTTTACAAAGTCTATTTGCTTCTGTTATCTGCTGTTGACAGGATGAACTGTAAAACCAGAACACTTTGAGGGTGGAGCTCTGGATCATTTCTGTATTTTTCAACTGAGAAAAGTTTATTTCAGCTCTAGGTTGTTCTGTATGCTCTTAAGCATATAAGGAAATTGGACCATAGCAACAAGCTTTTGAAATTACCAACCTTCCCACACCAAGGAAGTGAGACAGGTGCACAAAAGGGAAAAAGAAGAAAAGAAGCCATACTGCAGCTCACATTTATAAAAAGACAAAACACTAGTCAGCACACTGAGGAAATTCATGCATTGGAATCAAAGTTGAGAGAAAAGGTGTCCCTTCAGAGACCTGGAAAAGGAAAATAAAACAGTTCTTTGACCTCTCAAGCAAAGAGAGCTAGCATCAGTTTTCAACCCAGTGCAAGCAAGGCAATCAGAAACACAATAAACAAGCAATATATTTTCACTTGTGGCAGTTATATTGGACTTGTCACATATTTCTTCCTATATCCCCAGGATGTACAGAAAAGCATGAACTAAAAGCCTCACTTTCCCCTATTCTTTTTTTTTCTGAGCAACTTCCAGAGCACATAGTATTCCTCAGAAACCAGTAAAAGCATTCTTGCTGTCGTGCTACAAGAGCATTTTCCTCTTCAAGTTTATTTTTGGCTTTCATTTCCAAATCAAAGAATGGCAGTTTTATCACCCCATTTAAAGATGCAGGACTCAAAAAAGGCTAAAAAAAAAAAAAAAAAAACACCTGGTGGTTTATTGTCCAGTCTTAGACTCCAGCTTTGTTATACAGTACAGCTGCTAACAAATTCTGTTCTCTGGCAATCCAGAGTTAAATAGAATCAGTATTTAGAAATATTCAAATTCCCACCATACCTTCTGTTCCCTGTGCAGAGATGAGCTTCATTTCTCTGACTTACCCACTAAAAAATGCACAGGGAAAAGCAGTCTCCAAGCATCCAGTGGACACACATGCAAACTGTTCCACAAGGAGGAGTTTTTCCAGCCTTACCCTATAAAGCTGAGAGCAAGACCAGCACACCCACACTAAGAGATACTGGAGCAGCAGACAGGAAGATGCTCCCTGCTTGGCCAGGTAATGTGCGCAGCACCGGGAAACTCCAGGTATGGAGAAGGGGGAGGAGGTTCAGTGAAAGGCATCCCTAAGCCACTAGGCAAAGAGTAATTTCGAGCAAAGAAAACAAACATTCTTCCGTCTGTGCCCGACACAGCCATTTCCCCCGGCTACAATACCTGCTTTCACTTTGAAAATGGAAAGCGTGGCTGACTGAACGGCTTTTATGGTTGCTCTTACACACATACATCTCTCATACATAATTACCACAGAAAGTACACCCCTTACAGCCAGTTCCAAGCAAGAGACAGGTTTTGACACTTATTTATAAATCTTGCTCCTGAAGAAAAAAACTCCTGGAGGCAATGTTGAAATAAGAATCAAGGAACGCTCAGCAGGAGCAGATGCACCGTGACACACATACGGATGCAGGCAGCTATTCCCAACAATCATGAATTTTAAGCCCTCTGGATAACAAAAGCAGCAAGACCAGGGGATTGCAGGCATGGTAGAGCTGTGGATTGGGGCATTTCCATGCACAGCAGAAGACAGAAGCGCTACTGCCTCTGAAGTCTCGTCCTGCTGGTGCTGCCTCCTCCATCGAGCTCCCAGGTGCATTCAAGAGCACCCAGAGGTGCCACACATCTCCGATGTTCCTTCACTGTTCCCCACTCCCCAGGCAGAAGTCCCTGCTTTGAAGGAGGCTGGATTAGAGACCACCTGACGTTCCCTCCAGTCTGAATTATGCCACGATCCCAAAGTTCAGCTTTGCTTTTAAGTACTTTACTAGCAAAAAACCCACGGCTTCGTACACACCCGCGGGCGGAGGGGTTAAAAGACAAGCTCCCACCTCTCCATCCCTCCTTCACCAGCCACACAAAGACCGAGGCTTCATCACCCCATTGCCCAGCATGGGTCCAGCTTCTCAATTCTTTGTGTTTGCCCAAAGCGCCCGCCCCTCCAGACGAAGCCAGGACGGGGTGCTTGGCAAAAACTGCGGGCTTAGCCCCGATTCCACCCCAACCTGTGCGCCGAGACCCCAAACATGCGGCCCCGAAGGGCTCCCCGCTCGCAAAGCCCGGGGGCTGAAAACAACTCCCTTTGTTAAATGAATGAGCCGGGGACGCAGGAGGGGGAAATCAGGAGGGGGAAGGCAGGGTCAGTACCCTCTTCTAAAAGAAAATTTCAAAAGGAGGGAGGAAGAGAAAGGCTGAAGAAGAACGCACCCGTCCGCTCAACCCCTGCGCAAACTTCCCGGTTACAAAACAAGCGAGGAAATCCCCTTCCCCGGCGCGGCGGGACTCACCTTCCGTCTGCCGCAAGGTGCTGCCCGGCTCTCCCGCGGCTCCCCGCCCGCCCCGCTGCCCACACCGCCCCTATTGTCGGCCCGGCGCCGCCCCCTGCACCCTGCCCGCCTTGCCGCGGCCATTGGCTCCGGGGGGCCCGCCCCGCAGCCCCCCTGCCGCCAAGGTGGGTAGCCGGGCCCGCCGGGGCGGGGAGCGGAGAGGCGAGAGGGGCAGGGGGCAGGTCCTTCCCGCTCCTCTCGGCGGCGGCCGGGGCGCGGCATCGCACCGACTGGCCCGCGGTGGAAAGTTTTTTTAGGAGGGGGGTGGTACCTTGGCGGCGCCGCAGAGCGGGACCCCGGAGCGTGGTGCGCTGCCTCGGGGAACTGCGGGCTGTGCTCGGGCTGTGCTCCGGCCGTGCTGCGGCTGCAGGCGGTCCCGGAGCCCGCAGCTCCGCCGGGCAGAGGGCGGGAGCGGCGCTGGCCTGCCTGGGACGTGGGAGTCTTGGGCGATCACGCCATCAGCGGAGCTGCCACGCGCGGAGTGGATCGCCGGCAATTGCACTCTTGGCGAGCGGCGCTGCGATGACTTTATGTGTGCTGCTCGTATCGCGCTGCGCTATCGCGGAGCCGGCTCCATTGTGCTGAGGTCTGTGTGCGTGTAGATCCAAAAAAGGCAAGAATAAAATGGGCTGTGCCCTGCTGCTGTGTTGCACAAGCCGAGGCGTCTATACCTTATATTGCCGGGATCCGGGTGTCCCGTCTCCCCGTGATCCACAGCTTGCTGGAAACTTGTCACCCTAGTTAAGAGGAGTTTTCGGCTCAGCGCTTGAGCTGTGCCCGGAGAGAAAAAGAGGAGGGGTTTGACTGCACGTACAGCGCCGGGCTCTCGAGAAGAGAGCGCGGGTATGCTGAGGTGCTCTTGGGCCGTGCTCTCTAGAGGTGCGAAGGGGAAATGTTGAAGTGAAGCGGGTAGTTACAGGCAAAAGGGAGACAAGCTTTGTACTGAGACAGCATGCCCTACACACTACAGATTATGACAGCGCTGCCACAGTCTCGCCCTTCCCCCTTGTACCAACATTTATCAGTTCCCGTGATAAGTTTGTTCGGGACCTAAACCAGCAGAAAATTAACATCGCAAAAGTAAACAAATGGAGAAAGCGAGAATTCGAGTCTGGGACTGATAGGGAGAGTGGGAATGCCACAGAGCTGATTTCAGCAGCTGAACCTGCTGTGGAATTGCGCACTTGGAAGCACTTCCCTCTGCCGGATACATTTAACATGGGATTCAAATCCACGCACACGGGCAGATTGCATGAGCTCCCTCAAGCATCCTCTGCCCGTGGTCTGGTTGCAACACAAAGGTTTTTATGTAGTTCAGGGTAATATGTATCAGTCCCATCACTTCAAAGACAGGATCAGACCATGTCAAGAATCCCAAAGATACATGGGAATTGACAGGATTGCTGCTGGGGAGGAGGGAACAAACTGAGGCAAAAGCTATGCAGCTCAGCTTAAATGCTGGATCCATAAAGGGAGCTCCATCAAAGCTGGAGTTAAAACCCAAGAGTTACCCTTTGGCCCTGAACTGAGAGCTGAAGAGTGACTTCCTTTTGTACCACACTTGAAATCCCAAAACCTTTTCAGAAACATGGATACACACTGATAATTTTAAAAAATAAATTTTGAAGCCAGACAAGAGAACAGCCCAAAATACTCCATAAACATGTCTGTTTGACAAGATGCTTTACCACATACATTCATTCAACCGCACGGGGAATGGATAAGTCAGGAAATTGCTGTGATTGACCTAAGGCCTGTTCCATGTACACCGGGTGTACTGCACTCTACTGAGCCCTGGAGAGGTCCATCTGGAGTGCTGTGACCAGTGCCAGGCTCCTTAGTCCAAGAGAAACATGGAGCTCCTGGAGTGGGCTGTGTAACTATGGTGTTTGCCCAAAGCACCTGCCCAAAGAGCTACAAATATGATGAGGGGACAGGAGCATCTCTCTTATGAGGAAAGGCTGAGGGAGCTGGGCATGTTCAGCCTTGAGAAGAGACAACTGAGACGATTGAGGGACAATCAATACACAGGTTAACTCAGTTCAGTAATTCTTTTGAATAAACTTTTGTATATTTGCTGCCAAGGAATCTCACCAAAACCTTACAAATCCTTACGTTTTGCTATTTTTCTACTCTGTAGTAATATGGAATCCTACTGGGATATCCAGGAATTACAGTACTTAGAGATTTCTGTATTTACCCAAAGTTCAAGACTCATTTGTCTGAAACTATTGCTGGATATTTCAGAGGGAGTTCCTAAATGGAAAGAGGAAGATGTCCATGAACAGCATAAGAACAGGACAGAAAGCTACCACTGCAAACCACAATTTGGTACTTCAGAAAGGAATGAGTGAAATGTAAATCTTTTTATTTGCACTTCTAAGCACTCACAGCTAAGTGTTCAGGGGTTTTCAGGCAAAGGATCCATCTTGCCTTGCACTCAGGTTCAAGTCAGATGGCCCTTTTCCAATATGGAGGGAAAAGGGGGTCTCTTATACCTCAAAAGGGTCTCCTGTGTTCTGTGAGAAGAGCCTGGCACCAGACCCCAGCCTCAAATACCAGCTCAGTTGAACAATCGATTTCACAGTGATCACATAAGAGCTGCATTTTCCTCCCCTTCAGACACACAGCAGAACAAGCAGTACACTGCCGTGGGGCACACCCTGATGATTTCTTCTTTGCCAGCAGCACCAGTATCAATAGTCCTTCCTCTGCTGTGCATCTCTGTTCCTGAGCTACTCCCTGCACTGTGCCAACACAGCTATTTGTGCAGCTGTGTAATGGAAGGGATCAAAGAACTGGTCCACCTAGGAGTTTTCCTAGGTGTTTTTACCCAGATCAAATCCCCAAATACTCTGGCTGACACGATGCAGGAGGAACACAAGAGCATGTGAAATCACAGGAGCTGAAGCTTAGCTGAGGGACAGTAACTTGTTAGGATGTGCCCACTTAGTCACCTGCAATAACCTGTCCACTCATTTAATCTGCTCAAGCAAACGGAGACAAATTGGACTCAGGCTACATGGAAGAAAACAGAGTTCATTAATGACTTGAAAACTAATTACAGATCTCTAGATTTTAGTAGCAGGGAAAGGAAAAAGACAAAAAAATTGACTCCTATAGTTATACAACACAAAATTACAAAGTTCCTCAGCTAAATATCATACTGTGAAGATGAAGAAACAGCAAGCACCAGCAAGTAAAATTGAAGGTGATAGTGGGTCAGCACAGTACTGCCTGGGGGTTTCTCACCCAGTAAATCAGAAGTCAGTTCAGCAAAGTAATGTTGTTATAGTGGTGTGAAGTGAAGAAGAAGACAGAGTATGATTCATCACTGCCCTACAGATCATGTAAGTTTGTACAGCTCTGCAAAATGTATGTAAAACACTTTCAAATCACAACTATTTCCTTTTCATTTTGTCCAGATTATGCAGTACACTAAAGCAGTGAGGAATGTGTTTCTGGACACAAATCTATGATGCACAAATGTTTTTGCTAAACAAACACACAAAAGCACAACAGCAACAATCTTTCATTTCCTCAGTAAATTTTAGGGAGTTTTAGTGCCAGAAAAGCAAAGTAAAAAATAGAAAAGGGCCAGAACACCTGACTAGCACAGAGTAGCATCTGGTTCCTATCTTAAATATCCTGATGTTAGATGGTATGTAATACTCATCACAACAGAAGTTAAAATAATTTCCAAAATGTATACAAATAACACGTTACCTCTGATGCATATTTAACATGGACATGCACCTCCTACCATCCTGTAGAAAGGTTTGCTATGATTTCTCTGCCCTAGGATGAGTTCAAATACAGGAGTAAGAAGCAGGGTCACCATCTTAGCAAAGCTGGCTCTGGGTTCCACTTCTTGATCTTAGCCCTGAAGTCGAAAATCCAGCTTATGCAAAAACATTTCTCAGTATTTGACTCTATGCAGTTTTTTCACTCCGGATAAATGGTTAAGGCATCATACTGTACATGTTCCCACTTGCCACTTAGTCCTCCATTTCTGTACTGAGAAGCTCACAGTAAAGGGTCAGGATCTGTCTGGTACAGTTATAACAGTTATTACAACTTGGTGGGGGATTTTTTTGTTTGTTTTTGTTTGGGTTTGTTTTGTTTTGGTTTGTTTTGGATGCTTAAAGCCCAAATAATTCTGCTTCTTCTTATGGGTTGCTTACTTGTTGGTTAAGTTACCCTATAGTTGGTTGAAAACTCAGAGAAACTTTCATGCCATTCCAATTTTAAATAATCTTTTACCGCTTCATTGAAGTCCTGGAATCTTGCAAAACCTCTGGTGATGAATACACTTTTACATTCCAGATCTCCTTTAGCCAGGAAATTGCACAGAGACAGCTAAGAGCACTCAGTGCTTTGGTGAGCAGTCAGCAAGTCGGGGAATACGAGGGAAGCCACAAATGACTGTTTGATTTTGGAAGCCTTGTGTATCTCTGGAAGTCATAAAATACAGATGGGCAATGGCTTAACAGTGAGGTCAGTCTTTGATTCATTAGCTAACAGTTGAATTTAAGCACATATATCTGAGTTTTGAGGCATGCTGCTAATTCAAGCTTAAAAGCAAGGGGGGAGTTCTACCCTGTGCTGTGAGTTTCTTTGGAGCTGTACAGAATCACGGCTTTGGCTTAGGTTTTATGTGTTCTCTCAATGATCTTAATAGTTTGGGTTTTGGAAAAATATTATTAGGCACTGGTAATCTTAGGTAAAAAAACATATTTAAATGCTGTAAGCTCTTCTTTGTGGGTGAAGGTATAAACTTCAAATACACTGGGTCAGTCACTGGACCTATAAGAATTCACACCACAGGCTGACCATTTATATTGTAAATCCTACATTGTGCAATAATCTGTGGAGATGAGTGCCATACCAGAAGAGGTTGTTTTCAGATATTAAAAACAGTACTGATGTGCTCCAAAAACAGGAATTTGGTTCAGAATTTTGTCTTTCAGTCTCCCAACTGCAGTCATAACTATGGTTCCCTACATCAAACTTCCCTCTGCCTGCAGTCTAAAAAACACCTATCCCTGTCTTCCCCTATTCTTCTCCACCTGTATCAAGAAACATCTCCTCATTCCTACTTCCTCTCCTTTCCCCTTCCTTCCACCTCCCAGCCTTATTTAATCATTCACCTCACTTTGAAAGTCCTTTTCCTCCCTGATCCCACCAGCCAACCTAAGGCAAGGATGTGAATACAGTCTAGACACTTTTAGGGATCCATGTCCCATCTTGACTGGAAATTATCCTAGAATGGTGAGGGTGGGAAGGGACCTTAAAGACCATTTTGTCCCAACTCCCCTGCCATGGGCAGGGATACCTTCCACTAGACCAGGTCACTCAGAGCCCCATCCAACCTGGCCTCAAACACTTCCAAGGGATGGGGCATCCATGGCTTCTCTGGGCATCCCATTCCAGTGCTTCACCACTTTTGTAGTGAAGAATCATGGCAGCAGCTCTGCTTTACAAAACACAGGCAGCAGCAGACAAAGAATGAGGCTCCCAGGGAGAGCAAGAGGGGCACTGCTGAGAGGGAGAGGAGGGAAGGGGGAGGTCGTAAACACTGCTCATTCACTTGGGCCTTCGGAGCATGAAGGAATTGCTGCCAATGAAGGAAGTGTGGAAAGTAGCACAGTAATGGCAGGCAGGCAGACATCTCAAGCACATGAGAACCTGGCTCCCAAGTGACAAAATACCTGCAGAAATCACAGAACAATCTATGGTTTCTGGCTCTTGTTCAGCCACCGGTACAAGGACCTGGCCTGTGAAATTGTGGCACAGCCCTCTTAGAACTGTCTGGGTGACTGTCCTGGCGTCAGGTGTGAACTGGTTCTCTGCACTGTCCCAGAACCATAACTCTAATTTTCTCTCATTAATATAAAGAAATCAGAAAAAAAAATAACTCAATACTGCCCAAAATGTAAATTTGCTACCTAGAACAGATTTCCCAGCAGACAAGTCTATGACAGGTTTTCCTTCCAGGATTCCACTTACAGAATTGCAATGGTTTTATAACAAACACTCAGAATCACTTTTCCATTCATTTTATTGTGGTTTATGATGAGAAAAATTCTCCTCTGTGAGAATGTGGAAGAACACAGTAGAAATAGATTTACGCATTTCTTGGGCTCAACGACTCCTGCTGAACCAGTAAGAAAACAAGAATAACACTACTGAAACTTAAAACAATCCAAATTATTCTGAACTATGCTATTTTTTTTTCCTTTTACCTATAAGTGGGGAGAAATAAAAAAGAAAGCATAACATCAAGAGGACAGAACTCCAGAAGTGTGGGAAAAAAAGAGTGCGTTAAATTTACCTTTCATTAGGGACTCCTCAAGTTTACTGGGCTACCATACAAGGAAAGTAACAATAAAGATAATTTTAAAATCAATTAGCTTTTCCTCTCTTTATTGACTTTTTAAAGAATGCCTCTTGAGAGTTTTCACTTTCAGTGTCAGGGCTTAAAAACATAGCTAGGTAATGCAAAAGACAGTCTGAATGAGACATCAGACAGAGACTACTAATCCAGGGTTATTTATTACTCAAAACCTAACAAAAGCAGCTCATTTTTCTATGCAGAAAGTCTTAGTTGCATGGCAGGACACTGTAAACAGAGGAGGGTGAGGCTGAGAGATTGTAACAGTGTAATGGCACCACAAAAGTAGATTCTTTTGCTGGTTTTGCTGAGCTTATTCAAATTGAATGACTCTGAAGAGCTGATTCTGTTTTAACTGGAGCCAGTGAAAGATTTGACACACATTTCAGAGTACAAAACCAGCCCTTCAGTCATAGCACCTCTGCCAGATTTTGTTTCACACCCTGCCAAAATGTCATAGCTTGAATCACTTCAGTAGCTTGAGCCATTTAAAACTGGACTGAATAAAACCCTGGAGAATAAACTGCAGAGAGGAATCTTCCCCTGTTCTTTCCCTTATCTCTGCTCTTCTGCCTCACTGGGTTACATGAATAGCAACCAAAACTGCAGAGCCCTGACAGACATGGTGTCTCTGGGCATTTTGGATGTTTCACAAGCAAGCTTTGAAAATGTGAAACCTCTGTCCTTCACTTCTACCTATTTGCATTGTGTCCAAGAGGACCTAAGTGGATCATAACAGGGAGATTATTGAGTAGCTGACTTCAAATGTTTTGGAAAAACTGCATTGAATTTGAGATTTCTTGACAGCTTCAAACATCAGTGTGGTAAAATTTTATTAAAGTGCAAAGCAAAGGTCTTCAGCAACATAATCCGAACTGACCTGGAGCAGACAAATTATCATAGAAACACCAAGATAACTCAAGTTATTAACTCATCAAAAAGATGGAGAGATGGAACACCCATTTTGCAGGATAAAGAGCGACTTTGACAGTTAACCCAATAGAGGGAGCTATACAAGCTCAGGGGCAATTTGGCTGAGGCTGATACTGATAATTTAATTACACTGGTTGGTCACACTATAACCAGAGTTACACTAGAGATATAGATCACAACAAGCCTGCCAAGAGAGCTGGCCCTGCAGAATTCCTTTGATATGATGTACATCTCAGTGCTGTCCAAATTGCTGATGAGTCATGGATTGTTCTGCAGGACACAGGAAAGCTTAATAAATTATTTTATTGCATAATCCTTTCCTATTGATTCCTTCAATATACCTGCAGGAACTGCTAAATAACAACATACAACTCCCTGAGATTTTTCAGTGACTGCCTCAGCATACCACATAGCTCTTGCAAAACTGCCAGGATTAAACTGAGGTTTCAGGAACATACCAACCTCTAGCTTTACATTCCTGTCAAGTTGCCTCTGCAATCAGAGGGATGTCAAGTTGCACTGGCTGTAATTGGCCATAAGATCTCTGATGACGTTTCTATCCTGAATCTCACCATCTTGTTTCAGTTTGTTAATTAACAGTTTTAGGGATGGCTATTTTGCCTTTCTTTTTGCCACATTTTCCAGGATATCCAGAGATTCTCATCAAATTATTACATACTTACCAAGTAATTAACTTCATCAGCATAAATTAATCACCAAAACATCCTAGGAGCTGTATTGCAGATAGGGAAAATTAGGTAAGAGCTCAGTCTTCAGGCTCTGCAGCAAAACTGCTGCAATAATGCTTTCTGAATTCAAGAGTTCCTACTTCCCATTTCTGCTCTCAGACGAAATCAATCCTTTAAGCTGCCTCTGAAAGCTTCCAATTGCAGCAAATATAAACGTTGTAGAAGGGACCTGGGCCTGCAGTCATACAGAGAACTAATCTTCAGCAGGCAGGTGAACTATAGGGAAGAAACATTTAATATTGCCATTTGGAATTGGTAGCCTCTGTCCACAGGCTTTGCGTTGCAGAGAGCAGTCCTGCAGGAAACTGTGATCCTGAAACTGGTTCTCTGGTGACAGTGGCCTTTATCACACACAGAGATGAAGGTGCAAATGGCTGTCTAGAGCAAAAGGGTCTAGAGGTCCAAGGTAAATGATTTTCAAAAACCAGTGCAGAAAGTGAGTTAACTGCTGGTGTATGCAGACTGTGTTTGAAACAGAAGGGCAAAGCTACTTGCTGAAGGGAAACCAGGTTTGGGAACATTTAAGCTTCAGGATGGTCAATGCTCTGTTGTGAAATCTGTGTATTGAGGATTTATTATTTTGCCTGTGTGGCTAGATTTCTGGGAAGAGCACTTTCCATAAAACCATATTCAAGAAGCCATTCCTGAAGTAATTCTTTTGCCCTTTAGTTTACAAGTGGTTACAAAACAATGAAGCTCTCAGTTCTTTACGCTTCGCAGGGGAGAATGTACAAAGAGCTGCTTAATCTCTTTCAGTTCAGCTCTTTAATTCTCATGGGTATCCAGTTGCAAGGTATCTCTATCAGTCTCTGAGTTCTCAGCTGTGCATCAAACTGTTGGCTCTTGTTTTAACACGCTGTTTCAGAGCCGACCAGGTTTCAGCACAAACATGTGAGGGCTGCTGTGCCTAAACCCGTTTGACGTTGGCTGAGGAGCAGCATCAGGTCCAGCAGTGCTCGCTCTGGTGAAGAAATGCCAAGTAAGCACTTTCACAGTGCCAGGCTAATCTTAACGCTGACGTTTGCCACCCAGAAGGAAGCAAGCTGTACATCTAAAGGAGGCACGTCACCAAGGAAGATTTGAATGCTTCCTGATTGGTTTCCCAAATATTTATGTCATTTGCTTCTAACTGAGGCTAGCTTGCAATTCAAGTATTAGATGGTTTTCTCAAGTGCAAACTGCAATTAAGGAATCAGAAGGCAAGATGCAAACCATGCTACAGGATCAGCTAAGAAAAAATGGTGAAACCAGAAAAATTAATTTTCAATTTATTTCCTCTCATTATTGCTAGACAGTCTCAAATGCAAAGTGAAAAAAACCCATAAACATATTTATAGCTAATGTAATAAATTAACACCTGTATGCTATATTAATGCATGAAATTTGCTAAATTAAAATGCTAAACTAAAATGCTATATTTGGCTCAGTCACTTAGCAACAGCTGCATCAGTTTAAGACATTTCCATTCTGCAGCTGTTGGCTGGTACCTCAGGCTGAAGCTCCCATAGAATCACAGAATGGTTTGACTTGGAAGTGACCTTAAAGTTCATCTTGTTCCAGCCCGCTACCATGGGCAGGGACACCTTCTACTAGACCAAGTTGCTCAAGACTTGGTCTAGTCGTCAGACCAGGTTACTAGACCAGGCCCCATTCAGCCTGGCTTTGAACACTTCCAGGGATGGGGCAGCCACAGCTTCCTGGGCAATGTGTGATGGGTGCCTCATCACCCTCACCGGGAAGAATTTCTCTCTGATATCTGATCTAAATGTATCCTCTTTCAGTTTAAAGCCGTTTTCTCTTGTCCTCTGACTTGATGCCCTTGTCAAAATTCCCTCTCCAGCTCTCTTGTAGCCCCTTTAGGCACTGGAAGGTGCCCCTCCAGGAGACTGGAAGGTCTTCCCAGAGCCTTCTCTTCTCCAGGATGAACACCCCAACTCTCTCAGCCTGTCTCCACAGTAAAGGTGCTCCAACCTCCTGATAATTTTTGTAGCACTAGTCAGACACATATCCCCTCCAGGTGGGGTTTCACTAGAGCAGAGGGGCAGAATTCTCTCCCTCGCCCTGCTGCCTGCACTGCTTTGGATACAGCCCAGGACATAGCTGAGCTGTGAGTATTGTCGGGTCATGTCCAGACTCCCAACCACCAGCACTCCCAAGTCTTTTTCTCAGGGCTGCAATCAATCCATTCATACTCCAGTCTGTATTGATTCCAGGAGCTGCCCAATTCACATGAAGAATCTTGCACTTCGCCTTTTTTAACCTCATGAAGCTCCCACAGACCCACTTCTTGTGCTTGTCCAGGTCCCTCTGGATGCCATCCCATCCTCCAGGTGCATCAGCTGCACCACACATCTTTGTGTCATCTGCAGAATTGCTGAGGGTGCCCTCATCCCTTCACCAAAGTCAACAGAGGGAAGTGTGTGCCTGCATTTTGCTTGCTTCTCTCCAAAACCAAGTGTCTTAATTCACTTGCTTCTTTATCAACTATCTACTGGTTTGGTTTTGTCATCAGGCAGAAGCCTCAGCACCTGCTCATTCTGACAGCTGTGAGGTGAAGCAGTACCCCACACCAGAGGGGCAGAACAAGCAGACACATCCTAAACTGCCACAGCAATAATCACCAGAGTGTACCCAGCAGTGCCTGAAGCGAAGATTAAAGTAGAATTGTGAAAAAGCATGAAAGTGCTGAAGGAAATAATCACAAGAAAAAATTGCTACATGAATTTTGTCACAGTGCAACAAACTATTTAGAAATTACTCTGCCAAAAAGAAGGAGCATAAAGGTTAGAAGACACCCCAAGGAAAAGGGACATCTAGTCTTGGTCCAAGCTATCTTGACTACTTAACTGCAATGCTGTGGTTATTTATTTACTTGTTTCCTGATGCGACTGTGAGTGCTGTGATGTCTGTTCAGGTCAATGCTGTCCCCTGTGAGGCAGGTGTGCCTGGGGCACAGCTTCCAGATCACAACCCTCAGTGGATGCAGATAAAGGATGCAGATAAAGGATGCAGATCCTACTCTGAGGATCATGGGTAGAATTAAGAGCAACACAGGAGCTGAACTGCTCGCCAAGAAAAATTCAGAAAGCAAGAAACTTTGCCAGCCAGAAAGAAATCACTTGGGCTGGTGATTTTGAAGGACAATGCATTTGAACCTATACACCTAAATTCCAATGAAATAATGCTTCAAAATTAATATTTTGATCCTTAGATATTCCTGCCAGAGAACGCCACCAGAATAAACAAATTCAATAAGTTACATTCACTGAAAGATCATATCTGTGGGATGGTGCTTACATTTTCTTGTTCAAATGGATCAAAGAAGTTTCTCTCTAGGAGCTGCAGCGTCTCCAGCCTCACTGAATGCCCTTGGGCAGGGCATAGTGGTGTATCTGGAGCAATGGGGTACCAGGTATCACCAGATATCACATGCTATTCATCAGGCTGGATCTCCCTCAAGCACAGGGATGCTTTCTCCCATGCTTTCCTTTGGCAAGAAGAACTACACAAAATCCACAAGAATAGCACTGCAGCCTCCATAATAAAATTTAAGATAAGGATGGTGCCATCATGTTCAGCCACAAAGAAGCAATTGGTATGCTAGAAATGCTGCTTGTTTTATTAATGATTCTAATTTTTCATTATGTTGTCTTTCTTCATGAACAGAAAAAGACAGCAAACAGCTATCTGCTCTTAGCCTGTGTATAATCTGCACAGTCACCAGGGATGCCACAATCTTTGACTTACGCATTTCAGTTTTAAAAACTAAGCAGACAAAACATGCACCCAGCCTAGGCTGTACAGTCATTAAAATCCCATTAAATGACCATATGTGAAAATCATACCTGGATCATATCTTATACAGACCAAGATCAAGGCCTCCATCTGATGTTTTTATCAGTACCCACAACGGCAAGGCTTGTAGGCAGCACCATAACACTAATTATGAGTAATAATTCCCAACCTAAATGATCTGGTAATAATTTACCAAGCCTGAACTCACAGCTCCAGCATGACACACACACACACACACACACACACATCCAAACCACCCATGGGTACTGCAAAAAGCAGGAGTTACTGTGCTTATTTATTTATTTCCACTGGGAGCAGCACATCCTCTTGTAGAAATGGAGGAAAACCATCTAACGTTGCAGATACATGACTAATCTCTGTAACAAACAGGCACTGAAATACACCCAGGAAAACAACCTAATAAGCTGAGTGGGCCAAATCCTCCTCTGCTCAGTATCCTTGATAGTCATTTATGTCATGCCAGGGAGTAGAATAACAAGAGTTCATCGCCTCTGTTTTGTCCTGCACTGTGTACATATACAAATTAGAGCTATTAAAAATTTATTTTCAGCTTATATGCTACTATATTCAAGCCACTAGTAAGTCCACTTCAGCTTTTGTTAGCCTAGGTAGGAATTGCATGTGATTCTTTCCTACTAAAGGAGCTAAATTTCCTTCAGCAGATGGTCCTCAGGCTTAATAAGTAAATCTAGAACTGGAGAGTTGTGTTGAAACATGAAAAAGAAGTAAGCAGGTTGCTACTATTAAAGAAATTCCAATCAGAGCTGGCCAGTGCCTGTATCTTTTCCTGGTTTTCTTTCTCAAGCCCTGGAAGGTAATGTGATGACTGAGAAGATCACAAAAACAGCAGGTTACAAGGCTTACTTGCTAAAGGAAAATAAATTGAAATTCATTACCTTAAGTGCTTTTAAAAAATAAATCAGCTCAGCAAGCAACCCAAATCCTCAAAACCTATATAGGAAGTTCTCTACTTCCAAAGTGTTCCCCTTTTCCAACCTTCTAGGTCTGTTTTGGTTTGGTTTTTTTAACAGCACAATTATTTTAAGGTATCCAGCGTGAGCAGAAATGCAGATGAAATCATTGCTTTGCAGGGTGTGAGGAATGAGAGATTTCCCTTTCAAGCCCACTCTGCAAACTTCTTCCAAAACCAGTTAATTAAGTCTTGGTCTACTTTATAAAATAGTAGAAAAAAGATGTTTTGTAGGTTTACAGACAGTACACAGAGCAGAATTTGCACTTGCCCAGGACTTACCAGCAGACCATGTCAAGCACACAGTCACAGACAATTTTATACATCCAAATAAGCCAAAAAACTCCATGCACAGCCTACATACATGCAGTGACAACACCCTGACAGCTGCTAGTTGTCAACCCAGACAGAGCTTGGCAAAACCAGAGTGGGGTTCGCCCCTTTTGCTGTTTACCTGCGTATTTTCCATGAGTCTTTCTTTCATGACCCGTTAGTTTAACATAGACAATATGGCACAAAACAACTAGTTTAACAGGCTCACAGGGTGCAATCATGCAAAATCCCAAATAAGTAGGAAACTTTGACCTCACCTGTTTATGTCACCCTTCTTGTCCTAATCCTTGCTTTTGCCTGCTTAGCTCAGTTGCCTTTTGGCAACACACGAACTACTTCACTGAAGTCTCAAGAGATCCCATTTTCCTTGTCAAAAATCAGTTCTTTCACAAAATAAACATACTCTTGTTGTGATACTATCTATTTTGGTCAACTCCTTTTACTTCTTACCTGATCTCCACTTGTTTCTAAATTCTCCAGATTTGTTGTAAAGCCTCTGCTTCCATCAAGGCCAGATTAGTTCTCCTGAGAGGCTTATAGGCTAAGCTGCAGTTTTCTGGTTGCTCTGCAAGATGGCCAACGAAGAAATAACACACTTGAGACCTGTGCTCCACAGAGATTTGGGTTTTCTTTAAAGTAATTTGCCTTTTTGCTTGCAATGCAATTCCAAAGAAAGGATTATATAGCAATGAAGTCATAATGTCAAAGTGTTATTTACACTTTGATTGCAAGGGAACTGTTTTGTTAGCTATGCCCACTATTTTTGTTTGCTGTGGTGTCACCTTCTGTGGCAGAGAGGGACATCATTAGGAACATCTACACCAACACTTCTCCCTTGTCTAACCAAGTAATCATACAAAGTGTGATCGCTGGTACTTACTACAGATCAAGAGAAGGCAGTCGATGAAACTGAAGTTTTTCTGAGCACATGAGATGACTTTTCTCATTATTCCAATTGGAATGGAAAGTTTTGATCCTGCAGTTCATCCACATGCCTGCAATCTGAGCCAAATTTTCCCATCAGTCACACGTTCGCCACACACATTAGACCAGAGTCCTTCCAGGTGTAAGTCTACAGACTTCAATGCATTCAAATCACAATGTATTTAGCCTACTGTTACCTATTTTTCCTTTTCACCAAATCTTTTATCCAGGCTTCTAGGATGCTGCAGAAAGCAAAGTGTATCACAAAACCTCCCTGTATTAAACACACCAAATAAGTTTAAAGAAGGGTGAGACACAGTGGCCAAAGCATGGACTGACCTCCAAGAGAAACCCAAAGAAAGCTGGAGCAGAACGATGGCTGGCATCCACAGGGACTGAGCTCCTCAGAGAAGTTCCCTGACCTGAGAAAGCCCAATTCCCACAGCTCAGTCAGAAGGGACTGCTAGATGAAGAATAAGATAGACAGTCTGTCCCTGACAGCCTGCCTGCCTGCCTGAGGCAAGGAGTGACACTCACTGAAGCATTTTCAGGGAAGACAATTCTACCTGGTTCACGTGCTACAAAACCAAGCAGCTTATCTAATACTGTAAGAAATTAATAGAAGCCAGAAACTTTCACAGTCACTACTGCATGCCCAAGTCACTCTGAGCTCTGTGGGAAGGAAAAGAAGAATGGATGTCTTCAAAACCACAAGCACTTAAAACGAAACAAAATTACAATCTCTATTGTTTGTTAACAGCACTCAGCCTGCAACATTCAGCTGGGGAGCTCTAAGCAGTGAGGCTTAAGGATTTTAAAATGTTTTATATTACAAATTATTACTAACCATCTTTATTAGCACAGAATTTAGACTTCTACGGTGGTAACAAAGGACAAAAGAGATTATGCAAAGAGAACATGCCTCCAGTTCAAAAAAGCACACAGTCTAAATAGACAAATCAGGGACTACACACTTCTATTTGTGCTCCCAGCTCCAAAGCTCATATATCTCAGCTTTTCAAATGTAGTCCAAGACTGTAGTAACTGAAAAATTTGGGCTTCTGACAGCTATTCCATGTTGTGACTGCAAAGCCTTGGAATCCTTGCCTAGGGCTTCCAGGCTTTACCTCTGTACAAACAATACACAATGTTAATTAAACGCACAAAAAGGAGGCTGAAAGAACACTCCTGAAATTTGCAAATCTAAGCATTTGAAGGCTGCAAAATGCCAAAGTGAACGTCAGCTGCACCACCTTAATTACTGCCCTTTGAGTATATTCCTTTTGGTGGATTTTAATTACTTGAGTTGGTGCTGTATTTCCACTGTTTTTCCACAGGTCCCAGCTTTCTCATTTGGTTCAAAAAAGAACACTCACTCAAGAGGAGATTGATGTCGTTTGTCTTTAGGCACCAAGTTTATGCAATCTGAGTCTTAAGTAAGCTGAGTCTTCTTTGGAAATACAGAGCTTACCACAATGAACTTACAAAACCATAATTTAGATATCTCATGGATATGTCAGTAACCCACCTTTTAAAGCAACTGCAGCTCAATTCCTTTTTTCCCCCTAATTTCTTGCATATTCCAAAGTCTTATTCACTGTGAACTGGACAAAACTGAAGAGGGAAAATATTACTTTATTCTATAATTTTCTATGATTTTCATCATGATAGAACCTCAGCATTTCTCTCTTATTTTTATATCCTAGAAGATGGAGGAGTTAATCTCTCCAGTCCTATAGGGAACATCTCTTGCTCAGTCTCAGTTTCTCACTTCCCATACATCCTGTCATTTCTGTTTTGTTGGTCCAATATATTTGTCCCCACACACATCAAACTGTTTAGGTAAATCTTTCTCTACTCCCCCACAGCCAATCCAATACCTTCATAAGGCCAGTCCTAGTTTCCTGTTTATGTCCCCTCTCTCCTGTCATCTCATCCAGCCTCTGTCATTCTCCCACCCACTGTTTTATTTTACTGTTGAAGTTTAGCACAACTCCCCAGAACATGAGAAGTGAGATTCTTTTTTAAAGGCTACTGACTTGGCCAAATTTAGGTCAATTTTAACAGGCACAAGAAGTGCAGACCTGACACATAGCCCATCCTCTTGCCAAACAAAAACGAAAAAAAACCCAAAAAACAAAAACCAAAAAACCAAAAACAAACAAAAAAACCCCAAAAAAAAACCACCAAAAAAACCAAAACAAACTAAAAAACAAAAACAAAAAAGAAACAACCCAAAATCCAACAAATTAACAAAAAGACTACACCACAAAAGCATCTGGGCTTCTAAGATATTTTAACACCAAAAACCAACTTATTCTTCTCTTATCATGCTGGGAAACAACTAAACATCTCTGGCTGAAATTTCAGGGGGAGGTAGGGATGAGTCAGCTTAAAACAGCCCCCTGGCTGAGAAGCATTAATTAAAACTAAATAGTCTCAAACAGAGGCCCCATTACAAGTCATTAAAGAAATAGATTATTTTTTTGCAAGTTATGCTTTTTTGTGGTCTCCATATGAGCTGTAATCACCCTGGTAAGGTATCAGTCACATTTCTGAAGAAATTTGCAGTTGTGGTCTACTGACTCTTAATATCAGTTCAGTAGATTTATCTCAGATTGTAAACACTGAGGGAATTAGGTTTTCACACATTCTTATTAAATGCTTCACCCAATGGGATCCATGCAGCAAATTATTATGTTTTGAATAGGTTTTGTTTTAAACGCACTGCATCCTTTAGCATACAAAAGGCTACCTTTTTTTTTTCTCCATACTCCCTTTTCATTAGAACCAGTAGGATTCAATTTCCATGTAGTATTACCAAGTCTAGTTCCCTGGTTCATTGTAAGCCTGTGTCTTGAAATCTTAAGCATTTTTTATCCTTGTTATTGGTGGATTACCAGTTGGAGATTATGGAATTGATCTGGAGGGAGCACGTTTGCAAACACTGATGCAGAATCCTACATAACCAAGATTTCTTTTAAGCCCTAGCTCATTAAGAAAGGCTCAGGCTCTTTTTAAGGTACATTTACTTCTGAAAGTCAACATATGTTATTCTCACTTTTCTTCAGTTTCAGTTTTACTCTCACATTCAAGTCAGTTTTCCCCTGTCCAATTTGGGTCCAATTTCACTTTTCAGAGTTTGGACTGAAGATTCTGCTGACAGCAGAATGGGAGAGATATTGCAATACTGAAATCCTCTGTTTGATCCTCAACTTAATTAAAACCCCTCTTCCTGTTTATATTTATTGTTGAGACAAACTGCAGGGTCAGTGGTGCTCTGGCACAGCCTAATGAACCCTGATGTAATTGGTAACTTGACTTTGGCTTTCCTTTAAGATTACTTACCAGGTTTCTTGGAGGTTGTTGTATTTTAGCAAGGAGAAGTATTATTGACAGTAAATGAGCCTGCACATTTTCACCTGTGATTCTCAGAACATAACTGATAACATGACTGGAAAGGAATCCTTGAATCATGAATTTGTACTCTCTGCTAATAGAAGCATGGGAATCAAAGCTGAAAATAAATGTGTTTGGTTTCTGGCTTAGCAATGATTGCCTACTTCACATTTCACACATCTTTCCATTTGTTCTTGTGTCAATATTGCTTTTTACTTTGAACAGATCATCTCTCTGTGGAGCTTTAGCTTCTTCCATGTATTCTGAAACAGCAACAAGAGACATTTCAAGATTCCATTTGCCTTCATCTAGGCATATCTTACAGCTGATCCACAGTACACTGGTAGCTGGCAACTGAATCCAGATGTTTTACCTCTACTCTTTCTGCAAATCTCCTGTCTTCTATCAGATTTTTTTCCTTAGTCCCCAGTACACCACCATATGACTTCTATTACTCCAGTCCTCAAGATTATGCAGGCTTCCTACGTGATGTTCCAGTTCTTCTTTGTTTTGATTTTGTCTTCCAATTTTATGTCATTGCTAAATTTAATTAGCAAATTTTCCCTTGCCTGAAAATTAGCCCTGAAAATACTGTTAATTTATTGCTTTTATAGTTTTTTGTTTGTATCACTGTTCTCTTGACGTGCCTATAAAAACATTTCTCTTTATTAGATCTAAGTGGTTATCTAAGCAGTTAGCACAGTTGTTACTTTTTCTATAAACTTTAAAAGTGTCATTTTTCATGGTTACTTGGCCCCTTGGTGGACTGGGAAATTGTTATGGCACTTCACTCCAATTCCTCAATAATATGATAACTCAAATGAAACTATTTCATTTGTTAAGTTCAGAAATATTATCCACCGAGAAGAAAGGCATCTGTTCATGGTTCTCAGGACTATTTTTCCCTAAGAATTCTGGAAACTCATTTCAGTCACATATTGAATTGTTTTTTGAAATCCTGCAGGCTAGAAATCAAAGAAGGTGGGAGAAAATGAGTGTTTATAACAAAGCTTCAATTCTGGGAAACCAGTGGCATTACAGAAAATTAGCAGTTGTCTGCGGTTATGAAGAGTGGCTGAATCTGACCCCAGGTGACATGGAAGTTCAGGCTTGAGAGACTTCAATGTGGCACCCTTCAACAGGTCAAAACTCATAGAAAGGTAGAATAACTGAGAAGCAGCAGGCTTGACACAGTACTTGTTTCTAAGATCTTCTATCTCAGTGTTATCCTTCAAATAACATCTTATTATCTGTCTTGAAGTATGATGTATAACATCTTACTGAGGAAAAAGGGTCTCTTGATACTCAGTGCCCTCATCTCACCCTTATGAAAACTTTCAAAGCTCCATTTGATTCAGATTGGGCCCAGTATGTCCACAGCAAATAGCAAACACACTGCTCAATTTTTAGGCCCAGAACACCTGAGTAGGAGCACCTGAAGATAAAGAAAACCCAAGAAAATCATAGCCAGTCCTCTGAGCACAGATTGTGCTTGAAGTGGCTGGAGAGAATATCTGTCAAGGTTGCCAATACTTGGATTTTGTGATCAAGGTTAAAACCTGGGAGTCAAGAGGTTCCACATAATCCACAGCCTTCTTGTCATCTCAGCCAAGGCATTTAACAATCTGTTGATTTACTGCCCAGTAAAATGAGCAATCTTTCACTGCATCTTGTAATAGTGCTGTGAAACACACTTTTTAATGCTCATGTAATATTCCAGTATCACTGTTATTTCTAATTAATTGTATTACATGAGGGATAGAGATCCCATCTGAGATGCAACTGCATGCCACTCAGCAATGATGATCCATACACCCAAGTGTTGACAGTGACAGTTGACAAGTCGAAGGCTGCAGACAGGCTCAGCTGGATTCAAAACAAGTCCACAACACATGGTTATGCAATAAGGATTAGACTGCACATCTCTTGACTAGCATGCATGCTTTGCTACCAGATGACCTCATCTCTCACAAATGAATTATGATTTCTTTATGGAAGGAATACCACTCAATGCTTCTTCTTACGCTGCAAAAAAATACATGGATTGAAATATAAAATATAAGCAAACAAAATAATCCCCCATACAAAAAAATACTATATTTGCTTGAGTGAATTGAAAGAAACCCAGTTGTGTTAATAAAGCTTTGATCTTATTAAACTTTCAAAGCAATTATGTGAATGCAATGATAAACAGGCATGAGATGTCTCCTAGTACTAGAAGCAACAACTTCAACAACTTCACTAGTCACTCACTCAAAACTATCTTCCTGTCTGACACTGAAGTTCTCCTTTGCTTCAGCTGCATGACATTAGGAACAGACAATGAACAAACACACCTTACCAACAGCAATTCCAGCAAAGACAAGCTTACAAAATGCTCTTTCTGAAGGAAACCACAATGGACATGGGCATGGTACAGCTCCAGGTGAAGGTGCAAACACAAAAACAGGCATAAATCAGTCATGCTCCTTTTCCGCAGTTCCACAATCTTTCCTTTGGCACCAGAGGCAGACAACATCAGAGCCAACTACAAGTTGTGATCATTCCCTTTGTATCTGGTTCTCCACTCACCTTTGGTCAAGCTTGCTGCTGCAGCTGTCTGGTTCAAATCCTTCTAAGATGGGCTGCCTCCTTCTCTCAAAATCTTTCATCATCTGTTCATAAAGAAACGCAGAGCTCCCTTCTGCTTTCTGAACGACTGCTATTGTACTTTCAAGGCTGTAAGCAACACATGAGTCATTATCAGTAACAATTGAGAGAGGGAGAACAAAAGAACTCACTTCTTTCCCACAAAGAAACTTCTGGCACGCTTGCTAACACCTTTTTTGATAGATGCTTTCATACATGTGAGGGAATGTGATGTCTGATTAGTGGTTCAGAAGGACACTTGGCAGGTGCGCACCAACATCATACAGAGAGATGATTTACACTTGAATACACAGTTTATCTACAATCAAACTCGAATCCAAGGTGCTTTGGTAACAAGTGCAAAAGGGAGCACTACTAGCACAGGCCCTCCTGCTCACACAGTACAGTGAATGCCACTCACAACCCAGATACTTAAAGGAGAAAGAAAAAACCGGATGTGAATCAGGTTGAAAAATTTCCAAAGAGTGTAAAGACAGTGTGCGAATATGACTGCTGGGTTTCAAGCCTCTAACCCAGCCTTGCAAAACACAAAGGCATACTAAATATATTTCAGTGCTACATGAGACAATACAGTCCCTAGTAACTGTACTGGTACAAAAATATTTATTGGAGCTACTCTGAATCACAGTGGTAATTTATTTGTTGGTTTTCATAGTATTTCATAGAGAGAAAGCTAAATATTAGTGAGAGCAAGCTCAATTCAGTAATGGAGCTTTCTTTACAAGTTCAGCAGAACATTGTGTTTTGCACTTACACATTTCTTTTTCCTGGAATAAACCACAGGTAAAAAGAAAACAAAACAATGATAATTTTTGTTGATCTATGGCACAATGCATATTAAACAGAAGCAGAAATTTAGGTTGGTTCTTTTGGAGATTGCAGTCCTAAACATACTTGAAAATTAGTCATTTCAGCTCAGGGCCTTCTACTGGTTTTTCAGCATTTACAGTTCTTAGAATATGGTTCTATGTTACCTCATATAATCAAGTAAAGTATGTTCATAAGTAACTTAAAAATTCTTTTAAAGTTGGGTGTAGAGGACATATTGAGACAACAAGCATTCACTTCATGGACACCATGTTCAAAACAGGACCTTGTTTTAAGGCAAGCAGTTTGATTCTGGAACAGGCTTCAAACAGATGGAAAGCAACATGATGGGATCAAAAACTGAAGGACTGCACACTGTGCAATTTTGTTAGTAAGTGTCACTTCACTGTCATGAATGGGGTATGGCAGCTAACAGCAACACTTAAGAAAGGCAAAGCTAAGGATCATTTTTGTATTACATAATCCAGAAGAGGGGTTAGAAAAAAAACAAAAAAAGAGAAATGGCCTTGAAAAACAAGAGCCTCTAAAATGTGAAGCTTTTTCTCTGCCTTTAGCTTTTTAAACTTTTACCTTTTTTGATTAGAGTGGATTTAGTGGGCCCTTGCAAACCTCATGAAGTTCAACAAAGCCAAGTTCAAAGTCCTGCATATGAATCAGGACATTCCCAAGTAATGATTTTATCTATATTAATTTGTATATGTCTTGTTACCTCAGAGATTATGAACATCAGGTGGTTTAGTGATTTCCTGTGTCCATGATTCACCTCATAAAATAACATTGTTTTTTATACTTACAGGGGGAAAAAAAAGTCCTTCCCATCAAAGCAAACAGCATGATTAGAAAACAAAAATCAGTGGTCTACTAACTCAGTGCTAGAGGTGCAAGGTGGCCAGTCATGACCACAGAGCAAGTAAACCTTCTGGCCCTTTTGTGTGAGGCAGTAACCTTTGGGGGCAGAGTAGGGGAACAGATGGAAGCAAGGTCCCTTCAGTTCCTGGTGTCTAAAGCAAACAGGGTTTGCAAAAACAGATTTTCAGTCCAGCGGCCAGGCCTAGTCACTGTGATTATACTCACATTAGTAAATTAAACAAGTCTGGGACCAGTCTCTGCCCCTGAGGCCAGCTGGCACAGGGCATCCAATGTCCAGTCTATGAAAGCCTCAAAAAGTCTGTGAAAACACAGTCTGCCTATTCGTAATGTATCCCCTAACCCACACCCTGGAATATTTTGGGATACTGCTCATTGGCCCAGGCTAAAACCATGTAAGGATTATGAGAATCAGTAGAAACAGCTGAGTTCAGCGCTCAGGAACATCCCTGATGCTATTTGATTTGCTGGTATCGGCAGAGCTTTGAAGAGTCTCTGCAATTTCCACACTTGGATCTGTGCCAATGCCCTCACCAAGTCCTCGTGGCAAGAGCCCTCATAGGCAGTGGCATTTCTTACCTGAAATCAAAGACTCCCGGGGGTATTGTCTAAGAGCTCAGACTCCTGTGCACTGAGCAATTCCCCTGCTGCTGTGATCCCTGGCTCTTCCCTACTGCCCATGCACTGGGATCTCTCTCTGCACACCAGAGCTGCCCTCTGGTGCAAATCCTGCCTCTGGCATCCAACTGCTGTGAAATGTAGCCAGAAAGGGGAAATGTCCCAAACCTCCACAGCTGCTTGCTAAGAAAAGCTGTGCTGAAGCTGTGCCTGAGCTTGCCAGGGCCTGCTCAACAAGGATTTTCTGTTTGGAGGCACTATGACTACTTTTACTTTCTGTATTTCCAATGCGCTTTTAAATGTCAGACTAATTTTGGGGGAAACCAGCTGAACGACAAGAGAGAAAACAGGGCACACAGATTCCCTGGTATATTGTTACCTGAACTACAGATTCAGCTCCTCTGTAATTATTCATTAACATTAATGTGGATGGAAGCGTTTGCCAGCATTTTCCAGCATGATAACGCCCAATTTACCCCTGCAAAACCCATCCAAGAATTCTTGGCATGTTGATATCCTCTGAATTACTCAGCCTGCCATAGAAAAAGGAAGTAGATGAGGGAATTTTAGGAAGGAAAGGGGCTGAAACCATACACACAGCTAGGAACAGTTAACTGCATACAGAAAAAGCAGGAAGTACAAGGGCTTGGGCAAAGAAGGAAAGTAGGAATACAAACAAATAGGAAGGAAAATACAAAGACTTATTTGCATGGAAGGGAACGTGGAGAAAAGAATGTGGAGGGATTCTGAAATGAAGAGAAAATGGGACAAATCAGACCAAAGGGAAATTATATATGTCCTGGTATAGAGCAGGCAGGAGCATGAGGGAATCTTGTTCAGGGAGGAGAGAGCATATGCAAGGACAACCTGGAATGAGACAGAGCCACCAATGCCGCCAAGAAGAAGAAACTGATGAGCCTAATTAATTTAGTACCAAAACCACTATGTTGTAAAGTGAATTTTAAGAGACATTTCAGGCTTGAACACTCGGTTTTACAAATGACAAAATTAAGGGCTTGAATTTATACATATGAGATCTACTATTCTCATCTCCTTGTGGCAAAATACAAAATAAAGCTCCTACAAGAGTGCACCAAGAACAATTGCTTGGAACGGCACTACCCTCTAGTGGTCAAAAAATACAGTTATATGTACACCAGGAAGTAAAATATTCACAGCTGGTCCTACAGATAACTAAAAGGTACAATCAATTCCAATCCACACTCCAGTAATCCACCTCAAGACCGTGCTGTTAAATCAAACATCTTATTAGTCTGTTTTAAAATGAAAAATTCATGACTGATCATCTGCACAAGTAACTGTCCAGGGCTCTGAAAGAGGCTGGGGCTTTTTTCTTCCAGGTCACATCTACAGAACATTATTGCTGGGAAAAGCAGTTGTTTCAATGCATAGTTTTCATGAAGGTCTTTTGAGACTATGTAATGACTTAACACAGTCGTGTCTCCTGCCTTGCCTCACTCAGTTTTTTTTGACATCTAATCTTGTGCAAACGGTAAAAGCCAAATACTAACTGCTCTGTAATTTTCTCCTTTCCTCTCTTTATATCATCTCTGTTTAACTGCTGTGTTTCCCCTTTCCTTTTAAAAACAACCGTATTTCTCAAAGCCAAATGCACCTTCCAAATACTCCTTTATCACCAGACTTCTTAAGCCCACATGTCTCAAGGGTCCTACATTTCTGGAAATGAGGAAGAGCTTATCATGTCACTCCCTTCTACAGAAACAATTCTGTATGTTTCAACTTTGATCTTTTTGGTAGGTTGACCTTCAACTAAAGGCTGGCTATTGTTGCTTGGAAGTAATAGATTTCTGTATTGCCTCCTTGTGGACCTTGATCGGGCAAAAGTCATTCCTGTGAGGTCTGATACACTGTCATTGATGCCACCTTGTGGCAAAAGTACTGGATATTGGAATTCTGGAAAAACACTCAGCATTTGCCCCTCCTTGCAGGTGTATTGAATAGCAGCACAGTGGTTACTGCTGCTTGCAGTGCTTCAGTTTTAGAGTTCATAAGATCAGTATTTGGACACTCCTAAAAACACACCGCCAGTCAGTAAAAGAGAGGAGGAAAAGTAGGAAGAAGCACCACAAAATAAATTTATTTTTGTTTTATTAGGGTGAAAACTAAATCAGTATAACCAATGTCACATGGCACAACCATTCACGTGCTCAGAGCTTGGGCATCTTTTCTCTTTTCCCACAAGAAAAACACTCTGACAAGAGGTACAACCCATTCCAAATACTGTAAAATAGCACCACAGGGAGAGACGGAAGGGAAACTCAGCCCCAGCCTAACAGGACAGGAAGCATTGCCCAGTTATCTCATGCTGGGCTCACCCTTCTCAGTCACCAGGCCCAAAGAATTATCCTAAAGGAGCCCATGCCTATTTTTCCAGGACAGTCCTGATGCCATTTGGGCCCTGCTATGAATGCCAACATTACCACATTCAGCAGAATGAGGCTGCTGCCTATTTTTAGCATTGCTTCCACTGGAGAAGCCTGGGAATCAGCACCTGCTTCCTCCGGGCACTCTGTCAAACACCCTTCTCCCAGCAAGCGAGTGGGAGGAAGAGGCTGAATCAATCTGTGCACCTGCGTTTTGCACCACCAGGTCCCCAAAAACACAGGAAAGAAACCCCTCTCATTACAAAATGTGGTGAATGTAAAAATTTTCTTAAGAAAGGATGTTCCTTAATGTTTGATCTTTGTATATTTCAAGCCTGATCAACCAGAAAGGAGGTTTTATCCATGAAACAGAGCAGCCAACAAGCTCTAAGTGATGTCCAGGTGTTAGAAACACAAATTAATTGTCAGTAGAATTGCCTTGTAAAGGTTTAGAGCTTAACGTGTTTCCATGACCTCAGACCTAGGGGGAGCTTGGGAAGGATGTACTGCTGATAGCGGACACAACACAGAACTTAGGGGCCACAAGGCCATTTAGCAGAACTCACGAGACAAGGAAGATAAGGAAGAAACTAATAAAGACAACTCAGCAACTGTGCTGAATCAGCTCCAACTGGGTAAAAGGTAATTCTGGCAGGGTGAGATCCCGACCACCAGTTCACACATCCCTGACGAAGGAAACACACCGACTCGAAAATGATAAACACTGAGCATGCAGATTAATTAGCACAGAAGTGAGAGAATCATTAACCAATAGAAGACAGGGTACTAATTAATAAGAGAACTATGCAACTTACAGTCAGTGAACAAATCCTATGAGGAGTGGCTGAAGGCGCTGGAGGTGCTTAGCCTGGAGAAGAGGAGGTTCAGGGGCGACCTTATCTCTCTGAAAGAAGCTCCCTGAAAGAAGACTGTAGCCAGGTAGGGGTCGGTCTCTTCTTCCAGGTAACAAGTGAGAGGATGAGAGGGCACAGGCTTTAGCTGTGTCAAGGGAAGTTTAGGCTGGACGTTAGGAAGAATTTCTTCACAGAAGGGGTAGTTAGACATTGGAATGGCCTGCCCAGGGAGGTGGTGGTCACTGTTCCTGGAGGTGTCTAAGGAAGACTGGACGGGGCACTCAGTGCCATAGTTTATTGACATAGTGGCGTTCGGTCACAGGTTGGACTTCATGTCATGTTAAGGGTTTTTTCTAACCTTATTGTTTCTGTGATTCTGTAATTCCTGTGTGTGCTACAATGTATAAATAGTAAAAAAAGTTCTGATAGTTGGCGTGCTCCTTTTGCTGAACACCACCGAGCACGCAGGCTTGCGCAACCCCAAATAAATAACCAATGTCTCTCTCTCGAGCTCGCTGCAAACCGCGGGGCGAGGGATGTGACCCCCGCGGACAGCCGGGGCCGTGTCCGGCGCCGGCCCCATCGCCGCCGAGCTCCCCCTGCCCGCCCGGCCGCTCCCTCAGCGCCCCGCCCGCATGCGCGCTGCGCAGCGCCCGCCGGAGGGGGCGGCGCGGCCGAGCCCGTGCCCGGCTCCGCGCTGGGGCTGGCGCCGCTCCGCAGCCACGGACACACCGCAACGCCGATCCCGCCGGGAAAGTCGGCTCCCCTGCCGTTCGCCCTCGCTCCGTTCCCTGTCCTCCGGCAGGCTGAGGGGACAGGGGAGTCCGTCCCGCGGCGGAGGGGCTAAGGGGGCAGCAGAGCCCCCTTGCCCCCGCTCCCCTCCGCGTGCTTTTCACCGCCGGGAGAGAGCTTCCCTGTCCTAAGCCGTGCCCTGGCAGGGAGCGGGATCCTCCTGCCCTCACCCCTGCCCTTTGCTCCGCCGAGCGGAGGGTGAGTCAGGCTCCTGGCAGGTGCCGGCAGACACTGGTTCCTACCTCCAAGGGAAAGCGGGGGCATTTTCCCTCCCTCTCCTGCTTTCTTTCTCCCCGCAGGTGGTGGGGCTGGACCTTCGGCGAGCCCTCGGGCCTGTGAAGCTCCGGCATGGCTGTCGGTGGGGTCGGGAGCTCCCTGCTGCTGATGTCCGGCGTCGTGGTGACCGTGGGGCTGTGCCGGAGGCTGGCCCGGCGCCGGCTGCGCTCCCGCCCGCTCCTCTTCGCTTTCCTTGTGGAGATGTTCAGCACCTTCCAGATTTGCGCCTGCACGAACGAGCTCAGCCTGCTCGGCAACGTGGAGCCGAAGCCGCACACCGCCCTCACCCTCACCTACGGCTTCACCGTCCTGCACGGCCTCAGCCTCGCCGGCAGCACATGCAATCCCTGCGGGACCCTGCAGCCCATGTGGGGCGGCGGGACCTCGCCCAGGATGGGGGGACTCAAGATCGCCGCTCAGTTCGTGGCTGCAGTGCTCGCCAGAGTGTTCATGCACTTTATCTGGAGTCTGGAGATGGCAGAGCCACATCTTGGAGCACTCTCACACGGCTGCAGCAGCCCCATGCAAACTACAGAGATGCAGGCGTTCTGCATAGAACTGCTCTTTTCTGTCGTTTTCCAGCTGGCCGTCCTGCAAGCCGAAAGCGTTAATCCCAAATACAGAGTCCATTTAATTGCTCTTCTTATCACCATGCTCGTGTATGCAGGTTAGTCTTTTTGCTTTTTCTTCTTCTGTTCCTGCAATAAAGTTGTAATGGAAGGGGTTCTTACTGTTTTCTTGTAAGTGTTAAGATGCAAAATGCTTTTTCTTAAATTACACTTTCCTTGACGATTTCTTTTTGTGCCGTCCTATGTATGCAGAGTTCATTTGGTGTTTATATAAAGTTTGCCTGGTTGCATTCCAGGCAGGTATGGGGTTAAGAATGAAATGAGTTATGCAGTTAGAGTGATGTCAGGTCTGCAAGTACATATGGTTAAGTGTTAAAATATCTCAGTGAAGGATTGTTTCATAATCCAACTATTTATACAGCATGAGAGATTTCATACTATGTGCTCTGATTACTAAGTGACATTGGGAGAGCACCGCTGGCTGCATCAGGAGAAAGTGCTGATTGTGCAACACCAGGGTACAGACTGGTAGGTAATATGGAAGCTCTGCATTTAAATAATGCATAATTCATATCAGTGCAGTTTATTTAACTACTTCCTTAAATCAGAAGTGGGAATGGTTATTTGTGGAATGCATACAGAAATAATACCTGATGAGATCAAATGCAAAAAAAGAGGGGAAAAAATAGGTGCCTGTTTTATTAGAGCCTCCCTGGTCTGTAATGCCAGGTGTGCCCGTATAGGTAGCCTTTCCTACCTGATTAGTCACCTCGTGCTTCCCAGAGCTGTCACCTGTGCATCCTCTCTGGACCAATGGGAAGGGAGAAGTGAGAGGAGTCAGTCTGAACTTCTTTCTTCTGACTGCTGATGTTCCCTCTTGTCCCCACTGTAGTGGCTAGAGTTGTTAGGTCACTTGAGGACTGCCCTGCTGCGAGTCCTTTTCCTACTGGCAAGGAGATTGTGTAGCTTGGAGAAGTGAAAGAGGTGATTACAGAACTCTTGCTGTTGCTGCTGCCCCCACCACAGAAAAAGTCATCTAGGGAATCACCAAATCCCTTTGAGAGAGGGAGATCACTTCTCTTACCTGCAAACATCTAGGATGTTGTTGATGCTTTGTCCTAAAGGCTTAGCTGCATTAATGCTATTTAACATAACAGCATCCAGAACAGTGTACAGTCGCATTTTTAGATGTAGTAATGTAAAAATCTTAACTAATTTTCTTTAGCTGAGATTAGCTAATACCTAAAAGATGAAAGTCATTGGGGAATTTTGAAAATTAACTTAGCAATTTGAACTACTTTCTAAAAGCAGAAGCTGGGTGTCAGTGCATTTGAGGACATTAAATATATTTCTGAGTTGCTTGGTGGAAGTGTAGCCAAATATCCTCCTCCCTCTTCCACAAGCATAGAAATCTGGATTCCTGATTGCTAACATTCTTCTCCTGCTTAGCGAACAGTCATATAAAATAATACGTGTCACACTGCCTTTGTTTTAGCTCATTCATACCAAGAATTCATTCCCAGTGTCATTGGCCAGGTTCCTATCTTTTCCTAGCACGAGAAGGCCAAGTGTGCCACGTGAAGGCTGAGTGTACCAAGTGCCCTTCTGTGCCATAAACTTGGGCTTGTTGGGACTCCCCAGTGCAATCGATCTGCACGTACTTCTAGGAAACCTCAGACCTCTTTTGCATCGTGTGCACAACACCCTGTGTTGCCTGGACGTTTTTCTTTGCATTTCTTTAAAACTACAATCTGCTTGTCTACTATAAAAATATACAGGTATTGAGATCCTGTCGTGGCTGGGGCGCTAATGAGGAGCCTGGTAAGTGGCCATGGACGATGCCTGCTGCACATATCCCATATATCCTGTGGATGCCATGGCATAGCCCCAGCCACGTCTGTCCCGCCTCTGCTGCTTACACACAGCAGGGAGAGTCACTTACAAATCAGGTGTCGCAAATAGTGGCCTGCAGCAGGGAGAGTTCTCATCTGCAGGCTGAGAAGACAGACAGATGCATAATTTAGCTGAGGTCTGGATCATTCTCAGGAAATCTTCTGCACCTCTTAGTTTACTGTTTATAGATCTGCCATGCACCTTACTCCAACAAATAACATCAGGTTATACAGCATTTTCAAAATCAGAAGCTGTTACTTGAATTTTTCTTATACTTTTTCATATTTAAAAATATTTTTTTTTTACATTTAATCCTACACAAACCAAATTTTTATAGTAGTACATACTGCACACAGAAGCTCCAATACTGCTTCACTCTGTTTTCTACTAAATAAAGACCAAAAAAAGAACATTATGTCTTTACATATTACTCTTAATAATGATTCATTAGCTAAGAATGCAGACCATATACAAATGGTAAAGAATATTTTTGTATAATTCCTTTGGGAGAGTACTTATTCAGGTGTTAAAAAAGATACCTTTTGAGGGCTTTTTCATTTACAGGCAGCATTACAGTTAGGTCAGAATCATATGAAATTGGTTAGATTTTTCTGAACCTAACATATCAAGGTACAAACGACATACACATTTTTAATTCTGTGTTTCTTCCCAATTTTGGCCTTTAATAAAGGCAAAAACGTAAAAATACTTTCTCATGCACTGTGTGGCATTACTTTCCCTTTTAAAGTTTTTATGCACACCACATCAAAGAGATTACACTTCTTCTGCCATAAAACAATTTGTCTTTTCTGTTACACAGACTGAGGGGCTAAATGAATAATTTTAAGTAAGATTATAGTGCTGCCCCTGTCCTATGATTGATATTCCAGTAATTATTAGTAATGAATATTGAAGAAAAACAGCAGTTAAAACTCTGTCTAATGCTTAATATTTATCAACTGCATCCTGAGAGTGAAGTTCTGCTTTCAATTGTACATTTATGGATATTACAGCAGAAGCAGTGGAGTCATAAACAGATTAAAGCAAAGTAAATTATTGTAGCTGGGCTTCCTGGCAACCGTGGACATTGCTAATATGTCAGTGTGCAGAAAAACAGACTGCACAGTAAATCTGACTTGTTCTTGAGAACATGTGCAAAACCACAGTAAACTGAGTAGGCAAACAAAGACTAAAATTTTCCTTAACTGTAATAATAGTGAAAGAAATAATAAGGAGAATATGGAAAGAGAAATACTGAAGAAGAGTGACAAAGACCTTACTGAAACTTTGGATAAATGATTGCACAGTCATAGCAAATGAGGATTACAGCAGCAGGGTATTTGTACAAAGGGTAAGTTCAAAGCTCATACAAGCCTATTTGGGGAGGAGTCAAGAGTAAACTGTAAGGAATTATACAGATGCAATTATAGAATAGTTTATGGTAATAGGTTAATAGATAAAACAGGTAGGGGGTGGTTAGTAGCTAACAGTACAGGAATACAGGTAATTTAGCTATGAGTAATGCTTTTTCTGCAGCATTGCAATGAGAGGAACAACACATGTCAGAATTAAACACACTTAGCTCCAGGTTCATCTGCAGTGTAATTACAGTTTACTCCCCAGTGTAACATGTTTGGATCTTGTTATTTAGAAAATGTTTAGGCAACTTCATTTACATCTGAAATCAGAGGCAAGGAAAGATGCTTGGCTTACTTCAACAAGGCAGTGGAGTGGCACTTGCTTCTATTTTCTTTGAACAGCATATAGAGTTTTCCCACAGTTTGTATACCATGTGAAAATCTTAACATTCGGTATATTCATATAATAATATTAGTATTCTTTTAAGAAAGTATAGAGGTCAGCTTAGCAAGAACACTACTTGACAGTTTTTTCTTTTAACTTGCATATGTGTTTCATGTGACACGCTATAATGTAATGGCTTATGTAATTTCTGTCTCCTCTAAAATCGTGATACAGAAATAGCTTCTAGTTTTATCAATAGAAACATTCAGCATTAGCCAGACCTATCTCTTTAAAGAATATTTGCTAGAAAGAGATAAAGGAAGTTTTAGCTTACCCTTCATATGTTTTAAAGCCTTTGAGAAAACATTTAAACTGTTTACTGAGTCATCAGGTGAATAACTTCAGAAGAGTTTTACCTGTTCAAACTGTTTCTGCTAATTCATTTTATTGCAGGGTATAGATTTCTTGTAGTATCATGCATTAGAATTTGAAGTAAGTATTTAAAAATATGGTTTGATGTCATGCTGTTTACATCTTGTTGCAGGTGGAAATCTCACAGGAGCAATATTTAACCCAGCACTGGCGTTTTCATTACATGCAGATTGTTTCTATGACAAATTTTTGAGTTACTCACTAGTATATTGGCTAGCACCATGCTTAGGTAAGTTCTTAATACTTTATGTGTTTGAGAAAGTGTTATTTAGTACATGGTTCATAAATCAAGAAATAAGTGCTCTTTATTGCAGAGTGTTTGACTTTTGCATTAAATAAATCCAGAAAATAGTAAATTATAATGTATGTGTTGAAATAATTCAGAATCGTGGTTTCATTTTGCAAATGCAGGCTGTGTATTTTAAACATTTTTTAATGCTCTGCATAGAGTACCTGCAGCACTGTTTAGTGAATTATAGAATTATTTGGATTGGGAAGGTCCTTTAAAGATCATATAGTCCTTACCTGAAAGTAAGTATCAGGCCTGATTAACTTGAAGAAGAGAAACATCCTGGTTACCACACAGTGTCTGTCTTGTTTTGTGACAGTTTACGAAAACATGGGGATGATAAATTTTAGGAAAAAAAAACGACCCACAGGTATTGGGACAAGTGCCTTAAATATGCTTTCTCAATTACCATTTTTTTGATATCAAGTATTTTATCCCCATAGTGTCTAACCGTTGCAGTTCTCATTCTATGTTTTTCCCCTAGTCACTGTTGGACATGGTCTGCTCTTAGTTTAAGAATAAGAAGTGTTAGCAACTAGGTTTTCCTCACTTAAATTTTGGTTTTTATTTGGAAGCTATTGATTTTGACTTCTAGCTGTGTGCAGATGAAAATGGTCCATGTGATACTTCATGCTGTTGCTTGTTTACAGTTGGTCCCTACAAATCTTGAGCTTTCTGCTTAGGGTATATAAAGAAGCAGTCTGTTAATCCCAAATTCTTTCATGACTGTTAATCCCATTAAAAGGTACAACAGTGATGAAGGCAGAGCAGGATGTAAAATATACACAGGAAACACTGGAAAGGGATCCTGTTATGACCAAAAACTTCCTTTTCTTGAGTTCTTATCGGTGCATGTTCTACTTGCCTTGACTCTCAGTCAGATGAAAACAAAGACGGAAGTTTAAACCTAACTAAAAATCACTCTAATATAATCTTGTTGAATTAGATCTCTAAACAGGATGACTGAACAGTAGAGTAAACTTGAGTAACAGAGTAACTGTTCAGTGAGTAACTAATGAAATGTCATAGGCAAAACTGATCAGCATTGCTCGGGTCCTGACAGACCACATAATATTTCTCAGCTTTACCTTTCATTAACTGATTTCAACCTCATAACCATTTAAAGATTTCCCAGGTTGTAAGTATATGAGATTTAATCTTTTGGCAAGTGATTTAAAGAAACAGGAGGCATTCTAAAACCTCGTGTCCTACTTACATGGCAAGATGTGCCCTGCAGAACAGCTTTGCAGCAAACCTCCAGGTGATTTTTGACGTAAGAAAATCAACAGTTGTTAACTGAAATGGACCAAGGACCTGAGGAACTTAAAATGTGGTTACGGAGCAATGTTACCTTTCTAGGAGAATTCATAAACAGTGGTTTGTCATTAGTTAACATCTAGAATATACACACAAAATACATTGAATGCTGTCTCTTGATTTATGAGGGAAAGGAACTCCTCCAGACTGAGAAGTTGTAAAGAAGTGAATACTCAGGACACATCACTTCTTGCACAGTGTCACTACTGTAGCCAACATTTAGTGACAGATCTCAGGTCTGTGGATCACCTGAAGTACTGAGTAATCTATTTGTGATAAAAATATTCCAGTACAGAATAAAGATGTTTCATGGATACATTTAAGAGACCTTATAAATCAAGAGTTCAAAACAAATATAGTGTCTGAAGTACAAGTATAGAGAAGATTGCTGTATTTGAAAACTGAATTGATGAATACAGGAGTGCAGATCTACAAATTTTAACATGAAGTGAATTTTTTCTGATACTTTTTGAAAATAAGAAAATAATAGGAATAGAATTTTTTCTTTCACGATTGGACAAAATAATGAGGCATCTACGAAAATGACCTGTTATGATGATAAACTCTTGTAGAAAGAACCTCTAAACAGAATCATGAAAGTAGATGATGAGGGAAGGGATATTTTAAATTCAATTGTAAAAATTACTTTCAGAATCCATTTGTCAGCAGAAATGTTGTTTGAGACTTCCTAGAAACTGGCAGAGTCACAATGTTATGCTAATCTGATGTCTTACTTCTTCCAGCATCAGCCTCTCAGATGGTTAAATTACTTTGTTCTTACTTTGGGAAATTATTTCAAAAGGAGTTTGTTTTGTTGTTGTTGTTTTGCTGTAATAACTACCTCACAGTAGTACCTTGGACTAACATATCATGAAACTTAAAATTGCCAGTGGAAAGTGCAATATATTCTCATTTATGGCTGTGGCAGAAGTCCATGAGGGCCAGGATAGCATTCAGAATACAACTGAATCCTGATCTGGCTGAAGCACATTGTAAACAGTGTTCTTTGAAAGGACACTTGGAAGAAAAGGAAGATTGATTATCACTTTCACAAGACAAGGATGAAATGGATGTTTTCTTTTAGGATAAACAAATCTGCTGGTAGTTTATGGTCTTTCAGGAATTTAATCTTGAAACTATAGTTAATTACTCGTTTTTCAAAATGGCTTCACCGATGTTCTGGTGAAGGTGATTCTCTAGCAGCATTAAACTCTGGATTCCTGCAATAAACATAGATGCCAGCAAGTGTTTATAACTTAGCACAGGCAGGCCTAAGTTCTGCACTGTGAAGACAGACTCAGTAAGTACCAGTGGAACAAAGATGGTTTCTGTTTTATTGCCAAAGGAATTCATGTTAGTTGTCCAGGCGTGATCATACCATCGGTAATGATGGGGACTGAGCTAATGCTGCTCTTTCAGTACCAGGGAGATGGTGGCTATGAATGGGAGAGTTGGTGACAAGATAATCATGAGGTTGATAAAATGAAATGCTCTTTCCTGGACAGATGCCAGCTTAGCATATCATAGAACTGTATTGAAGAGTGAGGGATGTTAAAGACCATCCAGTTCCAACTCCCCTGCTAGGGGCAGGGACACCTTCCACTAGACCAAGATGCTCAAAGCTATCCAGCCTGGCCTAGCCTCCTGCTACATTTCTAACACTATAAAACCAGAATGAAGGCCCCCTTCTTTAGATCAGTTTTACTAGAAAGACTAATACTATTCCTTAGAAAATAAGTGCCACAAAAAGTGCTTAGAAAATATGTCACTTAGTAGATATAAAGGGAGGAGGTAAGCAAGGGAGAAGGCAACAGGGAAAGGACTTTGACCTTTCTTCTCAGAGGAGAGGCTATTCTGAGGCTGCCAGCAAGTTCAGAACACTTAAGCAAAGAAACAATTCCAAATCTGCATCTAGTGAAGTGTGCAGTATCTCAGGGACTTGGAAGCAAAGGAGGTTTTCAACAAACAACTGGAAAACAAACTACTCCTATTCCCAGACCCTGGTCCTCATAGGGGTTTTCAGCTCCACAGACATCATCTGACAGAGCAAAAACTCTTATGCAATGAGTGGATGTAATCCATGAAGTACCTAAAAACTGTCAGTAATTATGTGTAATTCAAATCCTGAAGGGCCAGTGAGTGGTAATGCTGAACTTGACCTGCCTACAGAGAAAAATGGTCCTGAATGTGGCCACTTGGGTTGTAGTCTTCACAAGAGTTCAGGGTACAGAGGAAGACTGGGAAGGTAAATAGGAGAGCTGTCCAGACTTTGGACTTCAAAATAAAATTCTGCTTATTTAGGGAATTGCTAAGTCAGTAGTAATTCCCTTGGAAACTGCTATAAATGGGAAGAGGTGATTTTTAGAAAAAGCTCATGAGAGCTCAGTAATAGATTTAAATGTGCAGAAGGAATCTGTTCACATAGTGTTAGACTGGGAATTTGTACAAAAAGCTTTTCCCTGCTGGCTAGACAAAGAGCTTTCCTACGACAAAGGAGAACATGTAAGAAGTTGAAACTGGGAAAGGCAGCAAAGGGCGAGTATAAGAGCTTTGCAGAGGTACTTGGAAACAAAGCCAGGAAGAGCTCAACTGGAACTAAGAGAAAGGACATGCAGAGTTACAAATATACTAATCACAAAAAAAGTCTAGAGTTACAAATATACTAATCACAAAAAAGTCCAGAGAAAATGCAGGTCTGTCGGTGGATGAGGGAGACAGCCTAGTGAGGGGTGGCATGGAAAAGGCTGAGGTACCACTCAGTCTTCCCAAGCAAAATTTGGTCCCAAACCTCTGTGTAAATTAGTAAGGTTTTGGAAAGGAAGCCATAAATAGGGAACAATAAATAGGAAAAACATCTGTGATTGTGAATCCATTGACTCTAGTGGGATTCACCTAGAAATGAAGGTAGGGTAGGCCAGTGTTGGATTTGTCCTTAATTTAAGAGAAGTTACAGCAGTTGGGGGAGGTTCCTGCCAATGGGAAATGTGCTAATACTATGCCAGCTTTTAAGGAGGAGGAGAGGGAAACCAGGGAACTACAAGCTAGTTGGTATCACTTCAGCCAGTGGGAAGATGGTGGAGTATCTAGTCTTGGAATCCATTTCTAACCATGTAGACAGCACAAAGATAAACACAGGAACAGTCAGCACAGACTTAGTGAGGGCAATCCATGCTTGACCAGCTTGGTGGCCTTCTGTGATGAGTGCACTGGGAATGATAAAGGAGCAGGGATGCAGTGTACCTTCACTTCAGTAAGGTTTTTGAGACCACCTCCCACAGCGTTCTTGGTTCAAAGTGAGCTCACACAAAAAGACTGTTAGATGGAATAAAGATTGGCTAAACCACTGACCTCAAACTGTCACAATCAATGGGTTGACACCTGGCTGGTGGCCAATACCATGCAGAGTATGCTGGTGTGATTATTGCCTCCTTCTACTCAATGCCTGTGAGGTGACATCTGGAACATGGGTGGTTTGGAGTCCCCAAGTTCAAGAGCAATGTGTCAAAAACCAGGATCCAGGCAGTGGAGGACCACAGAGACAATGAAGGGCCTAGAGTACCCGATCTAAGGGGGAAGGCTGAGGGAACCAGACTGGTTTAGGCTGCAAAAATAAGATGAAAGCGTGTTTTAAGCATAGTCAAGCATTATTTCAAGATTAGTTACAAGGGTAACAGAGATTAACCATTCTTTTTGGCAACAAGTAACAGCAAGGCCACAAATTGGGGCATGGGAAGTTCAGCTTAGACTCCAGGAAAACATTCAGGAGGAAGGGTGCAGCAACACTGAACTTAGTTTCCTGAAGAAATGCTACAGTCTCCAGCACAGAGGTTTTTTGAACTCAGTCAGAGAAAGTCTCACTAACCCATCCAGCATAGGCAAAGTCCTGCACTGAGTGGCAGACTGGACTAAACAGAATCCCTTTAAATAAGCTTTTTTGTGATCTGAGAAGTTTCATAAATTCAAGCTTATGTGTGGGCAACACCCTCAAGCAGGATCCTCTTTGTATCTGAAAGAATAATCTGATTTTTTTACTGCAGGAAATAAACTGTATCTGGATGCCCTTTGAACTCAGTGATCCTTATGGGTCCCTTCCAACTTGAGATAGAAGTTTCTTTATGAGAATTGTATACTATCTCTAACTAACATTTTTTCAGCTTCAGAATAAACCCTAAATCAGAATGATCTTCAAAAAAACACCCACTATCCTACAGCCACTTGGCAGCACCTAAAAACGATGTGGTTATCAAAACAGGCACAGCTAACAATCTCAGGTGAGGGATGGAGGTTAAGCTGCTGGTTCAGTCATTTGTACATCCAGCCACAAAGAAAGCAGCCCTGACCAGGAACAGGAAGGTCTCCATGTTGGATTCACCCAGACAAATTCTCTGCCTTTGGCTTGGCTCACACAGATCAAAGCATTAACTGCACTAGGAAAAACAAGATTATTATCTCACAGGGAGCACTTGCCTGGCTGTTGAAGCTTCCTTTGCAAAAGGTACTGCTGTATTGTGGTAGAGACTCAAATACTTGAACACAATGTTTGTTTTCCATACCAGTACTGTGTCCTTCTCAAATGCATTTAAATAAAAGTCCTTTCTGTAACCTCTCATTTCAGGTACAATACTTGTGGTTTTTATATGGGATGAAATCTTTCCTCGGAAATCTTGAGACATGAAATCCTGAAATGTGGGACCACTACATTAAAAAATATTTTCAACATCTGCAGACATAAAGCTTTCAGAGAACTGTTGACAGACTTCCGTGCCATCTTTATGCTGTATTTTCAGCTTTCATGTTTGAAATATTTGACTTACCACTTTGTATTCAAATAATTATTTTGTAAATGAGTATTGGGATTTTGGGAATATCTGCCACCATTTTCAGTTAAGCCATATGAATGTGAAGGACTGTTAAAAAACAAATATGTCACTTGAGCCGTAAGTGCCATTTTCTGACCTTTATTAGCATGCAAAACTAATTTTAGAGAAATACCCTGTCTTTTCAAGGTTTGATTTTATTGGATTTCTTCCCACTGAAAGCACCTGCAAAAAGGGAGCTGAAGATTTCTTATACTGACATCATCATATTCCTACTTGCCATATACCTCTGAGAGGAAGAAAGGATACACTACTCCCTAGAAGAGTCTCCACAGTCTCTGTTCTAGAGGCACCCTACACCAAAATTAAAGCCTGTATGACCAACATGCTTTTAATAATGATAGTTTTAATAGCTGAGTGCAGGTAAGTAACCCCTCACTGCCTCCCAGGAAGGCTGTGTCACATCCTGTCCCATTGGAGACTGTTGAATGTTCACCTTGCTTGGAAAAAGCAGTAATAAAATACCGTAAAATTCTGTAGACATACACATCAAATGGTATTTTAGGCAAAACCCTGGACTTTTTATCAGCAATTACTGCTGCTTCTTCACATAGACACAATATATAGGGATGAATCATGCAGTACTCAATTTGTCCTTGATTTTATGTAGCTCTTACCAACTTCTTTAAAAAAAAGAATCTGCAATGCAGAAGAGTAAATAACAGAGATACAGGAAAGCTACATACACAAGCATGCCCTTTATAGCCCCAGCTGAGGCAAACACCACTGATGGGTACTATCCTCTGAAGCTCTATTTCTAGCACAAGGTTTCTTCTTCTGGCTGCAGCTTAATTTTTAAAAATGCCAAAATATAATTCCTAAATTTAAGAGTAAATTCAGTTTTTCTTTTTATGGTTACTTGGTTTAAAAGGAGAGATGGTTAACAAATTCTACAATGATCTCAGTATCATGTCCCTCACCTCATCATCCAAGTCACCTTACAAACCATATTTTAAGAGAAAGTAAATCAGATGGGGGGTTTTTCCACAGTAAATTGATGAAGTCTTTAACAGGTACTGTTGTCAGCTATCTTTTTTGCAAGAGTTTGGGAAGTAAATATTTCCATGTAATTTCTTCCTTGTTGCAATAAAATCTTGTTTTATTTTTCCAAGGTATCTGTAAGATTATATTGCAAAATTATATCAACTATATGAACCTGCTTTACATACAAGAGTCCAATCCATGACCCTGTATTCAGTTATTAATAATAAAAACAATTAGCCTGCTAATATGCTGAAGAGAATTAGAACTGCTGGGTTATCATTCAGCAGCTCTTCAATAGTAGTGTGAATAGATCTAGCAAAGGAAAATTGTCCTTGTTAAAACGTTCCATAGCAAGGACCATACACCAGCACACTGAGCCTGAAAAGATGTGATCCTCTGAGAAAATACGTATTTTTGTACCTTGTTCTGATTCTAAAACAGATCCTTTTGGGGGTTTCTACCTTCCCTTTCTTGCTTTACTGCTTTTTATCTCTTTTACCTCCTTTTAAAGTGATCTACACCTAATAACTTTTTCCCCCCACTTTTTCACCTCATTTCTTATGGAAACAAGTCTTTCAAAATCTGAATGATTTGATGTCTCCTCTGAAGCCATGGAGCCCACAGGATAAAGGTCTCAAAAATAAACCTCAAAGAGCATAAAAATAGACAAAGAAAAGAGAAAAACAGATATACAAACCTACAGGCAGCCAAGATTTGTTAGATTAGAGGCCCTACTTCCACATAATTTTTTATGGCCTGCAGTAGCAAAGTCCATAAAGTGAAGAGGTCAAATCAGACTTCTCCATGTCTGCCTTGTTTATTTTGGCACAACATATAGTTTAAAAAAATGGTACAAATCTGTTATTGTTATTAACAAGTAGCTGCTGTATTTACAGGCACTAGAATATAAATTTTATTTTTAAATCACTAGGAATTAGACAAGGCTTAAATTGACTAAATTAATGCAAAACAAAAGAAAAACAACAAAAGTAGCAGAAGAAAAATAAGCCTAAGCTAGGAACTGAAGAATTTAACTGGTTTTGGTAGTGCAGGCAAAAAGGAATATTTTACATTTGAGTTAATGAATGCTTATGAAGCACAGAACACTTAGACAGAGCCTAAATACAAAGTTTTATTGAAAATAAAACTTGTCAATCCACACAAGACACTTCTCAATGCTACCTTCAGCATTCATCCAGGTTTGTTTTTACCCCACCTCATTTAATCTTGCTCCACTGATTTGACTGGAAGCATTACAAGATGCTCCTGGAGCTCCACATTAGTACAACACAAATTCTCCTTCTGGGTGTAGGGAGACTGCTGAGAGGAACTGTGAACAGTCCAGCTGCCCTGGAGTTAACTTTGCCCATCTGCCAGGGTACATAACAGGCTGCCATTTAACGTGGAAAACCACAGACACACTACATCCCAACTCAGATTTTCACACACCAAAAAACCCCCAGCAGTCTGCTTCAACAGTGGATGGTGACTTAGAATTCAGTGAGCCCTTTGCCTCAGTTATGGTGCCGGTAAGAGTTTTACCTGTCCCAAAATCTCACCATGCCAAGATTCTTCAAATGCCAGTGCAAAAAATCAACTCTGTATCCTTCTTTGTAACTCTGAATCCCTAACAATAGCATGCACACACTCACATGAATATGTTTGTATGTATACAAAGGGGCTGGTAAAGACATTCCTGTAGGATGTCTTGTTGCATAACATGCTGAATATCTCATTTATTCAGGCACATGAGTGGTTCACAACACTGTTAAGACATCCCTAATTTGACCGGCATTCCTAATGAATATTCAACAAAGAATGGGTATAATTAGCACGTACCTTGGAACCAAATCACACCCTAACGTGTAAGCAGAGTGTAGGGCCAGTAAACTGTTCATTTACCAATACCTCACCCTCACCCCCTCCCCAAAACATCACAGGTCAACTTCAAAGCAAAAGAAAATGGAGGAAGTTTGGTCCAGACTTTCATTTCAATAGTGGGGGAAGAGAGGCACAATCTGAATTTCCTGGTATTTTCCAACAGAGAAATTTTCCAATTTTCCCACAGAGAGGCAAAACAGGGAAAGCTCCAGCAGGACCAACATCTTGGCAATCCAAAGCTGGGTTCCTAAATTTGGGATGTGTCTGGTTAACTCTGTCACAGGCATACTCTGCAAATGCTCTGCCCTTTTATCCTCACATCCAGGTAAATGATGAAAATAGCTTTGGCTTCACTGAAGACTTTTTTGTTACAGAAGAGAGTTCTGAAACTCAAGAGCTCAGATGCTTGCTGAAGTAAAGGAGGGAGAACTACAACAGTGAGCTGGTTGTGAGATACAAAAATCTTAGTTTATTTAACAATGTTAACATTTAATACAAAGACAAAACAGTTCTCTTTGTCCGGACCTCACAGACTTCATTCCATCTCCTCTACCACCCAAGCTCAGCTCTCAGAGAAATGAAAGGGATAGCACTGAAATGGTAAAGCCAGTTACTTGAGGGGGTTTTAATTTAGCTTTTCTTTTGATCCTTGGCCAACCCTATTTCCTTTTAGTCATAACATTTCTATTCCCATTTCTACTGCACAGAGTCAATGACAGGTAAAAAAATATGGAAAATTCTAGGACCATCTAAAATTCTGTTCTACTTACAGTTTTACAAGTCCTAGAATTCCTACAAAGGCTTCTTTAAAAGGCCAGAGAGTTTCGTCAGAGATACTGTGGCTGCCCCATTCCTGGAAGCGTTCACAGCCAGGTTAGGATGGGGTCCTGAGCAACCTGATCTACTCAATGGCATCCATGCCCATGGCAGGTGGGGCTGGAACCAGACAATCTTTAAGGTCTGTTCCAACCCAAATCATTTTGTGATTCTATGAAATGACCCCCTGATTAGCCCCATTCAACTGTTAGATGCAAGAGGTTTTATTGTTTTTGTTTATTTTTTTTTAAATAACCCCATAGTGGTCACAAATGTCAAACCCTGTTTTAAACATCTCTACAAGCATTTTTAGACCTAGATGTCTAAACTTAGGTCATCAAAAGAAAAGTTAACTCCCGAAAGTCACTGCAATGCCTTCGGTTTTACAGCTTATTCTGGAAGTGCCACAAGAGGAATCTGAAAGACACAAGACACCCAAGTTTACATAATTGGTATTAAAATAAAAGGTTATTAAGCAGCATAGAGTAGTAGCTATCTGTTGGTTGCAGTCAGAGGACAGCACTTTACTACAAGCCCATGAATTTTCAGAAGGGCTGAGCACCTTTGCCTTTGGCAGCAGTTCTGACTCAGGTCAGCTAAGGACAGCACGTGCTCACAGCAGGCACCAGGGTGGCCTGGCAGACCCCGCTGCACCCACATGCAGACACACCAGTTGCTTCAGAACAATTGCTGCAGCCTCGTGATGCCACAGACAAAACACCACTTATTGCAGGAACATTGGAAATGTCCTGCACCAACTGCCAGCAAGTCTCCAGGGGCTTCAGCAGGAGACTGTCACATCTCATTTGGGTGGCATGCAACATGAGCATCACACAAGGGCACTGTTTGGCAGGCAGAACAGCACACTGCTCTCTAAGGGATCAACAACAAGATGTTCCTTGTAGATCATTTTGCATTTCAGGAGGTTAAAAGGGCCAAGCTGCTCCATGGAGTACCCACAGGATCACAGCATGCTCCCTCTCCACCCCTACAATACAGAGTGTAGAGCCAAGTCACTCTCTGAGCAGGGTGATTAGCACAGACCTCCAAGAGCTGTCCTTGTCACTTTCTACCTTCAGCTCCTTGTTGCTGCCTTAGATCCTAGATTCCTAAACTTCCTTAGATTACATCCACACACTCAGGCTGGTGGTTACTCTAAAAAGGGCCATCCCAAACTGCTACCTGGAGTGATGTCACTGCAGTACCTGACACTGCAGATGCAGGTCACTTGATCTGCTCTGCCAGGGATCAGCCCCTCAGCTGAGATCAGCACAAGCAGAAGCACAGGAGGAAATCCTCTCCAGTCATCTCTCACTGCATTCATATCCCACATGCTGTACCATGGAGGGCAGGATAATAATTCCACTAACCAACACTACTTCTTACTGGGTCTATTTTGTCCTTTTCTAGAAGAACAGTCTACAACACTTCCAGCAGCACTTTCATGCCTCTTAGAGATCTGCTATCAGCTACTAACTCTCCTTAATCCAGTCACATTCTAACCAGGCTAATAGATAAAACAGTCAAATTTGAATTTTTCAACAGAATGATTTTTTTTTAATAAACCATTGATCAAAGTAATCTTGGAGATGGAGTCATTAGAGTCTAAATTTTCATTCACTTACTAAGAGGCTAAGATCTACAGCTAAAGGCTTTTCTCTGATTTTTAAGTGTGTCCTTTACCAAACAGGCAGACCAGCCAATGGCAGGACAACCAGTATCTAGTCTTTTTTTTTTTTTTTAAGAACTCCTCTCTGTTCTGCAAAGTCCTTCCCAGGGTAGAAATGTGACTGCAGAAGTTTGAGCTCTTACACCAGACAATAAAAACCAATTCAGGAGCAGTGGCGGCGGTGAAGGTCAGTAAGGGAACACAAGACGACTCTGAGACTTTCAGGACTGCAGCAGCAAAGAAAAATAAGCAACAGAGGAGGAATGCAGGTATGCAGCACCCCTCCTTGGGTACTGCAGCCTCCTTGTGTCACTGTAATCCCTAATCAACTATTTGCCCATTTTTCTTTCAGTGTGTCACACTCCTTTTTGCGTCCCTTTCCTTCTTCCTCCCCTGAGCTTTTAGCTGTCTGCTGCACAGCTGCTCTCTTCACCATGATAGTTGGACACTCACTTTAAGGTAGGAGCTGTCAATCTCCCTTCCGAGATAGGCAGAAGAACTGGGACAACACAGCACCACTTGAGCAGCACATACAGACTGAGTACTACTGAAGCAAGGATGGCATCACAACCCCACTGTGTCTGTGCATCTCTGCAGACAGCCCCAGAAAAAGCTGCTCTAACTCTCCCTCCCAGCACCAGCGAGGAACCACTGGCACATTTTGTAAAGCTACTAAGAGGAGAAAAGCAAGCACAGATGATGGAAGACAAGGGATCACACTGGCACATCCACCTGAGCAGGCTGTTGTCTCTTAGCTGTTCACTCCTGAGAGCAGCCCCATCCAGAGAGCTCAGTAACCTTACCAGGAACTGTTCCTGCTCTGCTTATAATGAAGGAAGAGATGGATTTGGAGTGCTGTGAAGTGTCCTGCCCCCTGGAACAGCCAGGGAAATCCTATATACCAAGGGCAAAACAACAGACACTAAAGACAGTAACTTCCCAGGGATGCCTCCAGTATTCATATATCAGCATCCAAGAGATCAGACAATTCTTAAATCAGCTAAAAGGCTGACCTGTCTTCCAGACAGGCACATCCATGCAGGCTGCCTCTGCAGGATAATGGTTTGTGCCAATAGGCACTTTGGCACAGATCATTAAACATCTTTCTACATTTGTGATAACTACAGCTCCCTTTTCCTTCTTCTATATCACCATCATCCTGACATCATGAGACATTTCCTGTAGGATCACATACCCTACACAAATTCCAGAGAGGGAAGGCTTTGCAGGACTGAAAAGCATTGCTGTGACAAGTCAGAAGAACTTACAGCAGCACCTGTCCTCCTCAGTGATCGACTTCGGCGTCTTCAAACTGCCCAGCAACTACTGGCGCTATGTCCACCTCCATCCCATCTGAAAAAAAACCAGCCAGTGCTCCGTAAACAAGCGGATGCAGGATGACGTTTTCACGGGAAAGAGAGCGGATGCCCTCTGCTGACGAGAGGTGGCCAGGACAGAAAACCCCTTCACTGAACTTCTGAGAGCAGCCTAAGGAAACGCCGATGAGCTCACGAGTTTCTGGGTTTGCTCGAGCACTGTTGGTCAGTCATCTACAGATGTCACCACTTCCTACAACTTCACCTCACCCTGTCTTATTAAAAGACTTAAACACTGGATTTTACCTATTTCATGTTGTAAATGAAGTTTTGGTACAACAAATGTCATGATTCCTTTGAATAACTTTATTCTAGTAGAAAGAGGCTGTATCCTGTTCTGAAACAATCACTGAAAAGAAAGATTGCCCTATGCTACAATGTCAAAAAATAAAGTAACCCTGAGCAGCCCTGGGGATATTTGTAATTGCAGCAAACCAAGCAGCAGTACTGTAGCAAGTAAGATTAGAAAAGTAAACGAAACTGATGAAGATGACTCTGAGACACGTGACATACTTGCTGTTCAATTTATATTCATTTCTGGAATTCTGGAATTCAGAAACCTGACTAAATTTTCAAAGGGGACTGCTGAAACAGGAGCCTATCACCTATGGTTGTCTTTACATAAATTTATTCAAAACTGTAGAACAAAGAGAACCTGAAAACAACTGATAAAACAAGCAAGATTAAAAACCTCTCCCTGTGGATGAAAACAAATTAGTTATTATTTTCTAGAAATCCACAACTGCTGGATCATTTTCCATCTTTGAAAAACATGATGGCATATAAAAAGCACTGCAATTTATATATTAAAAAAAGAAGCAACACTACTAAACTACTTACCTATTCTTCTCCCAGATAATATATTGCTCTAGGAAAACAGCACACAGAAAAGACAGTCTGAGAAATCAGGTGGTTTTCCCCCAACAAAAAAAAAATTTTACTCCTTAAATACACACTTGAACAATCAATAGAATTAAGAGACACGATCCTTCAGAAAACAGATCTTTTTTAATAATTCTGTTTCAGTGTGTTTGAATAATTCAGAATTCACCCTGAACTCTGTTAAGATAACTGTTAACTTATAATTTAGGGTATTAAAAAAAAAAAAAAAACCAAACCCAAAATCAAAACCCAAATAAAAACTACTACTCATTTAGAGTAGAAACTGCTTCCCAACCCTGGGGTAGACTGATAAATTTAATTTTTTTTAATCCTAAATCAACTTCACTTTAGCACTGTTCCAGGAAATCCTACCAAGGAGAATCAAGTGTTCTTAACACTGAAGTGCTCACTCTTTAACAGAGCAGCCCTCAATCCACAGCAGGCAACATGGTGCCCACAGGCATGTGGGTGATCCCTCACCTTCTGCAGGGAGGTATCATCCATGGCATTGCACTCACTCAGTCCTGCTTTATGGATTAGCCAAACAGGAGAGCCACCACTTCCACATCATGGAACCAGAGAATGGCTTGGGTTGGAAGGGACCTTGCAGCCATGGGCAGGGACGCCTCCCACTAGACCAATTTGCTCAAAGCCCCATCCCGCCTGGCCTTGAACACTTCCAGGGATGGTGGCATCCACACCTCACCACCCCCATGCTAAAAAAATCTTTTTAACAATGTGAGTCTCACCTCCTTTGGTTTGAAGCCATCCCCTCTTGTCCTTCAACAACCAGCCTTACAAAAAAGTCCATCCCCATCTTTAAGTACTGAAAGGCCTCAGTAAGGTCTCCCCAGAGCCTTGTCTTTTCCAGGCTGAACACCCCAACTGTCTCAGCATGTTTCCATAGCAGAGGTGACCCATACTCCTGATCATCTTAATGACCTCCTCTGGACTCACTGCAGTAGGTCCACATCCTATTGTGCTGAGGATCCCAGAGCTGGATGCAGCACTCTAGATGGGGTCTCTCCAGAGTGGAGCAGAGGAACAGACTGTCCTCCCTCACCCTGCTGGCCACGCTGCTTTGGCTACAGCCTAGGACATGACTGGTGTTTTGGGCTGCAAGTGCACATTGCCAGGTTAGGTGAAACTTCTTCATCCACCAGCACCCCCAGGTCCTTTCTGGCAGGGCTGCTCTTAATCCCCTCATCTCCCAGTTTGTGTTGATACTGGGAGTTGCTCCAACCCAGGTGCAGCACCTTGCACTTGGCCTTGATGAACCTCATGAGATTCCCATGGATCCACTCCTCAGGTTTATTCAGGACCCTCTAGATGGCATCCTATCCTTCAGGAGTGTCAACACTGCACCCCTCAGCTTGGTGTTCGCAAACTTGCTGAGGGTGCACTCGATCCCACTGTCTGTGTCACTGATGAAGACATACTGTTTAGTAAAACAAAAGCATGTCTTACCTTCAAACTCCCTTATGGAGTCCTCTGTTCTCACTCCAGCCATGTTGTACTGGGTGCTGACAGACTGGGCTAACATGCCTTCTAACCTCTCCAGCGTGGCCTGCCCTTCTGCAGTTAGATGTGACAATCCCTCTTCGTATGTGCAAAAGCTTGGGATGTCACCTTGTTCTAGCTCTGCAAAACAAGTTTATGTTTACCAGACTTAAGTTTAGGAGACAGAAACATTCAGAGGCGGAGGAATAGGGGAGCACCTGGGCAAGTTATGCCCAGATTAACTGACAGATTAAAAAACTGCTTACACAGGTACAGAATACACACACCAATGTGAACAGACCACAAAGCAGCACAGGCACTGAACCTGTGCCAGCACAGCCACGTGGAAGAGGAAAGGCTGCTCTTTGTGTCTGTGGGCTTTGGAGAGCCAGAACAATGCTTTTGCTGAATTCCTGTCATTTGTGACAGGAATGACAGGTTTTCTGCAGATTCATGAATTTCTATACTGTGCCTGTGACAAAAGGGATGTTCAGGCAAAATGAGTAATAAACAATTATGACAGATACCAGGTATCCAAGTGGTGGCAGGTATTTCAAAAGAAGCAACTGTTACCAACCGCGGGCCTCAACATCGTACTCGTCCCCTTCGTAATCGTTGTCTGAGTCCTCATCCTCCGGGTCTGGGTGCAGGGCCTGGCACTCACACATCGCTGAGAACATGGCTTCCACTGCAGGAACACAAGTGAACACAAACCTCACCAACATCCCAAAGCAACAGGCAAGAAACCCCCTTTGACTGATCAGAGGGAGTCAGGATACTCCTTTAGCAGAACCACAACTGAATTCGTATCTGAAAACATCATCCAACAAGCCAGAAGCCATGTAAGAAACAAATCAGGTTTCAGAGATCCAGCCTGGTGCTTAGGTTTTTAACAGCATTTTTTGCGTTATTTCATTGATGATAAAGCTTTATCTCTGGACAGTTATGTCTGTGGTGACCTACTGCAGGAAAACTTGCAGCATGTCATCCATCAGACTCCTAAAACTTGAATTCAACTGTAAGCTCCACACCAGACAGAATATGACAGCTTTCCAGTAGTGCTGGGGCATTAGCATGTTTCTAATGAAATGTCACTGACTCAAATATCACTGAATTTGTAATTAAAAAGACATTTCCCATATATATTCTCTGCAAATGTATACAAGTGAGATTATCCACATTGTGTATTTATACTCAACAGTTTCTATTTTAAAGCACTGGAATTCTCCTTGAGAAGCAGCTGCTTGAAAGAGTCCATTTTTCAAGCCAGATAAAACAATTTGCTTTATTCTTTCCAGCACGCAGGAATCAAGTCACTAGAAAAGGACACTGAAGGATCATGGTATTTACACCTCTGCAGCCAAGTGTCTCTCACATATAACCAGGACTTGGAAGTAAAACACAGCTCCCATTCGCACTTACAGGCTGATTTGTCGCTAGGTACGAATCTGAATTCCGCAATTGGTTCGACGTCATCATCGCTGTCATCCCCCTCCCCTTCAGTCATGGGAGCCTCTTTGGTCTCCTCTTTAAGAAATTGAAAGATTTAGACAAAACACGTTTATTTTGTAAAAAAAAAAAAAAAGTCACATTTGTTTATTCTTTCAGGAACACACACATAATCAAATCAGAAACAGTCTAGGAGAGGCACAAAACCTCCACTCTGTTCTCCCAAAAAACCCCGTGACACTCCAAGACCCACATAGATATATGAGGCCCTCTCAGAGCACCTCAACAACACTTGCAACACACGTGAAATCTTCTCTATTTATAACTTAAGGAGTAAAGATTTCTGTACTGGTCACACAATGTACTCAAGTATTTCAGGAAAACTGCCTGATTCTTATTACAAACAACAATGCTCAAAACTCCCTGGTATCATTTTTTAAATCACATGGATTTTTTATGGATCCTCAACATTACTGTCAAAAAATCAGCCAGCTTCCAGTGTGGCCCCTCACAGGGGACTCTGACATATGCAGAGGATCTCTGCTCCATTTCCAACATGCCTAGTCAGCCAGAAAGATGTCAGAAATACAAAGTGCACCCAGAATCAGTGACAACTCCAGTGCTTCCTGACTTCTGTACTCCACAAAAACCCCACAAAAACGGCTGCAGTTCCTCATTTTGGGGCTAGGGACACGGCACTGACAGCCTCAGAAGTGCACAATTCTTTTCTACAGGAGAAGAGGCTGTGCCACTGAGAGTGGCACCACTCAAAATCACACACAAAACTGGCACCACCAAGAATACGAAGATGCCAAGAAGCTGCCAGCCAGCTGCCCCAAAAATGAAGTGTGCAAAGAAGCTACCCACTTCTTTGCCAACTGACCCCCGCAGGCACAGCTTGTTACCGCTGAGTCCAGCTCTTTGTTTTCAATGCAGTCAAGCTCTGAGTGCCTTTTTCTAAAAAAGGGGCGAGGACAAGGCACAAACACACAGAGAGCACAGGCAAAACTTTGAGAGGAAGAACACAATGTACCCTGCACAACTACGAATGAAGACTCCTGAAGCCAACTAAGTGGAAAGGTTTAACACTATTCTGCAGTTAAAATTGCAGGCCAGGGCTAGACTTTGAAAAGTAAAACTTATCTGCTGTGGAAGATTTACTGTAGGCAGAGTTGATATACTAAAAAATATACCCACAAAAATACCCATAAAAAATCCGTCTATTCAGGATTTCTACATAAAGGCTTTCATGGGATATCCATATTTTCAAATGCCATAATCAGAATGAATTCAAAGCTACAAACAGTATTTTTCTACAGATGAGGCCCTTTTTACTTCAAAATAACCACAGTTAAAGGAAAATGAGGAAGAAGAACCAAGAGGCATATGCAACTGTCCTCTTATTATTTGTAGTGATAGACTGTCAGAGAACATTAGTAACATAAGAGAAGGAAACAATGCACTAATAGCTTAAAAGTGTCTCCATCTCCTCAGAGTCTTGTCATTACTTTCTGGATACATTAAAAAAAATTAAATGCCAGATTTTAACCTTTAGCTGTGATGACCAGTAGGCATGAAGGGGAAAAGGAGACCTGCTCAATACGTAACACCCATTTAATCTCCAATTGTGATGACAGTTTTTGACACACTAAAAATATTAACAGGTATACCAGAAGAAAAAAAAAATATACATATAAAATACAATATTCATACAAACAATGAAACAGAAAGCTTGCTTTCTCTACATCAAAGCAAGAATGGTCAAAAAAGTGTGTTTTGTGGGCCATCTACAAAGATTAATTAAAGCCTGGTAACATGACCTATTGCCTTTTCTTGTTCGTATTTAACCAAGCTGTGGGAGAAAATGAATGAAAAGTTCCCTGGCTGTGAAACAGCAGGAATTCATCAAGCCTGGAGAGGGCAGTAACATTAGCATAAATTCAATAAAGATTCAAGATGGAATCACAGGGAGACTGGCAAAGGAACTAAATTATTTAAAACAGTGTAAGAGGGCAGAGAACTGATTCTCAGCAACTTCAGTGTACACAGCCACAAGCTGAGAGCAGAACTGCAAAGTGACTCTAAACAAATGCTAAGCTGTGTTACTACAATGACTATCCTTCAGGAAAACATAAAAGAAAATACAAGCAATTACTTAAAATCAACACTTCCTCCCACAGAGGAGGAAATCCTGTCACTCAGGACTGCATGGGAGCAGCAAGCAGCACTCCTTACCTTCGAACTTGGCGTTCACCATGACGTACAGGTGCTCCCTTGGGTAGGCGCTCAGGTCCCTGGAGACGGCATGCAAACTTATGGTGGGGTAATCCAGGGAGAAGCCAACTCCAGAGCTGTCCAGCCAAGACAGGCGACTAATGAGGGAGGAAAAAAAGAAGAGACAAGCTAGAAACTAACAGGGGACAGTATGCAGAAAAGCAAACCAATCCCAAAACGTGAGTAATTGTGAACAAGGCAGTTAGCCCACTCTGTGGGCACACAGAGTCCTGGACCTACCTGAACAGGACTTTGCAAGAGCATTAACTGATGGCTGAGGTAAAAGAATGTGAAGGTAAGAACCCTAAACCCACCACAGCTTTATCACATTTGCACTAAATGATGAATTTTCCTCCCTGACTCTCCATCTTCTCCTCCCTGCAGATACCTATCATTCCAAAGGCAGCTACAGAGGTTCCAGAGTGTGATTTGTAACTCAAGCTATTAAATGTGGTTTTCCAAGACAAAGAGGACATTGAAAGGCAAGTCAGTGTCATAATTCCTAGAGGATTATAGATCTGATGTGGGTATAGCCTGTAGGTAGAAAAACAGCCAGTTCTGTGATCAGCAGAGCCAGGTTATGGGTATTCGTCCAGTCACACCTTCTGTGCCACAGCCTCTGCTTCCCCCACTTTCACTGTCATCCCTAACCACAGCAAGAGACAGCACAGGTTGTCACCACCAGGATGCTGCCTCCTTCATATCAGAACAATCAACATCTTTCTACCCACTGAGAAATCAAACTCAAACTAGATTTGGGTGCCTGTAATCAATGATGTCACAATGTGAACAGAAATACACAGTGCCAGAAAGCAAGACCTCCACCATGTGCAAAACTCAGCATTCACAAGCTTTTTGTGGTGGGACAAAACCAATGGGAAGTTCACAGAAGACTCCTGGCCTTGCAAAATCTGGCTGAGAGCAAGAGCTAGTACAGTGGGAGCAAGGAGTTTATTTCCTAGCCTCAACTATCCAGTCCTCAATGTTTACAGCTGCTGGTGGGGTGCATGGATCAAGAGCCACATTCTGCTCCTGGATGCCCTGTTCTCCCACGGCACTCCCGCAAACACTGGTGTTTTCTGTTCATCCCAACAAGTGACTCTGGTGAAAGCTCTGTGGTGCACTTGAAACACATGGAGAGGAAGATGGCAGACCTGCAGGTGCCTCACACAAAAGTCTACTGAAAGTAACTTACAAGGAAACTCAGCATTACACATCCTCAGAGAAGATACCCCACAAACAGAAGTCTTGGTAGCTGCAACCAAACGAAATAAAACAGTGAACAAAATTCCAGAGAGATTCCTCTCCAACACAGGCCTAACAAGCTCATGTAGGGCAAAATCTCCTCCAAAAATATTGGCCATTTCATAGAAGTTTCCTAGTCTGAGTTTTTAAAAGTGCACATTTTAAATTATGCCTTTGTTCCAACAATGTTCTTCAATTGCATAATATATTATGAGTGCTTTTCCATGGTTAAAGAAAATTACGTTGTTTTAATCACCAAGCTGTCTCCCTGAGCTATACAATGCAGGGAGAATTGAAAGGAGACAAAAAAGAGCTCAGATAACACCTTCCAGAATAACCAGACTGATTTCTGCCTAGTAAGAACAGTCTCCACATGATTAATGCAACATGAAAGACTTCACAGAACCAGAGTAGTTATTAACAGCAGAAACCCAACAGCCCCGTCTACTCCCCTGCCAAAAGAGAGCTGCCATTGTTTTAATTACAGAACGGTTTGGGTTGGAAAGACCTGAAAGATTAACTGCCTTGGGCAGGGACACCTTCCACTACACAAGGATGCTCAGAGCCACATCCAACCTGGCCTTGAACACTTCCAGGGATGGGACATCCACTACTTCTCTAGGCAACCTGTACCAGGGTCTCATCCTGCTCACAGTAAAGAATTTCCTCCTAATAACCAATCTAGTGCTCTTTTTCAGTTCGAAGCCATTCCTCCTGGTCCTATCATTACAGTTCTTATCAAAGAGCCCCTCTCTGCCCTCCCTGCATGCCCCTTCTGATACTGGGAGGTTGCCATGGGGTCTCCACACAACTTTCTCTTCTCTGGACTCAATAGCCCCAGCTTTCTCAGCCTGTCTTCACAGAAGAGTTGCTCCAATCCCCTTATCAACTTCGTGGTGTCTGCTGGATTTGCTCCAAGATTTCCAGGTCCTTCTTATGTTGGGGATTCCAGTGCTGGATACAGCACTCTAGGCAGGGTCTCACAAAAGCAGGGGGCAGAATTTCCTCTCTTGCCCAGCTGGCCACGCTGCTTTTGCTGCGGCCCAAGATACAACTGGCTTTCCGGGCTGCAAGTGCACATTTCTCCACCGTGCTGAGTTTTACAAAATGGTTTTGGTGGGAAGGAACCTCACAGCCATCTCGTTCCAAGGCCCTGACGTGGGCAGGGACACCTCCCACTAGAGCAGGCTGCTCCAAGTCCCATCCAGCCCGGTTCTGGAGCCCTAGCCAGCCGGGTCCCTGCCCGTGCTGCTCCCTCTTGCGTGCTTTAAAACGAGCAGGAGCAGCAGGGCGGCCCGCAGAGCCTCACAGCCCCTGAGGGCTTCCCGCACCTCACGGCCCCTTCACCCGAGCGCCCATCTCGGGCCCCTCAGGCCGCCCCGGCAGCCCTCGAGCGGTCCCAGCCCCCGTGTCCCCGCACCTCTCGGCGATGTAGAGGGTGCCGGAGCCCAGGCTGCGCCCCGCCAGCAGCGCCTCCGTGTCCGGCTGCTGGTGGCGGACGCCGTCGGCCGGCGGCGGGAAGCGCTTGAGGAAGCTCATGGCGCCGCCGCCGCCTCCCTGCTCCACCATCGCGGCCGCCGGAAGCGGAACGCGCCGCTCTGTGATGCTATTCCGCCCGGGACGCGATGGCACCGCCCCAGGATGCGGTGTCACCGCTCCGCGACGCGATGGCGCTGCCCCGGAATGTGATGTCACCGCCGCGCTCCCGTTCCGCGGGGCCCGGCGCGGCCGCGGCTCTGGGAGCCGCTAGCGGGGTACAAGTTAAGTTGTCTTTATCTGGAAAAGGGGAGCAAAGGGAACCGCTGAGGTGATGGCTGAGGGCTGGAGCACCTCTGCTGTGAGGACAGGCTGAGAGCTGTTCTCCGAAGGGAAGGCTCCAGGGAGACCGTACTGCCCCTTCCAGTACCTAAAGAGGGATACAAGAGAGCTGGAGAGGGACTTAGGACAAGGCTATGAAGGGACAGGACAAGGGGAAAAGGATTCAAGTTGACAGGGGGCAGAGTGAGATTAGCTATTTTGAAGGAATTCTTCCTTGTGAGGGTGGTGAGGCACTGGCACAGGTTGCCCAGAGAAGCTGTGGCTCCCCCGTCCCTGGAAGTGTTCAAGGCCAGGTTGGATGTGGCTCTGAGCAATCTGGTGTAGTGGAAGCTGTCCCTGACCATGGCAGGGGGTTTGGAACAAGATGGTTGGAACATGTCTTTAATGTCCCTTCCAACCCAAAACGTTCAGATTCTATAATCTAACAGTACCAAGAGCAGTCACGGAACCACTGAATATCCTGAATTGGAAGGGACCCACAAAGATCAATCCAGTCCATCTCCCAGCCCTGCACAGGACACCACAACAATCACACCTTGTGCTTGAGAGCATTGTACAAATGCTTCTTGAGCTCATCTCTGCCATATCTATTTTAGCCTGTATTGTTAGACAGGTGACAGAGGGAAAGATAATAATAAATAAATACAGCAGATCCACAATTACCAGTATTGGATGCTAGAAGGGGAATTTCTGGTGGGTGATCAGCACCTATTGTCTCATAAATGCACACAGAGAAGAAAATCACAAGTACCTGAATTGCTTAAAGGGTATCCAGCTGATTTCCCCCAGCAGTGATGAAACCAGGGCCAGGAGCCCGACACTACTGCAGTACTTGGCAAGCGGGGGGTGTTGCAGGACAGCACATTTCAGGGATAGGAAGGCTGCCACCCTCTCATGAGCACTGGCCCTGCTCCTTCTCACGGATTTACACCATTTCTCTTGCTACTGCAGTGAGAAACAGGGATTACTGGTGCATCAGTGAAGTACATCTTTGTCAGGGGATGCTTCTGTTAACGCCATCAGTGAGCAGCATCACTGCATACATCCCTTCTCCTTGACTTGTCAGGATGGCAAATGCTCCTGCCATAGCAATATACCAAAAGCAAGTTGTTAGCTTGTCATGGATGTTAACCTTCTCTTTTATCAGTTTAAATTTACTTTTTTGGAGACATTTAGCTACCTATGTGCAAATGCGGGTTCTCACAAACATGAACTTAGGTCTCCATCTTTCCTTTCTCCGGACTTTCCTAGCTACAGTCTTGGATAGCAAAAGCAGAATATAACATGGTTCTCTTAGTCTGAGGTATTGGCAATGCTTTGGAAAGCTGGTCAGCCATGCCTACCCATTTTGGATTTTAATTAAGCAAATAATAATGCAAATAATTGTTACTCATGCAAATAATCACCTAGACCTAAAGGAAAGCAAATTCCACAGTGAAGTGATATTTAAACACTGCTGGAATAGCTCGAAAAAAACAACAGAGGCAACAGGACATGAGGAAAGGGAAATTTCTCAACCATCTTTAAGTCTGCCACACCAAGAGAAGTGGTCAACTGGAAACAAAAATTTGCAGTTCATCCAAGAACACAGATCAGACTATGGTAGCTGGTGGGAAGAGATCCAAATACACAGAAATACCATTCACTACACTTAGTGGTTATAAAGAATGCTTCTGTTGATGTTCACCCCCTCTTACCTAATGTGGCTGTCATATCAGCCACAGGGAGTTCTCACCACCTTTGTAGTTAACTCCACATCACACAACAACTTTAGGTCACTATAAATTAAGATTTCTGAGTGGTTGGGGTTGAATTACTGCTGACTGAAGCCACTGCAGTGGAGTAGCACAGAGATAACTTCTTTTCCTGCATGCAAATGCAAGTCTTTCTTCTGTGGCATACCACTCTTCCAAAAGAAAATGGGAAAACGATAGTTTAAGTCCAGGCAGGAAGCTGGTTTTGAGGATGAGGCATTAAGAGAGGAGGAGAAATCCACATCTTCCTTAATTTACACAATCCAGACACTTCACACCAGAGCTGAGTGCTGCAGCTTCAAGGGGGAAGGCAGATGTTTCCTCTAAGTTAGAATGGAACAGAATGGCCTTACCTGAAAACTTTCCTTCATCTCAAAGAGCTTTAAGAAGTGAATTCAGATCCCTCTCCACACTGACGTCTGAACACTGGGTGTCCAACAGTGATTTAGTCAACCAGGGCCGTGTTCAGAGGCAATGGAGAGCAGCAGGTACCTTCACAGGGTTGTCACCTTAGCACAGAAGGCAGGAGTCACCATCCAGGGGAGCTTGTTTCTCTCCACAGCACTGCCTGCCATAAGGCGGCCAGTTCAGGCTCAGGTACACAGAATCTGTTAAAAATGGAAGTGTTGAGTTTTGGCAGTGGAGCAAGGGGATGGATTTCACAGCAATTTCTCATCACTACAGAAACAGGCAGCAGCTTAACTGCAGCCACAGACACATTTAAAATAAAGATTGACAGGCTTCAGCAATTCACACAGAAAAGCCCCTCCCTTCTTTGATCTGTTTCTTTCTCCCTGACTTTCTCCTGTTAAAGTCCTGAAATATCATCCATGTCCATTGTCAGAACATCTGCTTCTTCAGTGTGTCTCTTCAGACTTATATTTTTTCCCCCATTATTCCCAAGGTTTACACATCTCAGCCTAAATAAATGAACCTGGCTCCTCTGTGCACCACATGGACACCTCATGGCTGTCTGCTGGCAGAGCCTTCCTGGGTACAGTGCTGGCTGCAGGCACACTGGTTTTTGTCAAGTGACTGCAATATCACTATGAGATGAGATATAAAAAATATACAAAAGATGGAACACATAGAGAAAATGTTTGTGACTGCAAAAACAAATCTATCAGGTCTTCTCCACCGTCAGCCAGAGCTGCTCAAAGAAAGGAAGGTTCTGTCAGCTGGGCTGCTGCAACAAAACCAACATAAACCGGGAGCTGCCCATTCCCATGGCAGGCAGTGGCACCATCACAGGCTGGAACAATACACAGCAGCCATTACTTAGTGCTTGCTCTAAAACTAAAAAAGGTATGTGCATGTGTAATGCTCATTAAAAAGCACTTGTATCTGCAATAGACATTATACTTTGTACATCAAGTTATTTCAATTTTTTTTATTATGACAATTTACATGTCATATTTATATGAAAGAAATGACAGTAGATATTATAACAAAACCATTATGAAAGAAAAGTTACACAATTAGGCCTACAAGCTATAAAATGGCTTCAGGCCCAGCTTATACACAAAGAGTTCTGACCAGACTGTAGTGAGAGACAACGCTGAACAATTCATTAACAAAAATATTGGCACCAGCCTTAACATTTTTTCTTACTTCATTTACAAGGAATACAGTATTTAAACAGTTGTGTACTGCAAATCTAAAAACATTAGCTGTTAATAAACTGCAGTTAACCCTTTGAGCACTATGCCACCATGATTTCCATTTTAAAAAGTTTTAACGCAGCATGTTTTACATGCACGTGGTATTACCAGTGGGAGGGAAAAGACAGTGAAAGCACCACCCAATTTATGTGCAACAAGAATAACACTTCCAGTTTTTTTCAAGATATTTCCCCCCCTTCCCACACACACAGTGTGTGTCCCCAGGTCCTTTCCCTTTGATATTGTAGCAAGTCATGACTGAAGACAGACTGAAAAAAACAAGGTTCAGGACTCAAAAAATGCAAGGATTAAATGCTACATAAAGAGCTCCAAACTTTACTGTGTTAATTCTTTAGAGAAAGAAAACAGAAGATGAGGCCAGCTGTGGAGACCATTTTTAAGGAACTCAAGGTGTCTTTGCAAACACACAAACAGCACATGGGAGCAAGACAAAAGTGTATTTCATGTAAGCATATCTTAAATTTTAAGAGACCTGTCTGGCAGATTTGATCCAGTTGTCAAAAGAATACTGGAGGGTAAGCATCCATGTGCCATGTGGGACACTGAGAATCCCCAATGTTTGTCTCTCATGGACAGGATCTGTGCCTGTGTGAGAACTGCCCTGCACCCAGGAATGGTAACATCATGCATTTGGATCAGTCCCATCCGCCACCTGGCTGAGGCAGGAGCGCTGTGAAACACAGGCAGGAACCAGCAGCTGCATTGGCAACAGTTTAATGGCAGTTTAATGCCAGTAAGGGGGAGGAGCATCCTTTGAGTGAATATAGGACAGGAATAAGGTACTGTACAAGATTTTAGAGTCCATATAACGAGTACAAAATGGAAAACTAAACAAGGCTTACAGCTTTATGATTTGACTTCCTTTCCTACCACTGCCTTGAGTGGCAGTTCAGTATCTATTAAGGACTTTTGTCTGTTCTAACAAACAGTGCACTGGTTACTAGGTCTATCATATGATTTTGCAGAAGCACTTATCCCTGTAGAACCACTTAAGTTCTGACAGACTGATCCAAGTTCAGTTGTGTGGGACACGGTAAGAAGAACAAAGAAAGCAAACTGTGTGGACTTTGACTGTCACCTCTGGAGACAAACACTGTCATTATAACCTACGGACTGATCCTAATTTTTTCTACATCCACATTGCACTGATGGAGGAACATTATTTATTCCCTCAAGGAAGGAGACATAAAGTACATTTTCCAGTTACTTTGAAAATCAGGATGAGAAAAGGAGGGTACCAGGATGATTCTCCTAAATGGAGACCTTCCTTTGGAAATCCCACCTGTAAAGAGCAAGTCACAAGTAGTTTCTAGGCCTGTCCAAGACCTCTCTTGCAAATGGCATGAATTTGCATACACACTATTCCATTCCACTTCCCTCCATCCATTCCCCATCTCCCCATTATTGGAACAAGCATCCCAACAGCAGGAGCAAGTGACTCTGTCTGCACCTGGGGACCCAGTGAGACTGACTATACACAAAGTGCTACAAAGTGCACAAAGTAAACCAGCTGAACAAACGGAGCCGCGCCGTTGCTCGGCTCTCCTCAGCAACCTTTGGGGTTGTATGGAGCAACAGCAGATCTGCTGGCAGGCATGTGTGCCCCTCTAACTGCAATGCTGTCCCCTCTCCTGCTCCTCAACTCAGGTGTGGGGGCCCAGCATTTACAAGATGATAGTCAAAAATCCAAGCTGTAAGACTTGCTTTTAATTGCAGTTGAATCTGAATGCTTTACACCACAGATTCAACTCTAAAAACTTATCTACTGTAGAGTGTTTTATTCTTTCCTCCAGAAGCTCTCTGCAATCTTTTATTTATGCGTTATACTAAGCAATATGTATCTTCTACAATGTACAAAGTAAGTTAAATTACTCTGAAGTTTTGGGACAACCATTCCCATGTTTTTGTTGTTTGGAACTACCTCAGTTAGTTACACCTAATCTAAAAGAAGAGCTTGGTAAGTGACTTTCCAAAGACTTTCCAAAGTGACTAGTAGTCCTCAATACCCCAACTGCTGGGTCTCCAGAAATAATTTCCAACTGATCAATATTTCTGAAGCCAGAGCTCTCCGTTAGGTCTCACACTGAGTGAAGCATCAAAAATTAGTCATAGAATTTTTCTTATATCAGGATATACCAGCCAAAAAAAAAAACCAACCAAAACAACAACAACAAAAAAACCCCAAATGGATAATTTCTGCTGAATTTTTTTACTTTCTGCCTTCCAATATTTTATGTGAGATACAGTCCCTATGCGAACTGTTAGGGAAGGGGACACTACCAGCAAATGTGATCTTGATCCTGTAAATCCTTACTTTTGACAATATCCTAAATGCTTCTATGAAAGTTTTGAACACTTAAAGACTTGGAAAAATTCTGCTGCCTTATTTCTGGAGATTCCCATAACATATTCAATGCAATTATCCTCCCAAAATTACTGTTTCATTTGAAGATACTTGATCTTCTATATATATTTATATATATATTTAAGGACTTTATCTACCCACCGGATCAGAAGCATACATCAAATGCAAATACATACCTAGGGTACACACTACCACATTACAAGTTTGTGAATAGTAGTCACTGCACATGTATCAAACCAAATTTTCAAGGCCTATATAAAGCTTTTTTGAATTAGATTATACAAATCTCTTTGTCAGACCAGTTCTGGGGGTGAGCATTACTGCCATGATTTATTTAAATCACTGTGTACAAAGTGAATTTAAAAAAGCAGGTGCCATAAAAACTCCTTGTTTACTTTTCATAAAAGAAGTTTGTAAAAATATGTGATTTGAAATCATTATTTGAAGGTTTAGACTAGAGCTTCCTACTGCAAAAAACTGAAAACCAGGTTATTATAAGCACCTGAAAACAGAGGTATAAAATGGACCCCCTGACAATGAAGGAATAAAATTATTACACAATCGCAGCATCTGGATACCAGTGTAGTTTAAATAATAGATGTAAAGAGAAATCAGAACAAGTGTACCACTACCATAAATTTTTTCTTTTGTGAACATACATCTTTTGCCCCTTGAGATTCTCAATATAAGGTCTCTCACCAAAAGTTCAGACACAGCAATTAGGAAACAGAAGTGAACAGAAAAAAAGTCCAACTAAGTCATTAGCTCCCATAATATGGAGAGTAACCGAGACACTTAATACAACAAAATCTTGAAGATGACACTTCAAAAATGAGCTTTTAAGAAAAAAGGTGTCTCTCATTTCTCCTAAGTGCTGCTAGACCAGAACAATCTGTTCATTCAAAAAAAAAAAATAGTCAGGAAGATGCAGTGATTTTAAAGTGTAATTCAGCACGTGCAAAATGAAAGTATCAAATAGTTGATTGTTCAGCACTGACCTTGCTAAGTAAGGGTTGTTAAATATGATGCCACTTTCCATCTTACATCAAGAATATGCTCAGGTTTATCAGACTCAACAACTAGAAGACAGCAACTGTGGTGAAACCAATCCAATAGTTAATTCTATCCCCCTACTGCTTAGATTAACACACCCCATTCATTACTGCAGTGGCCCTGCTTGTGTGCTTTTTGTCACTGAGTCATAGAAGCCCCACACAGGAAAGCAAACAGCCAGAATTTATCCTGGTGGCACAAAAAAATCCACTCCTCCACTTGATCTATATGTTCTTCTTCCCAACAGTGCTACTTAGACTACACAAAGAAATCAGCTTTCCTCCCAGTCAGTTATATACAGAAGAGCTCACTGGTAAAAAAAGACAAAGCTGTTAGTGATAATCTGTGTAGAATAAACAAGAGTTTGCTGAAGAAATGCTCAGCATGTTCAGCCAGTAGCTGCTTGGTCTCGTTAAAAACAATCCCTGGCCTGTTTCCCGTTTCCCATACAGTTTGAGCTTTAAGCCCAAACCTACACCTGAAGATCACGGTTCAAAGACAACCAACTCTTGATTTCACACTGAGCACAGAAGGGCACAAGACTGTAAGGACACCAGGAAGGTATTTTCACTCTGGAATCACATATACATACTGTAATGGTATGAACCCTGTGTGATAGCCGGCCTCTTGTCAGAAAATGCCATCTTCCCAAAAAGGAGATGATACATTTTCCAAGCAGGAAGCCTTAAAAATGACAAAAATACCAAGTTTTAAAATGGTAATACTTTCCAGAGCATTTTTTTTTCAGTTTTTCCTTGCCCATCATTCCCACTGATCTGAGGAGGAACTCTAGATCCTATGGGATGAAGCCATCTCAGGTACCGAGGGTGACTTCTTAGAAGACAGAAAAGTTGCTTTTAAGAAGAGACCTATAGAAAGTACAGTCTGGTAACAACTGGCCATTTTTAAAACATGACACTTCTGATGCAAGCTTCAATGCTCCTATTTTGCTTCCTGGTCTTTCCTGTTTTTACACTGCTCTAACTCAGTACTCAATTTTTCTCATGATGTGTTTATCCAGAATTGTAACTCTTTTGAATTTTCTTACACACACAAGTACCTCCCCACTATGTATTTAGCATTTGGAGTTGACTCTACAAGCAAACATGTTTGATCAGATAAGAAAAGGCTCCATCAGGCAACAAATGAAAACATGGCACTGGCAAAACAAATGAGGAACTACAGATTCCAGAGCTGATGGATGTGAATCAGTTTGCACCGCAAGAATTAAAAGAATTAAAAATGCTCAGCAACTACTATAATGGACAAGTGGAAGCCTTACGTTCTTACTTGTTCTAACACACAAGTATATTAGAATTTAGAAGTACTGCATTTATGCATCATCTAGGCAAAGAAAAGCACTAGAGTAGCTTAAAATGCTACATAAGCTTTTAAAAACTCATTCTAAGCTCCTGTGGCTCTTCACTACCCCATTTTAATAATTTAACTGTTAATTGTTAACATCAGTAAGGTAGGAAAACATTTAATCTTTGATGAAATTAAATTGTCATGTAGAGAGTGATTCTCTTTGTTTTTAATCACAAGCCTGCTTAGCACAGCAGATAATGAGAAAGTTCCATCTTTTTGCATTTTTCAGATCCTAGTTTTATAGCATAATATGTGCACTGCTAGAACCCAAAGGAGTAAAAGTCACAGAGTGGTTCTGAGAGACCTTGGGGAGAAAGAGGTGGGGAAACAAAACCAAGATTTTAAAGGCCAAAAGGTAGGTAAAAATTGGATCTAGGTTTTCTAGAGAGGTATTTAGTAAAGGCCTAATGCTGGTTTTAGTACAAGAAAACAGAAGTGCTTAATGATTAACTAGTAAATACAATATAATGGAAGTGAATCAGGTGGGGCAGGAAAGGAGAACTCACTCCTCAGTGGCAGCAGCAGCAGCTTTGGTGCATCCATTGCCGGCAATGGACATAAACACCAGTCAAAAATCCAAATCTCAGAGCAAAAGGATTAACAGATGTGACCTTTTTGGATTTCAATGTTTGGCAGATCTGTTTGAGCTGCCTATAACATGTCCTATAACATGTACAAATGCTACAGCCTGCATCTTAATCAGAGTACAGAGAAAACTGAATGCTCTTGATGTGCCCCACGTTGATTTGGTGGGGTTTTTATTCTTCCAATGTCTTTTTTTTTCCCCCTTGAATAAAAGCACATATCACTTCATGCCTGCTGAAAAGTTGATGAGATGTCTTGGAGTCAAGCGTTTTCTCTCAGAAACTCTGCCTTCTTGAAATCAGTTGGTCACATGGTAGTTATTAAAATGTATTTTAAGAAAATTCTAATGGCCAAAGGCCAACAACTACATTCAAAACCTGCTAATACATCCAGGCAAATAAGCAAAACCAAAACAAAACCACACACAAACCCCAAACAGGAAACCTCCAAAAGGAAAACCGTTCCATTTGTTTACTTCAATTTGAAGTAGATATTAAGGGCATGAATGGACCAGTCATGGTTTATTTGAAAATCCCTCCATCCTCTTATGCACTGTCATTCTGTGGTCAATGCCGTTTGTACAAACACATTTTGTTCAGAATACTCCAACTGGTTATGAAACTCACGTGGCCGGGCAGCGACTGCAGGGTTCTTTTGTCTGTAAAAGTCTGCAGTGCTTACAGACTTAGTTGACATCCAGCTTACAGACTTACTTGACATCAATACGTCCTCCCACTAGACACTGTGCATTGAAGGCCATCTGATGAACTGTGCATGAGATCACTTTAGAAATTCATGGCTAAAGTGTTTTGACTATCAAAAACTTCATTACAGTACACTTCACTGTACAAATATTTTAAAGGATGTTTATTAGGAAAGTCTGCAAGTCATAATGAATAGCAGAGTTCTTGTTTATGGTACCTTCTTGGCCTCTAATAATTCTGTTTGCCTCCAGTATTAAAATCAAACTGCTTCCATGAAGGTGATTACTAAAATGAGCTATGGTATGTTAACCTACAACTCACAAAATGCGACAGTACAGACATTAATTTTGCTTTTAACTGTCTGTTAAGTTGTAATCTAAGTTGTGAACATTTAAATATAATATATATCTCATATGAAAAAGCTAAAGCACAAGTGCTTCTGCACCACCCCCCTCCCGTCCCCCCACCCCCTGAGCCAAACCCACCCCAGTTCCGGTTTGGGCCCTGACTGATTTGGAATGCTTTCTTAGGCCACCCATTTCCACAAATTTGTATGCACTCAGGAAATATAAAGTCAAAAATATACAAATCTCTTGTTGTTATAAGGTTTTTGTGAGTGAAATTACCCAGGACCATGGACTTGGAAGGAGAAGGGGGGGGTAAGAGAGGGAATTTACAGCAACTCATCTTCAAAGTTCAAAACTGGTCACTTCACAGAAAGACTGCAGGACTGGTGAAATTCTTGCTTCTAGAAAGTGATACTGTAGTGGAGAATTTTCTAGGAAAAATAAAACAACTTTTAATAACTGGCCCGCTGGTATGAGCTACCGTGGAATAAATTAGCACAAAAATGGAAGTCTTATAACTGTTCACTGTTACAGACGTAATCAACAAGGTCAGTCACTCTCAAAAGTTCATCTTCATCTTCCTCTGGCCCTACCGCTTCCTGCCCACTGCCTGTCCCGTTGGGTGCCAGGCTGGCGCTGGCTGTGCTGTCCTTGGGGGCCTGGCTCTTCTCGCTTGGCTTGCCAATCAAGTTCTCAATGGTTTTCCCTGGGCTCTGTCCGTTGGTGGAAGGCAAGTCCACCAGGCTGTAGTCCAAAGGGCTCTCTACTTTCCCTACATTATCAAAGTCATCTTCGTCATCACTCTCTATCCGGTAGCAGTGCTTCTTGGGGTTGTCTGGGGGGGCTTGTGCTGCTGGCAGCTTATCTGCGGGAGCGGGGGTTTCTGCGTCGTCGTTGGCGTTTTCACACGCATCTTCCTCGTCGGTCTCAATTCGATTCAGGCGTTTGCGGACAGGCTTCCCTTCTTCCTCCTCATCCTCTCCTTCTTCCTCAGAGTAGTCATCTGTACTTCGCCGACGTTTTCGAATCAATCGCTTGGACTCCTTTGTGGATTCATCATCTTCAGAGTTCTTAGATGTGTAGCTCTCTGGAAGAAGCAGCAGACTTAGAGCCATTAGCAAATCTCAGCGCAACATTTATTGTTCATCTTTCACACTCACCAACAAGACAGCTCTCTGAGCACACACATTTCTGCCTCCTTCCTCAGGTTCCCCAACCAAGCCAAAAGGCTTGCATTCTTTCTACTTTTTAAATTAACTTCTAATGTAGCAAGTATTTTTAATTTATGGATATTCTGTTTCCAAGCTGAGAAGTACCAGAGACTTTGGAAGTAGGCGTGCTCTGCCCTAAAACTGGTAACTCCATGCTGGGAATAACACAGAACTGCACTCCTCATCTCATCGTATGCACTTTATTTGTACCTTGACAGAAACTCAGAACCGAAATAATGGCTGCTCTATCATAAAATTCATGTATCTACACACACACACACACACACAAAGCTGTACTATACCCCTGCCACCCCCAAATTATATACAACTTCTTTTAATGGGAGGCTTGGTGTTTTGGCAAATTGGAATACTGCCTACACCCTGACAGCCTTTACACTCATCTTTGGTGGCTGTGGTGAGAAAAGATAGAAACTGAAAAATCAAATGGCAAACATAATTTGTTGTCTCTTTGTGAATCCCATTAGAAATCATGGGAATTTTCATTTTAAAGGGTATTATTTAATGTAGGTTCAAGTTGATTGAGACTGTCAGTGTTCCTCTATTTTTAAAGTAATTACAATTTCAGTAACACTGTTATGTGTTTTATGATATACTGTGGGAATTGTGTGACAGTGCTGGAAAGGTGCCAAATGGTGCTGATTTTAATACATGGAAAGCCAGTACTTAAAATACCTGAGGAAATGGGACTTCATGAAGAAAAGACAACGCCAATCAGGGAATGTTTAAAGCCACTAGTGCTGGCAAAAAAAAGCCACCACAGAGCCTGAGAACAGGCTGTATTGAAGATCATGTTTTTGAGACACTAGAGACTTGCATCACATACTTGTTTTCCTTCACCTAGAAGATATTCTACCACACTGTAATCTCAGGAGAGCCCTTCCAAAACTGAGGCACTCAGTGTGCCAAGGACAGCCCATTTTCTGAGGAAGCCTGGTATCCATTGCAACTTGCACCACTCAGCATTCAGAAAGCCAGAGCTAAGGTCTGATAAGCCAGGCATCCACAATCCAAAACAGCCAAAGTCACCGGCTGATTTTGTAAAAGCTAATTAATTATAAATCACAAAGCACGCCAATCACTCATGGTGTGCCTGACATTACTGAGAGAGGCTTTCTCTGTACTTGGCACAGCTCCTTCAACAGGAGATGGAATGAGTCTGAACCACCAGCAAAACACAGTCAGGGCACCAGTGGCAATGCCCTTCCTCTTACATAAGACAATCTTTAGAGGCTGGTGGGATGCAGCTTTGTGACCTCTTAACAGAAAAGTGCTGAAACAGCTGTATTACTGCCAATTTTGGAATCCCAACATTCTTGTCAGGCAGTAAATTCAGACCTGGAAATCTGAAGGAGCAGGGGCAGGGGCAATGATAAATTTGAGAAGTGACTCAGCGCATCATAAAGTACCAGTGGGCTGTTTCAGAAGGAGAGTTTCTGAGAAACATCAAGGAACTCTAAAAAGAAAATTCTCTGAAATCTTGGAATTACATAACTTTCCCTTTGTGCTGATGCTGACATGCACATGCTCCTGGAAGTGTTGGACTATTTATTTTACCTTCACTATCTGAAGTGGAGAGCCTGCGTTTATGAACTCTTCTCAACTCCTTCCCATATCGGACACTTTTCTGTGAGCCATCACTTTCTGAATCTTCCTTATAATTAACTTGTCTCTTCTGATTCCGTCTTGATCTTCTCCTCCTAGTTTCCAGGTAATCATCATCACTGTAATCTGTATAATCACCACTCTCTGTGTGGAACAAAACAGTGATGTGCATTAGTCCATCAAACCAATACTGCCTCACATAAAAAAATTAGGTAAGTTTCCTAATTCAGATAGTTTCCTTACGGTGTTTTTGTTGCCCCATCTCTACTGGTGTCAAAGACGTCTCCAACTCCTGACAGTGGAAACAATCTTACTGAAGTGGAGTTGATGGCACACATTACCAGTGCCTCAGGAGAGTCTGTTCTGCTTTTAAAATTTAAATAATGTGTACTCTATTAGAAGACTTTTAAGAACAGGTAGATGGAAAATGACTGACAAGAGGAAACTCCAAGATCAGAGTTATATAAGTTAACAACAAAAACCAGTTTCACTCAATTGTGGGTTTGCTTAAAACAGAAACCATACAGAAGAAACTTACCATCAATCATAGTTCTTCCTGCACCAGTCTACTGCAGCTAGAGTCTTCAAAAATTAAATTTATTTACATCAGTTGAAAATAGCCTCAAATCAACTTCATCTGCTTTTCACTGAGCTATGTCAGAACCATTATCCCAAGATACATTTCTATAAAAGTCACACACTATTTCTAAGTTAGAGATTGACATGAGCCACAGATCAAAGTGTCATCCTCTTTACTTCCTAAAATATTAGACAAAGAAACAGAGCAAGTCAGCAAGAACAACCAGCTTCAGAAAGAAATTCCATCTCTGGAGACTGAAAATAAAGCCTCTTGCAGGGCATCTGATTTTCTTGTCTGGAAACAGGCTTAAAGCAAGATCCTGATGGACAATAATGAGGGTGAGAGAGAAAGAAACATGCAGTTAACACTATACTTTGAATATATATGGAATGATACAGGAATCAGTTGATTTTATCACAGATGTGTGTCCACCAGGAAAAAAACAGTTGTTCTTGTGCATTACAGAACAGATAAGCAATCTCTTTAGACTTCTGTCAGTATCTTTATTGATAAGAGCTTATGATCAGTGCAATGATGCATTGAGGACAGGGAGACAACAATCACTCTAATCACTCCTATAGCTGTTTTCATCTGTCCATGTATGAATCTTTCTTTTGGAAATCAGTATTCCAAACCAATTTTCTCCAACATGTCCATCATCTATAATCTAGACAGACAGATAAAACACTGGTAACACAACACACACTGCAGTAAGTTAACACTCCAGTATAGTTAGAACCTCAAATCCACAATAAGAGTGAGAAAAAATGAGTGCTTATATATGGCACTTTCTAGTCTGTTCTCAAATGAAGCAGAAACAAAGAGGACTGTCTTCAGAGAAAGATGGTGATCATGAAGAGGCTTATGTAGTGCACAGGTACTATTCTCACACTTCAAACCATGCCAACAGAAAATGAAGTAGTTGAAGGACAAGTTGAATAAAGTGAATTATTAGGTTCTCTTGTGATGCAAAGTCTTCAGTTACTAAAGATTTCACGGATAATTTTAGGAGAAAGAGATTCAAGGTGTTATTCTTTGCTTTCAAGCCTCCCAGAAAACACAAAATGCCATACAACTGAAGTTTTCTTCCATAAAAGTGACGGAAAATGTTTCTTTCAGAATCTTTTTCATAGCTGTATTCAGAAGGTCTTCTACTAGCTATAAAGTAGCACACTTTTGTCTCCATCCTCTTTCCTACAATCCTGTGCCAAACATGAGAGGTACAGAGGTAGCTGCAACTATCCACAATGGTGGCCTCTAGAATCATAGCACAAGCATTTATTTAAATACATCATTACCTAGAAATGCCAAGAACTTAGTGCTCAATATCAGTTTCCTGAAAAATACTGACAGCAGAAGAAGTAGCAAACTGCTTTGCAGCAAAGATGACATCTGACTTGACCAAAGCAAGCAAACAAGTTAGTTAGTTGTGACAGAAGCTCAGACTGCCCTCTCTCTCTCTCTCTCTCTCTCTCTCTCCCCAGAACACAGTATTTAAAATATCAGATTGCTTATACTCACCAGACTCTCTGCTTGAATTGTCCTCAGACTCTTCATCTTCATCATCTTCAGAGTATTTTTTCTTGACTGTTTTCCTTCGTAACCGCCTGCTTTGCCTCATGGGCCTGGAGAGGTGTCGCCTGGATATGCGGGCGCAGAACTCAGAGTCACTGTCCTCGTTTGATGGTGGGTCATCTTCACTTTCATCCAGATTTTCCTCTGATATAACAAACTCATCCTGAGATCTGCAAAGGAAAACCCCAGACAACAGAGATGGGTATTACAACCAAAGGATTGAACTAGTACTTGTATTTTACAAGCAAGTGATAAGTACCATTGTACACAAAACAAAAAAAGCACAAACCTTATAATGAGGAGCAAAGACCCAGGGAGAGCCAGCTGCCATCACTGACATGAGGTTTCAGCTGTGTATTTGGGACAGGGCTCTACACTGCACGACATTACACAGCAGACTACAACAGCAGGTGGATATAAACGCTCTGTCAAACCAACACTGCAGGTGGCATTAACACAGGACAGATTCTAGAGTGTTCATATTGTTCATTGCAATGTAATGTCTGCACAGCAGTAACCGTGGAGGGAAAAAACCACCAACAATGTACTAGCAAAGGTGACCTTTCCTTCACAAACCCAGAACTGTTCCACACAATTTCCGAGAATTAGAATATTGTGTCTTCATACAAAACTATGGCTCTAATGCAAAACATGCACCTCACAACCTTATAAGCTTGCAACATTCCCATAATTTCAAGTGAGTCAGGCTTTTTTAAAAACCATTGAACACTGAAAGTACACAGTCACTTGCATTTGGCTGCCAGCTGAATCTAAATTCCAGCGTAAGATCCAGAAGGCCCTAAGCAGAGGATGGAGTTGAAAATGCATGAGCACACTTTAACAGATCAATGCACTATTAATTCTGTGACATTTCCACAAGCTACACTCATTGATTGGAAATTTCCAGCATGTGTAGCTCAATTATTCAGGGTGCCAATGAAATATCCTCAGCATGGTCACAGGTGAAAAACAAAGCTCAAAATTTGCATTTATCTTGTATAGATTTTCCATACACTTACTAAATTGACTCAATTATTGGTATAAAGCTTTAAAAGTTGTTGGTAAAGAGCCTACAACCTCATGCCTGCTTTATTATGTTGCTTCATTAAGGCATAAAGTTAATCTAAAATTATCAGGTTTTTTTACATCAGTAATTGCCCAGACTGAATGAGGAGAAATTCTGTGGAAAGTGAGTTTCAGTCAGCCAGAGCAACGACATGTATTTGTTTTCTACAGTATAAGCCATTTCTTTGACTGTTTTCAAAATCTACCTCCTACAGAGCAGCAATCAAGAACTAATTTCAGAATCTGCCTGACAGGTTTTGTATGCTCCAAATAATGAAAATTTTCCTCTTCCAATTTCTAAATGACAACCAGGCCAAAAAAATCCTACAAAATAGGAATTTTCAACTCTAACTTTTAAAAGGGAACAACCAGCCTCATTTTAGCTACATTTTTGTTACAGATTTCTGCTTGACACACACATCAGCCAGAGAACTGAGCCCACCTGGCTCCTTCACTAACAGAAGCCTGTAGTAAGGCCTCAAACATCACAGTATTGTTTCCGGCATGTATTATGCTTAAAATACAGATTGGATGATGTCAGCACGTGGACCCAGAACGCAGTTTTTCCAGTACAATGTTCCCCTAGGCCAGGCGGACTCCATGGTAGGGGGTTTGGAACTGGATGATCTTTAAGGTCCCTTTCAACCCAAACGATTCTATCATTCTCTGAGTTTTACTGGCAATTGGGAACATGCTCCTGATGATCATTTCAGGGGCACTCCAGAGTCACAGAAGCCTGCAGAGGTCAGCAACTTGTGGTGGAAGTTAAATTGCAGACCTACCCATCACTGATCTTGAATTCATCCTCACTCTCTTCTTCATCCATATTACTGTCACTATCCAAGTCATTTAGTCGCCGTCGTTTCTTGCGTCGTGCTGCAGCAGCCCGTTGAGGTCGCTTGTTTTCCTTCCTTTCTTCTTCAAGGATTGTGGAAATGTCTTTTCCACGGTGACCTGTGATATTTGACATGTCTTTGCCTCTGCCAATGCCTGAATTCAGTAAGAGAAAGGGGAAACAACAGTAAGTTTATTTTCTTGTTTAACTTTCTACAGATCTTTCTTGCATGTGCCTACTTTCAGTTTATTTTCTGTCAAGCAAAGTATTTTCTTGTCAAGCAAGACTATGTCCAGGGTCTTGCTGCTGACATACACAGCCCAGATGTGGTCACTTGGAAATACTGACGTCCATGCAGAAGGTCATGGTTAAGCGTCTGCATTCTAATACTCAACCCCAAACCACACTATTACCATGCCAGTGCCTTTTGAGAGGGAAATTACGAGAAAATACACTTTTTTCATAATGCTGAATATCCTTCTTAGGAGATGAAGGGTTTGAGTTGTGGTTTGGCCAGGAAGTGGAGTTTTTGAAAAGGTATTTTAGTGTTGAGACTTAGTTATGTTTACTGTAATGGACCTTGTGTTACACACCCACAGATTTTCAGATTGTCTGCCTACATCCACGAGTTTCTGAAACTGATGAGTGTCTGGAAATGCCACAGGCCAAACAACTGAGGGACAATGTTTCATAGCTGTTTTCTTCAGGCAAGTTAAGGTGATGCAGAAGCACAAATCCACCTCCATCCCTCTCAGATAGTGCTGAAGATCTCTGGTTTGGTCCCATGTTGCCTTAACAGGCAACAAAGAACAGAATTTCACTTTTTTTGTGTTCAGATGAGAAGTGCTAATAGATCTGAATGAATATTAAGAAAATTTCCTGCAGCCAGACTTTTAGGGGGTCCAACTGCAGACCAATTTGTGAGTCCTCTTTTTACAGGGGACAAATGTCAATAGCACTGCTGCCATTCCAATCTCAAATCCAAAACTTACTCATTACATATATAAAAACCTGTACAGGCTAGATTTAACTATCAACTTTTACTTATTTTCTTACATCTTTTGGCAGCATGGGATGGCCACTCTAAAATACAGCAGTAAAAAATATCCCTGGCAAACTACAGAGTTTAAAGGGAGAGGGTTATATTTATTGCTTCTCATATCAAAAAAAATTTGCTCTCCATCTTCTTGCTCTCCATCTCCATTCCCACTGCAATGCAAAACAAGTAACATAAGAAACATACCTCCTCCATCAGCCTCCTTGATATCATCTTCAATTGCTTCATCAATTGCCTCATCAAATTCATCAAACCTAAAAATAACAGCTTCCATTTACCACTTTGAAGTGAACCTTAATTAAATAGTTACAAAAACATACCTCAAAATCTGAAGAAATTACACTGCACAGAGTGGGCTGGATACATAATTAACTGAAATAATGGGCCAGAATTTTTTTTAATGGCTATTTTATTATCAAAGTTGTGCTTCTTACTTCTACTTGCTTGCGGATTATTTACCATTGCCTGTCTTCCTACTGAGTTACATGAAAAGAAATCCCCTCCCATTTTACACAACAGGCCTCTGAATTTAAACATATATAATCTGAAAGTTCTTTAAAATGGTTTCAATAGCATTTTCATACAAAGTATTCACCATTTTTTCCACAATTTTTATTACATTACATTAGCTCTACCAACCTTCAAAACAGCCTGAGAATCATCTATTAAACTCAATGTACAACTCTTTTTTCTGTCCACATTTTCCTTCAGAACCGATTTCCCATAGCTGCTTTCTACTCTTAAAGCTCATGATACTTTCTGGATCTGCAACATTCTAAGCTGAACAGATAAAACACAAAGTTCCTCATAAATCTACATAAGCAAGTTGTAATGCAATGTTACATAACTGAATAGGACAAACAAAAGCAAAATCTTTGAATCTGCTTGTCCTGGAACAGCTTTTATAAAATTGCATAAATCTCTGCACCCTGAGTAGCTCATTTAAAGAGAACAGCAAACTGAAGAAAAAAGATCCAATCCTTTCAACACAGATGACCTCTGTTTGTTTCTTCAGTTATGAATTCAAATTCCATAAAAAAGGATTGTTACCTGTTCAAAAAAACAGATGCCTTAAGCTCCAACATGCGAAAGTACAAATTTTATTAACTATATAGAAAAGACTTTTTATTTAGATCCAAATTCTTCTTCTTATTTTTAAAAAAGTTATTTGTTGTATTTTTTCAGATACAGACAGCGAACAACTCGACAATATGTTCATTAAAGATTCCACCTCTCAGTTATATTTACCTTGGTCCTCTATAGGAACCTCTGGCAGTACAAGAAAAAAAGAAATCTAATACTTTACTCTGTATTCCAATAGTAAGCATAAAGCACTTTCTCCTTTAAAAATAAGGTGATGGACTTCTGATATCTTGTTATCAGGATAAGGAAATAACTCTGAAATTACTCCACCAGTAAGATTAGTTCCACATTACTCAAACACTGTTTTCCCTTCACAGCTAAAAAAAACCCTCTTTAAAAAGTGAGAAATCACTTAACGCTTTCAAACTACTGCTAACAAATAACCTGAGCTCAGCCATGGGTGAGCTGACAGCTGCTTGCCCATTAGGTGTAATGGAACATAATTTCTTCTGCTGCTGCTTTATTCATGATGCAGGTTATTGCTAACTTGCTCATGAGAGGACTCAACAGAAGGGTAATACAAAGGGATTACAGCCCCCTTAGAGAACCAGGATGTCCCCCATACAGATCTGTTTCCTAGTGGAATAAGATTTTAAGCATTTATTTTCCCCTGCTGTCACAACTTTCAGTGACACCAGTGGAACTTCACTGCAGACACATAAATCTGACACACTGATATGTGTAATATTTTCACCAGCTCAAACTTATGTGTATGATGTAGTCTGTAAGAAAGATTATCACTTTTTATCAGAAGACTGATTTTTCTGAAACATTACATTCAATAAAAATTTACTGTCATTGCACAACATCAGTCCTGCTGAAGTCATGCCACACACACTCTACAGGCAAGGGGTTTTTATCTCCTGGTGAGATGCTGCCTGACCTGGCATTAACATAATAGCAGATCTGTGTAGTCTTGCCTGTAGCATAACATTCCCTACAGGAATGCTTAATTTCCCAAAGCAGCAATGGCATTTTCATTAGTGTGACTTCTGTTGTTCATTCAGAAAGTTACCAAAATCCAACAGCTAAGCAAAGTCAGACAGAGTGCTCTGACTAAGCTGGAAAACCCAGCCTATGCAAATGCCATATCTCTCCTCAGCAGCCAAAACAGGTTGACTATAAATCCAGTGATGGTTATTGTTGGAAAGTTTGCTATTCTAGTATTGGAATGTTATAGCTTTTGATGGTAAGGTTTACATAGAGGAACTACTGGGTTTTTTTTAGCATTCCCAATGCATCCGGGACAAACCACCACAATCTCTCAGGCAACCACATTATTTTTTAATCCCAAAGTCATTTTACTTGTCTAGTGGACTGAAGATGATACAGTGTCACAAGGTATTATTTAGAAAGCAGTTTATAAAAACAACTCGGTAATACACTGAGAATAAAAGTTGTTATTAAAATCATGCTGAATTTTGAAAACCGTAGTGACCTATTCTACTTTCAGAATGCAGAATCTTGGCACTTTCATTTACTAATTTCATTTTTGTCAAAATTTCTCTAAAGAGTTACACACTTCTCTAAAGAGTTGCATTTTTAGATGCACTGTGTGATAATTACATTGTAAGTTTCATGCCCCTTTCTTGTAAGGAAGGTCTAAGGTGGGGAGGGGGAAGACAGGAAGGAATCGAAGGCCTTTAGAGACACATGCGGAAGTCTCCTGTGCAAGAGAAAGGAAAGGTTTAATTCACCTGCTTTAACTTACTCCAGAAACTGCAGTAGTACCAAAACCTTCTCCAGTATTCCTGAACAAAACACCATACACATTTTCATTTTTTTAATGCATCACCCCTTCACTATACCACCTTATGCTCCCACAACCACTGAGCATAACCAGTATTCAGAGGAACAAACAAAGATACCTTAGTTGGGCTTCTGTGTTAAATGTAGAAGTTTACATGAGTAGTGGTGGGATGATTCAGAAAGGAAACAACAGTATGACTTTTGCTGTACAAGCTATTTTAACAAGCTGCTGACCTGTAGCTTATGCACTTTCGGGTTCTGGTAGATCTCCTTTCAAGTTTCGATTTGGGCTTTTTGGAATCTTTCTTCTTTTCTTCCTGACCTTCAGGTATTTCTGGCTCCTGTTCAGATAAGACAGAAGTGTCAAAAAAGCATTATCTCCTCTCTCCCTCACACTCATTATGACTGAACTTGTAATGCAGATTATTTCTTCTGTCTAGAAAGCTCATATGCCCAACACAGCACATTTGAACTTGTAATATAGTGACCTATTACAGCAGTTCAGGTGAATTTGCACATTTTGCCCTTTCAGGCTACATAACTTTCTAAACACAGAATTTAAGGGTTCAGGCTATTGGATCATTGTCTTTATGCTGCAATGCTGAGATCATGCCTCAGATGATACTCCTAGGACTAGTAAATGTGGCAGCTGAACAAACTGTGGCCACCACCTCTACATACTGAGCACAGGGGTACCTTTACGCAGTGAAGTTTCAATAAGGTTTCAAGCAGATTAGTTTTATTACATTGTTTGCAAGTTATTAATTTAAAAGGAAAATAATCTGGTCCCAGGCTGCATTTTCAAATATTTGCTTTCAGCCATAGATTCTTTTGCAAGTTTGTAAAATCTGTAATTGTTTTTCTGTTATTCAGAAACAGGGAGAAAATGCTGGCCTTGTTACAGCCAGGCAGAGTGGAAAGTCTATGTTTAAAATGAACAAAAGTTCCATTTTGAACTGCAAAGAACATATTATATAATTCCAGATGAAAGCATTTGGCTAACACTTCAAGAGACTTGCTTTAAGTATTTAAGTGAGAAGAGGCTGTTCTTCATGTGAATCAAAGCATTCTTCCTCTTTTCTCAAGGGAAAAGCATCTGTTAATAAAATACTAAATGTTTACAGCTTTTAATCACGTGACCTTATCCACTCGTTGAAGGCAAATGCTGCGTGGCCTAGAGATACTACACATTCCCTCTGAATCATAAGCCAGAAACATTTGTTTCCACCAGGTCCAAAGGAAAGCCATGACAATTAGCTCAGACCTAGGTAACTGCACAGCAAACACCAGAGCTAAATAACTGCTTCCCACCTTTACAAACTACTGAATATTGAGCACTCAACTCAAAACCCAACTGTAATGGGCAGGGAGGTAGTCCTGCAATCCCTCACTGGGAGAGGACTCTGGGTGGCATCAGGTGGCTCGGATAAACACCATAAAGCCCCCTTGGTTTCTCTGCTATATTCAGTCTAAAACGAAGAGTCTAGAATTATTTCTGATCTGCATATAGATTGATTTTTTTTTACATGATGCTACTAGCACCTCTGACACAGCACTGAGAGACTTCTTCCCTGAGAAGTTTGGAAAATAAAGCAATAATACCACACAGACACACTAGCTTACCTGAGGTGGAATGATGTTCTCAATACTGATACCCACATACACCAATCGCTCTTTTCTTGAGGAGAGAAAGAAAATGAAAATAAGCTTACAAAAAGTCGGCAGATATCTAAAATAAAGCTATAATTAGCACCATTTGAACTTCTTACTAGGCAGAAGCATCCAAGAGGATGTTCCAAGTGAAAAGTTATTGAATTTGGGATTATATGCTAATTCTCATGTGATTATATTTTTCTGCATGTATAATATAAGAGATTTCCAAAGAGTTCTGACAATCAACAGTACTTGAAGACTGTGGGCAGGCACCACAAAAATTATTGAATTTCTGTATAAAAAGTAAGTAAAAACCAACTGAAAAATATTAATGCTGTGATGAAGATTATGCTGTCAAATCCATAACTACCAACAATCATGAAGGCAATGAAAGATAAAATGAGAATTCAGAATCACACTGAACTGGAAAAAATATGTAAAGATAAAATATGTAAAGATCCAAAATCGTTAAATGCCAGATATTAGACTCAAGCAGAAGAACCAACGCTAGAAACACCAGGGGACAAATAACTGCCTACAGAGCAATTCTTTGCCAGAGAAGAACAGCCTGAGCAAAGATCAGCAGAGTCAAACTGCTGCTCAAAAAACTATGATGACAGATGGATGTGCAAATAGGACAACAGCTGACAGGACACCTTGAAGGACACCTGCCATGGCAGTCAGTCCTGTTCACACCTGGCTGGAGCACTTAGAGCCATCTGGGCACCACACAATCTCCAAGAAACATGTGATCCAGCTGAAGAGCTCAGAGCCAGCCAGTGGGAGTTACTGGAGGGCAGCAGACACACCCTGTAGAGAAGGGCTGAAAAAATAGGATGGATAAGTGTAGAGAACACTTGACCAAAGATGGGAGATAGAGAAGTACTCTAATACAGAACTCTTCTAAGGAGAAGCGGGCTGTTCTCCTTGTCAACAGTGTGTTACAGGATTAAATCTACAGAAGCAAAATTCAGTTTAGATTTAGCTTTCTTCAACACAGACATTCTGCATCATATGAATTGCCTCAGGGACAACTCTGGCTCCAGAAGGACACAAGTCTTCTCTAAGTCCTGTTGTATCTGTCAGTCTAATTAGAGATGGATTTCCTAACATTTCACAAACAGCACTACATGCTGATCTTCATGCTGCTGAACGGAACTTTCAAAGAACAGTCTCTGAGGAAGAACAGTCACGCACATAACTGCAACAATGCCCAGGACATATATTAATTTCAGCTATGTTTCCTTCATTGTATTATGTTTTGCAAATAGAAGTACCTACGTTTTAAAATTTTGTTTCCAAAAATTTCATTAAGTTCTAAAGAATCTAAGTAAATTTTGAAAGTCCTCTGAGTAGCCTTCTGCACTTTCTAGCATAATACTCTTAAATAAAATGAACAAGCACAGTTCCTAAAGTAATACTTATAAAGAGTAAAAATGGATTTTAGGTTGTGTTACAGCTAAAAAGACCATGGACTTCAACAACTTGGTATCATTATGCCTACTGAAATGACTGGTTGTCTATACAAGGAATTGGTTTTGTATCCTAATATAAATATTCCTACAGGACAGATGAAAAGAAATCCTCACCCAACTGTGCACCATTGGATTGGTTGGATGAGGAGGAATGATGCTGTGCAAAATCACTATGCCCTTAAAAATTAATTAAAATAACATTTTAAGGCAAGGAATACAATTACAGAAATGAGAAAGGAACCAGAAGTGCAAACATTTTAGTATTCAGCAAGTTTCTTTGATGGTTTACTCAATTTCTCATTTCTGTAATGCAAAACACCAAGAGACAGGAGATGAGAAAAATTAATCTGTTTTTAATCATGATCAGCAAAGTCTTCCAGTCCTGCTATTCTTCTCCCTGGCTTGGGTATACACTGCTTAAGAACTCAGCAAATGGGACAAGACAATCCTGCTGAGGTCAAGGTCTTGAAATGAAATACAGAACTATATTGAATGAATTCTTTATTCCTTGTGTGGCAGACAGGAGCTCAAGACTTTAGCCAAGAGTTTAAACATTTGAACAAAGACATCTCCAAGAGCAGGAGCAGATAAGTGCTGGATGGTTATAACATCTTCCTAGGCAAATTCAAGATAACATTTTATCTCAATTACGTGGCTGCAAAAATTGCTACAGAGAAGTCACGAAAATGTGTATGAAAGCAAGTACTCCACCTGGTTTGGCCTGGGAGAATTAGACAAGTAGTTCCATCAAGAAGTCTCAGAGTATCTAACATGGATTAAAAGGGAGATCCTAGAAGGCTTTCATGTCCATTCCCTCCAGCTGGTGATAGGACATGATTACAGAAGTTTTAATCTGCACATGAGAAACCTGAAATTCAGCCAGGTTGTTGTCGTAGCACCTCGAATTCATGAACAGAAAAAGGGGGGAGAAAGGTATAATTTCATCCATGTATTTGTAAGTCAACAGGAAACCTGAGGGTTTCATTTTAAAAATCAGTGACATGACAGTTTGGGGATGTGCAAGCACACAGCTGAACAGCTGAATCAGCCTCAGTCAGATTCCTGAGAGCTGGAAAGAGCAAAACATCACTACTTCAGAAAGCATGACAGCAACACTGATTCAAAGAACCTATTAGGTAGACAGATCCATAATGACAGTCGGATTTCTTCTCTTTCCCAAAAAGACAGACACCAACCACATAGTGAGTTTTCAGAAACACTGCATTCAAGTATGTCTGTGCCCCAAGCAACCAACCTGCTTTAACTTATACACTGAGCTGTAATAACGAGTCTCATTTCCTCTGGCATTATGATTCTTCAGCCTTTTTACCTTATTATTTGCAACAATACAGCATTAAGTTGGAAGACTTCAATATTCAACTATTGCATTGTGAAATCTATTATAACTCAGTTTTATAACATACATTATAAAGCATTAGGCTCATTTGGTATGAGGATGATCAAACTGTAAAACAGTTATTAAACAGATGTTTCAGACACTGAAAACTGCTATGACAACAACTGTATGCTCTCCTGTTGCTCTCAGCACATTGTGTTTTTATGCAACACTGGTGATTTCAAGAAAGCAAAACACACTGGCAAAAGCTAGCATCCATGTAATGTTTGCCAGCAGAATATTTACTAAAGTAGGTTCAAAAATACTGTTCACTAATAAAGAGCACTCCCACCACAAGGCAAAGCAACAGAGTTCCTGTGTGTCCCATACTCCTGCACAGATGGAAGGCTGTGTATTTGCTGAGTTCACTCATAAAAACAGCTGATAGTTTCATTCCCACAGCTACAAATTCAGCACAATTGGCAATGGATAATTTCACCACAGTATGATCTAGATACACTCTGAGCAGAAGTAGTAACATCAGGAACAGTTGGTACTTGATCTGTCACTATTACTGTTGCTGTTGCAACAGCAATAACAAACAGATTTGAAGAAAGCTGAAAGACACAGATTGTGCTCCCATCTTGCCAGTACCGACTCACTACATCTCATGTAATATTACAGTCCCTGCCACACATATAAGCCTGCACAATTACTTTCTTTAAAAAGGCCTCACCTTCTGGTGAAATTTGCCTTTTAAGATAAAATTAATGCAAAGTTTTGTTTAATAATGCATACAGACGTTATTAAATTCTGCAAAGTACTCAATATATGTCCTAAAAAGTATAAATTATGCAGAATGTGTTTCGTGTTCCTCATTTCCAGGTCTGAAAACTGCCAATAGAATGTTCCAACTGTTAAGGCTGTTGTTCCTAAATGCAGTAAATATGTTTGCATTTAGCCTTTGGTAAAGGCAGGGGTGGATAGCTGGTCAGAGCAGGTGATAATAATACCAAGGTTGTGGGTTCAAACCCTGCATGGGCAATTCCCTGAAGAGTTGAGGTTGATGATCCTTGTGGGCCCCTTCCAAGTCAGAATATGCTGTAACTCTGTGAAACTTCACTGACCCACTGCCCTACAGCAGTTGCTGCATAATCTTGTACATTAGGCAGAGTTTAACAGGATCCAAAAGTAACAACTCTCAAATCCCACAATAATCTGGATGACTTCTGGAGCAAAGTCAAGACTTAAACTTGCTTACAGCAGGAATTCCACATATGACTGACAGTCAGCTGAACCAGTGCTGGAAACCCTTTAACTATTGGTACAAGAAAGTCAAATCTGTGTTCAGGCACTTTAACCAAATTTTAGTACAAATTTATTTGCTTACCTTTTCCAGTTATTTCCTCCCTTCTTACAAGCTGTCCCAGCACTGAGCCAGCAATAATCAGTGGGAAGTCAAAATTGGTGTTACCAATTCCCAGTCTCATCACTGCTTTTCTCCCCAGTCCCCAGTTATTTTAATCCTTGCTCAATTATTACCACCCCCAGCACAGCACTGCTGTGAGTGCATCCAAACAACAGTACCTGCGTTCTGCACGCTCCTTCTTTTTTAAGACCACATCCAGATCCTGTAATTGTTCCTCTAATTTCTCACAAAGTAATTTCTAAAGGAAGGAAACACAGTATTAGTTTATTTCATAACCAGCAATTTTCACACTGAAGTAACATTCAGACTCTTCATTCACTCAGACTGTATCTGGAAGAAGCCTTGCTACTTAAGGCTTCTCTTCAATGAACAAGGCTTTACAATAAAGCCTGTCTTCTTAAAACATGAGCTCCACCATCACGGCAAGGTTGGATGAGACTTTGAGCAACCTGGTCTAGTGGAAGGTGTCCCTGCTTATGGCAAAGGAGGTTGAAACTAGATGAGTTCAGTGGGCACTGCAGCAAAAAGCAGAAATACACTTTAGGATAATTTCCTTATCAAATACTCAAGGAGTTGCATGCAAAAATTACTTCTAATGGACAAATTGTGCCTTAGTCCATGTTAATGCCCTCATTATACTATACTATTTCCAAGGATGCTCTTCATCCTTTTACAAAAATGTCATTTTTCATACTGAAGAGTACTTTAATAGCAACAGAACAAGGATAAGCTATAACTAAAAGTTTACAGAAAACATTCTTACATATTCAAAATCACTACTTAAAAACACTCCTCAGAAGACAACTAAAACGCAGTACCAAATAGAGCCATCTCATATCATGCCGAATGTCTCTAGCTTACTGTCAAGCAACAGCCCTTTTGGCACAGAATTTCTGTAAAACCAAGGAAAGGGGTTGGGATCAGGCAGATTATTCTGAAAATGTGTACAAATGGTTTCCCGTTAATTTAACAAGAGCAGCATCACACACCTTCTGCTTATCCTCCCAAGTACCAACCCTGCTTCTAACCTTGGAATAAGGGTTCATACTTGTCTATTACTTGACTAGAACAACCCTGGCTTTCCCATCAGAGACAAACTATACCCTGAGATTCATCAGTAACAGCAGCTTTCTCTAACCAGCTTCTGAGCAAATGTCTCTGAGGAAGGAATAACACTTCAGAAACAGCTGCTTGCTCTGGCCACTGATCCATCCCTTGTTGCCTACTGCTCCTGCCTCCCGGACAATAACTTAAATGCTTCTTTTGGGAAAATTTAAGATATTATATCTTTAATACTGTACTAGTCTTGTGATTAAATCAGAGATGGGAGATAATCAGTGTGACCGGAGATTCCCATTTAAAAATCAGCAACACATAGTCACTCATCACTAGCAGAACTAAGAAAGAGAAAACCACATCACAAATTCAGTTTTTTTTAATGGATGGGAGGGAAGATCAGCAGTCCTACCATTCATCCCAGTCTATTTGGTAACAGACAAAAAAGATTACAGAAAGGACTTGTTAAAGTCCCAGCCAATCTCCATGACCACAAGGGAAGCTGCAAGGAAGAGTGAAGTCAGAAAGGACCCGTACATGCTGGCAAGGCGGGCAGAACCACTCTCCATCAGGGATGATCATCAGCGGAGGGCGAAGGCAGGCTGTGTGGTAGCCACTGTCACAAGAGTCACACAACAAAATCTGTGCAAACAAAACATGTCATGAGTATCTTTTGGCATTCACATGTAACAAGCTCCACAAATATTTCCCCAGCCAACGCAGAAGTGTTTGGACTGTGCCAAAACAAAAAAAAAAAAGCCCTTTACCACTTATCCTGTACCACACTTCCAGGTCCAGGGGTGGTTTTCATGAAGAAGTTTATTTATCACAGTTTTCCACACTAACACAACATTTCCTCTTACTGTATTTTCTCAGTACTTAGTACTACTGGACTATGTAGACTGTGTGTCCTTAGTGTAGAATCTGGTAATGCTTTCTAGATCCTAGAATAAGTGGAAAACTCCATCTGAACAAGACATGGTACTACCTGTTTTCCCTCTGCTCTCTTATGCAGGAAACCTGGCCTTTTTTCTCAGTCAGGGTAACTTTATGACCTGGGCAGCAGAGACAAAGTCTTGCAGGCTTGCAGGGCATCCACAACTAGGCAATTACTAAAAGTTCCTACTTAGTTGGGAAAAAATTGAGATATCCCTTTTCATAAAACCTGAGAACAAAGCTGGCATAAGCTGTGTGTATATCTACTGAAATACTTATCTCTAACATCCTAAAGGACAAACTTTCTCTCAGCTATGCCAGGATATCTGTCAAACACCCAAGAGTGGGCTTATTTTCTGGATTCAGGACTGTACATGATGATTTCCCAGATAAATAGAGGAATTCATCATGGTATCTACCACAAATAAATGAGAACCACAAGAAATAGCAAAATGTTGTGATCCGTCTGGGATTTCACTGTAATCAGTCCTCAGGGTGAGATGCAGCTACATCCAATGAAGATGACTATGCAGCTGTGTGGCTATGCCACTGATGCCTTGTAAAGGAGACATCACACTGAAGGGGTCCTTTTTAATGTTGCTTCCTCTGTACTCATTGCAGCTGCAGGCATAACCTCAAAGCCTCACCCAGACTGATTCTCAATGGGCTAAGGTGCATTGCACCTTGTAAAAGACACTATTTTTGTTTTGGCAAACAGGAGAAGTAACTTCCTTCCCTCCTTATTCAAGGTAACTCATCTACTCCTGAGTTTACCAGCTAAAAACTAGAAGGCACACTCCTACATATGGCCACCCTGAAGGATGACTTGCCTTCAGACACCATCAAAGCCAATCCACCAAATCTGACACTACAACCCACAGACGCTTTCCTCAAAAGCCTACCAATTCAGGATGATTGGGAAGGCCACACTTCTTGCAGGGTTCATCATCATCAGCAGGTGGAGCTTCTTCTTCCTCCTCTTCCTCCTCTTCTTCCTCCTCCTCAGAGTTTTTTTCACTCTCAGAGTCCTCAGTCTCTTCATTACTTGAGTATTTCCACCTGCCACGTGTCCGCGTACCCGTCCACCGAACTTTGCTTCTCTATGAGACACCATTTCAAAGAAAAAACACAAAGAGTTTCTTCCCAGATCTTAATAAAATATTTGCCTCCAGAGTAAAGTGATTCATTTCAGTCAGAATAGCTGTAGTAAATTTACAGCAGAGCATTTCAACGAATGTTGTCTTTCCAAGATCCTTAAAATGCAACCAGATAAAGGGGAAAAAATTGCATCTATGTGCAGAAAGAAATTTTCAAGTAAGATTTAAAAAATCCATTACAGAGTCTCAGTTTAGGCTATGGATTCATCATACAGCATCATAACTTCAAATCGGTTTTTATAAGACCCATCTTTACAAAGAAAAGGAACCCCAATACAAAAAGTAAGCAATTTAAGATCCTGGTATTCTTCATCCTGTTTAAATGACAGAAGTTTAACAGCCTCAAACTTCTTCCTCTATCATAACTATTTTAGAAAAGTAAACATCTTTAGATCTCTTGCTCTTTCACAAATAGAAATCAAGTCAAAACAGTTAAAACACCTGTAGCAACAGTACCTCAAAATACTAATAACTTTCAGGACTTACAATCCCTCTTACTTTCACATGTTTTCTATTTTAATTAAAATCTTCAAATGAAAAATTTGGTTTTCATTTCCCTGTGCACGTGACAGCATTTTTCAGTATAGATGTTACGATTCACTGAAAAATCAACTGTTTTTTTCATTTTATTATGGTTATCCAACATACCAGTATGTGAAAGAAACTTTCTTTCACATTCTAAGTAATTGAAAGCTTTGGGAAAACTACATCAGTGAAAAATATGTTGGAAAGGAAAATTAATAGGATTTTACAAGTTCATTTTAAAAAGTGCACTTAAAAAATACAAACTCATAATGCGTCTTTTGTTTTGTGCTGCATATCCAGAGAAAACAGGAGATAAATTAATAAAGGGTTATTTATAAATACACAGTCTCAGAAGCACACCATACAAATGGATCTGTGATATATTTACATCACATACTTTTAAAGATCTCTTCTGCATAAACAGAAGTTAATATGAAACAAAATCCTGTACTCGCATTAAAATGTGTAGCACATATGTGAGAAAAGCTAAATTATATCATGAATTCACCACAACAATATCTTTAGCTTCATTTAGAAACAGAAGTCATAATATTTTATTCTTCCCCATTTGTTGGTTCCTTTTTAGCTTATGATCATTCTGACTAACCAGACACCAACAAGTATCCATCTAGTAAATCCAGAGGGGTTACAAGTCTCTATTTAGCCATACAGCCAGACAGACTCACACCTGATCATGCCATTTTTTAGAAGAATTCACTCAGGTTGATTTGGTCTACTTAGGCTGGTTTAAGCGACAGATTTTATAAACCATCAAAGTTTATAAAAAGTCAACAGATATTAGCACTCTCTTAGGGGGTGTTTTTAAATTGGTTGAGCTCACTAACTGGATTGCAAAGGTAGTTTCTTGCAAAAGCTGACCAAAGGAACATAATCCTCAGTATTCCCATGTAAGAGTATATTCTCCTTATAGATAAGACTGGAGGTTTTCTTTACTCCCAAGTAATAAAACTGTATTTACCTTGTTAACTTTAGAATTTGTCTCCTTCTCTTGTTTTTTTGCATCCTCTTTTCGTTCTGGTTTTTGTGCTGCTGCAGGTTTCTCCTCTTCCTCTTCAGGTCGCTTCTTCTCAGGCTTCTGATCCCGAGTCTCCACAACTTTTGGGGTAGGCTTGGATATTCTTGGTGAGCGCCTTAACGTGCGGCCAATGCTGACCTCTTCTGGTGGTGTTTCTGTCTTTCTCTTCCGACTAGAGATCCTGATTGTTAATTTAATTCCTTCTTTTTGTCTTTCAGAAGTTATTTCTTTATTTTCTGTTGCACAGGTTTCTTCTTCAGAAACTAGTTCATATTTAAATTTACTTTTAGGTACTGGAGATTCCTTTTTACTCTCTGAGGAGTCGTCTAGATTAGATGCACGGGCATCATCTAATCTATCTGGCTCTGTTTTGGCAGCTTCTGGTTCTTCCTCTTGTCTTTCTGGGCTGGATTTTTCTTCTACTTTGCTCTCCTCAGGTAGAACCATTTTACTATCAGAGTCCTCCTTCTCCGGGACAGGTTTCTCTACTGTAACAGGTGAAGTGGATGCAGGAGGTATCTCAGCAGCTTTTGGAGAGTCGTTTTTCTCCTCAGGCTCATCTTTACTTTTCAAAGTCTCTTCATCAGCCAGTGCAAGCTTAGGCAGTTCTGCAGGAGCAGATGCATTTGGGGACATCTCTAACTTCTCTGAACATTCTTTGGGTGGTGGCATGCTGTCATTTTTGAGATCAATGGCTTGTTTCTCTTCAGTTGTTTTGGCACAGTCTTCGGAGTTTGAAGCCTCTTCTGCTACCGTCTCAGTAGTTGTAGTGTCAAGGGACTCTTTTTCCACAGGACTAGATTCCTCCTTTGAAGGCACTTTCTGATTAGAAACCTCAGAGACCACAGCCCCAATCTCTTTCAGCACAGTTACTGCATTTTTCTCAATCTCACATGTTTTTATAACAGAATTTAGGGAGTCTGATACTTTTTCCCCACTTTTTCCATTTTTCTCTTTTAATGAGGTGCTGTCTTCCACAGCACTAGCAGAGTGCTCTGACTTACTATTTTGTATGACGCTCGGGGTTATTTTTTCACAGCTAACCTCTCCATTTACTAGCACTTTCCCATCAGGACATAGAGCAGTAATGGTAGGGACTCTCTTAAAAGCTTCTTCTTCTGGTTTCCCTTCTTCCTTCAAGACATCCTTTGTTGGAGTAACACATTTACACAGGGGCCCTTTTATTGGACTGTCATAGTCATCTGTCAGTTTGATCTCTCGCTTTTTAAGTGGTATTTTTGCCTGTTGGTCATTTTTAAGTTTTTCACTTTCTTCCACAGATTTCTCCACAATTTCTTGTGGAGTTTTGACATTAACACAAAATTCTAACCTCTCTGGCTCATGAACTGCTATTTTGTCCATACAGCTTTTCACTTCTTTTAGGTCTTTGGGTTCTGTTTTGTTTTCCTTCACCTCTACTTTAACAGGCTTGACATTTTCCTTAAAGGAGTCACTTTCTTCCTTGACAGTTTGCTTTTCTTCACTGTGTTCTGAAGGTTTTTCTAATTTCACTATTACTGGCAGTTTTATAATTTCTTTTTCTTCCACCTTCTCAATTTTAAGTGCATTTTCATCTTCTTTGACCACAGGAGGAGGAAGGCTTTCCGATTCCACTGACTGTTCCTCTACCTCCTCTTTTTCTTCTTTGATTTTCAATTGATTTTCTGTTGACAGAGAAAAACAGCTAAGAAACAACAAAGGGATCTATAGGATTACAGAGAACTTCATCAAAACAGAGGTATACCTAAAAAACCCAAAAGCCCAAGTCTATCACAAAGGACTCTTCTCTCACTGAACTAGTAGAAATCTGGCTTGTCTAACACTGTTGGTAAACAAGTGGGCTGACAATTTTTAACTACAGAACCACTGTTCAGTCTAGTTATATATCAAGATAAACCTAAATTTCAGAAGCCAGCAGCAGGACTCTAGATTTATCCCTCCTTCAACACACATCTCAGTCCCTTCTTCAGTATTACCACAATACTTCCAGAGGATACATAAAACCTAGGCAGAGGCATGAAATTTCACTTGAATCTCTGGGCCATTTCAGGAAACAGAATATGGTGTAGGATTCCATGGCCTTCAAGAGAAATTCCTCAGAGAAATTAGTCCCCTGTTTGTACATGCTTTTTTTTCAAGATACACTTAACTATTGTATTCCAACAGTTCAGAGAAAAGACATTCCGCAAAATTCATCCAGGTTCTCCAGGCAATGACTACATCATCTCCTAGATGCAGACAATATTCTACACTCATTTCATCTGCAGTTTTTAAAACAAGCAATGAATAGAAGCATATCCCAGCAAACCTGCAGAGCTTAAAGAATCAGGCTATTCCTCTTTGCTAACTCAGATTTAGATCATTAGGGTTTGAAATACAGTTCCAGCATTTAGAATAAACCATACAGCTATTTTGTCACTATGCACTTCAGCTTGTTATTTATTTTTACCACAGCCTCTTGATACTTTGGGGTTTTATATTTTAACAATATCATTTTGTGTCAGCCAGATACAGTGCTAATTAGAAGAAGCAAATACAATAGCACTGTATATACCAGAACAGCAGCTCCTGCCACCCGGGAGATGCTTTTGCAGGCATGCCACAACTGCAAACAAAAAGATGATTTTTTTTCCTTCTACCTCACCCCTCTCCAATTGAGGTAATGCCAGTTTTTTTGCATGATGAGAGCTTTTGAATGTGGTTAAAAATATACAAGGGAAAGGACATGTCAGCTAATCATTACATCGAAGAAATTAAGCGTTTTAGCAAAGAACGGTGAGGAAGAATTCACAGATCTTCTATTTTCAAATACAAGACATGCATCCAGAAAAACCTCAGTATCAGTACAGTAAAGATGCATCTCTAAGACTCCAGAAGTGGTAAGGTGTTTTAGAGGTGCACATTTTAAGGCTCAAGGCTGGTTTTCCCCCGTTCATAGAAGTGATGCCCACTCAGAGCCTCTATAACTGCCTCTGCAAAGATATCTGTCTGTAACAGTGAGAATGAGGTATTTTCTTTGTGTCCAAATTCTTCCACTTTCCCTCTATTTCTGTCTAAACTTTGCTCAGCCATTTCTTCCCATCACCTACAGCTTTCTCCCAAACTTCATTAAGGATCACCAGAATCCCAAAACCTCTCCATACCAAAAATCGACAGATGTTCTATAGTTTAATTCCCTGAACTAATCACAAAACCTTTCACATAGACACAAAATGACTCAGTCAACGCACAAGCTCTACTAATGCTACTAGAGTCAGTCAGACCAGTAAACATGTAAGCATTGGGTTAGGTTACCGTGTATTTGCATGTACTAATTTAATGATTCGCGGAAAATGGCCAAAGCCAACAAGTGTCAGGTCTTCCAGCATATTTTCCCTACATCTTAGTAGGGCCCTCAGTGCAATCCCTGGACTACAAGGAGGAGATACTCCAGTTTCTCAACTGAAAGGCTCTTAAGGAATGTTCTGTGAACACACTGACAGCACTCAAATCACTGCAAATGTAAATAATTTCATTATTCATTACATACATGGGACATGGACCTGTAGGAATGAGGCCATGAAGATGCTCAGAGGGTTGGAGCACCTCTGCTGTGGACAGGCTGAGAGACAGCCTGGAGAAGGACCTGGAAAGGCCTTATAGCATCTTCCAGTACTTAAAGGGGTCTTACAAGACTTTTGACAAGGGCATGGAGTGACAGGACAAGAGGGGAGGGCTTTAAACTAAGAGAAGGGAGATTTAGATTAGATGTTTGAAAAAAATTCTTCACTGTGAGGCTGGTGAGGCACAGGTTGCCCAGCAAAGTTGTGGCTGCTCTATCCCTGGAAGTGTTGAAGGTCATGCTGAATGGGGCTCTGCACAAATCGATCTAGTAGAAGATGTCTCCGCTTATCACAGGGAGGTTGGACTAAGTGGCCTTTAAAGATGCCTTTCAACCCAAACTATTCTATGATTCTGCGACTAGTGAAGTGATTTTTACACCAATACACAGCCTAATGCAAGTACTGAGCCAGGTGAGTGTGCCACAGGATTTGGGGAATTATCTACAGTAGAGACATTTAAAATGGCTGCTCCTGAATTCAACGCAAAGCAAAATTGTATCTGAAGAAGTGGTCTTAATCAGATAATTTAAGTTGGCTTGACTGAGACAAAAGCACAATCAGTACATGGAATTAATTCTGCAGTGTTGGTAACTATGCAGGTTGTGTTGGCACTTACATGCAGAGTTAGATACTGGAAATGCCTTAGACTGAAAGATGATTCTGGTGGGTTTTATCACAATTTACCATCATTTCTACAATCATCTCTTAGTACCTCCACAACAACTCCAATTTTAACTAAATATTTATTTCTTCCGTTCTACACTGTTTGTTGCAAAGAAAAATAGAATAGTAATTCTTTCTCTCTGATGCTCAAAACCAAGACAAGCCTTGGCTAATTCCACATATCCGATTAACTTTCACACATGTGTAGAAACACCGACTAACACACTAGAATACTTTAAATTTGTTTCTCATTGTAAAAATATTTTCCTGCATTTTAACAAAATAATAAGACCAGGCAGTAAAACTGGGGTAAAATTACTTGGGATAACAGGCTTCTAGTTTTTCATGACCTGAAAGAAGACCAGATTCTTAAAAAGTCAAATACTTCAGGCTGACTGATACTTAGCAAAACCAACGTACAAACCAACAAGTCAGGCAAGTTACTAAATATGTGCAGTGACACGATAATAAGGAAGGAAAAAGGTTCTTGGCTTTGATCTTGGAGATCTTTTCTAACCTAAATAATTCTGTGATTAATAACAACAATATAACGGAGGCAGATAAGGACAGCCTCACTTCACAATGTTTTAGTATTTTAAATTGTTTTAACTTAAGCTCATGTCTTCTTGAAATATTGTGTCAACTGTGAAACATTTAAGGAAATAACCTAAAATAACCTATAGTTTTCTGATTCTAACTCAAAAGCAAGAATAAACACCACACCCAATACGGTCTTGATTTCAATCATGGCATTGCACAAGCAGATTTCTTTTCTTTTTCAAATTTTAATGTTGCTAAAACAGGAGAAGTTTGGCAGCGGCTCAAAGCTCCACAAAAACATACATTAATGAGGATTTACATTATTATACAAAATGTACAGAAAAAAAAAGCTACTGAGAAAACATTTTTACACAGTTCTCTTCCTATAAATAAGTGTTTGAGATTAAATATGTATTGAAAAACCTCCAAATATATTCAGAATCAAAATATTCAATATTTACTTGATTTGCTTTTTTAAAGCCCTAATCTAACACAGCAACTTTTTGTGAGGCTGAAAATTCTAACATTGCCACAGCAAAACACTTAAACTTTGAGAAAAGAAGGCAGAAAACCTTGTGTAGCTGCTTCTTCACCCTTTTTGGTGTCTTCATCTTCTATGCTTGGACTTTCACGTGATGAATTCTCCTGCTGAGAATTGTTGTTTTTCAACAGAGCAGGATCAATTTGCGCCTTCAAGAGCTCAAGGGTCTCGGCAAGCTCATTGCGGTTTCTAGAAGAGAAAAACACACTGTCTGATAAGCCACTTACTTACCCCAAAGGGATTCATGAAGAGTGAACAAACATTATCTGCTTAAATTAATTACCCTGAAAACCTTATAGAGTTATATAGTGAAAACACAAGCAAACTGAAATGCTTGTCCCACCAGTGGCTGCACCTTTGCAGTCAGAAACCTTTCAATTTATCCATACCAAAAGTAAAAATATTGCTTTTGGAAGGACCTTATCTACTTAACTATCTCAACTCAATTACTGCTGGGTCCAGATCCAAGCTGCTACTTGTTCTGTTATTAATTACCCTCTCGTTAACCATCACTGATTATTCTTTGCTATTTCTTTTTTTTCTCTTAGCAGTGAACAAACAACAGCTCTCTGCTCATGCACCAAAGAAGCAACCATATAATTTGAGTGAAATTTGCAAAAGCAAACAGCAAATTAATTTAGATACTTTTTGCAAGTGCTTATCCTTAGCATATGCAACAAACAACACCAAGTTGTCTAGAAAACTCCATCAACTCAAGTTATGACAGCAAAATCATTGGTGCACATCTGTCTGAGAGTGAATCTCAGTGCACTGTAACTCCTTATTTAAACTGCACATCCAACTATTAAAAAAATCCACCTTAACTTATAAAGAATTTGAGCCATGATTGAACAGTCATTGCTTTCTTAATGGACTAGAATAATAAGGCTCTCACATCTGTTTTTCAAAGTCAATGTTCAGTAATTTGTTTTTCCCAGGTTTACAGAAAGAAAGGAAGCCTGCAACAATCACAATACGCAGAGTCTCGCAGGTTTTAAAACCGCTTCAGATTTCTTAATGCATTACTGTGGTTTTCTGCTGTGTGGTATGTTAGAACATTCCCAGCAGAACCCTGGTTTCTTCTTCCTTTGGCAATGAATTTTTGAGTCTATAATGCATGGAAAAGATGGATGATGCATGGATCAGCTCTTAATCTGTTTGTCTGGACACATTTACTTTATTCCCCCACAACATCTGTATACATGTAACTCATAGTGATGCTTATTATTTTATGGTCTGTTGATAATGGTTTAAATACTTCTGTATGACTCCCTCAGATGCTGAAGTCATGGCAGTGTAAATAACCTGTAGACAGTTTGGGTTGGAAGGGACCTTCAAAGACCAACCCATTCCAACTTCCTTGCCACGGGCAGGGACATCGACAAGACCAAGTTGGTCAAATCTGGCCTTGAAGACTTCCTGCAATGGGGCAGCCACAGCTTCTCTGAGCAACCTGTGCCGCTGCCTCACCACTCTCACAGAACTCTTCTGTAACATTAAATCTAAATCTGCCCTCTGTCAGTTTGAAGCCATTCCCCCTTGCCCTGTCACTACATGCCTCTCTTAACAAATCCCTCTCCCCTTTCCCTGAGTCCCTTTAGGTACTAGAAAGGGCTCTGAGTTCTTCCTGGATCCTTTTCTTCTCCTGGATAGACAATCCCAAGTTTCTCAGCCAGTCTTCATAGAAGAGGTGCTCCAGCCCTCTGAGTATCTCCTTGGCCTCCTCTGGCTTCCTTCCAACATTAGTAATTGCAATATAATTTCCCCAAGAACAAATCTGTCCACTTGTAGCTTTCCTAACAAAGCTGGAGTTAAAGAAGCAAGAGTGTTCTATTTTCTAAGGCATTTAGCTGGCCAGTAAGGAATATGGAGCCATCCTCAAGACAGTCGTCTCTTGCTACCCTTTCTATATATTCACTGTAGCTTGAACTAGCAGGAAACAAATTACGTGATGGCTCCTACCAATACATCTGTGAGTTATTTCTGTACATGATTTTTTATTAGAACATAGATGTCAATGCAGAAAATCCCACTGTCATGAATCCTACTGTGTGAGAAACTAAGATTTATTGCAACACATTTCTGAGCCCAAGAGACCAACAGCTAAAAACCCCACAAAATAAAAAAAAAGGAATACCTAACAATGCACTTCCATGTGGATCCATCCTGGTCATCCTGTTCTTCTATGTACATCCTGACATTATGCTCTTGATCCAGCTGATACCAGTACATGAGGCCGTCCTTGTCCCGACCAATGGGCTGCAGACGCATGGCGTCAGCATCCTCCTCGTTAATGATATTCTTAAACTTCAGATTGTCATCAAACTGACATTCGCAGAGATACTGAAAAAGTAAAAAGACTGGTAAGATACCAAAAATATAAAGAGAAAGAAGAAAATCAGCTCATTTCATTTCAGTGTGATTTGGAACTTGTTTTTAGGCCTCTCTCTGTTGGATCCATGTGTCAGCCATAGCTATAAGTTTTTTCCAGCCCATGTTGTTTTTAAATGAGAGACAAGGGTTGGTTTTGGCTTTTTTTAACCTGGCTGGCTTAGAAAGCTTATTCCCAAATTTTATTACATAGCACAAATTATTTCATTCTACAACAGAACCCATACATAACCTGGAACCAACCCTGACAATTTTGTCAAGACCACAAAAGATGAAGTCCCATTTTGCCTTTGGAGTTCAGCAAGGTAACAAACACATTTCAAAGTGTGTATTACACAGGCAAAGAGCTCTTGACAAAGCAGTAAGCATGAGACTATTTTCACACAAAATGTGAAAAATATGCAAACAAAGTGTTACATGCAGTTACACTCATCCCACTACAATGACTAATATTATGTCTGTTCAAGATCAGGTCTATATTTAATATACGTGCTTATAGTTCAGTCAAGCTAAGTTTTCAAGACCTTAAAGTGAGTGAGGAAGCAGTAATTTAGAACCTTAGCTGATGAATGTGTACCTTCAGAATCCCCAGTTTGCATTCAACACTCATTTCTAGGTATCCTTTTTTTTCCATCTCCCAAGCCCAAGTGCTGTTGAATTCTTGACATATCTGTTACAAACGAAATAACAATAATTCTAAGGTTAGGAGAAAAAAGCAACTTTAATTTTTTTTATTAGTAGTACCTTACTACAATAATTAATTATACATGATCTCTTTGGGATTGCAGTCAGAAAGTCTTACAGAAAAACAAAAAGTAAAACTGAGGCACATTAGCAAGCACTGTTGAATTTTTATAGAAGAAGAGATCATCGAGGTCCTGATCACCACCAGATTCTCTAAACATCCTAAATTAGGTAGCATGATTCTGGAATGGAAAGGTATTATTGTCTTTGCTGTGCACATATCTCACATTTTTCTATTTCTGTCTATTGAGAATATAAATTCTCTCAAGCAGACACGACTTCCTATTATATCTCCTTGCAGCACTCAGCAGACAAATTGCCAGGGTCTCTTGGGGCCCTCTGAGTCCTTCAACTCTACTGCAGATAACAAATGCAACTGCTACTCACTCCACACCGTGGAATTATTGCTCTTTACAAAATATCTTGAGCTTCAAGCTGCTTGACAAATATTTTAAAATATTTTAAATATAGTCAATTTCAATTTATTTAAAGCAAATAAATTCAACCACACCAATACGGGGAAAAAAAATTCTATCACCAGAAAAAGCAGCAGTAGAGAAGAAATAGATTGAATCAGCATAAGCTCAAATAATAAAGGTGAAGAAGAAATTCCTTCTCCTCCTAAACAACTCAGACATGCTTAAGCCAACCTTCAGAGAAGAGACAAGCTACTCATCAATTGAGGACACATGGTGGGATCTCCAGTCAGTGAGGCTATTCATGTGGAAATATCCATGAGGAGGCAAAAGCTGATCACAGCTACACCTCCAGTTGGAATTATTTTGAAGTGCCACTGCTGAATCACAACTGTCAAATCAGTGCATGAGGTGCGGCTGCTCTTCAGTCTACAATGCTGGACTCAATCAGAACAGTGCAGTCTCCCAGTCAACAAATTATTATTAACATAAGATACAGTTACCAACCTATTTAGAAACCTGCCAATCACATCTGAATTCAGCTTTCTCTGGAAACAGCAGCAAAAACAATCCTAAATTTCACCCACCAAAGGTACAGATTAACTGATTCATAATGTAAAACGCCACCTGGGCTCCAATCAAGCAAAGGGGCTGCTACCCCTCCCCTGTCCCCACAGCCACACTACCAACCCTCCACTACCCCAGTACTGACACCATTTCTCAGGTGGCACAAGGGTAAGCCCGCAGTTAGGTCAGCTCAGGCACCCCATAAAGCACGACTTTAAGCTGTGACCTACAGAAAACAGTGAGGAACACTCGTCACAAGGGATCCTGCTGAAGAGCAGTTTTTCCTGCTCTGAGGTTAAAGAATATTACACAGGGACTTCTCTGATGCCAAGCCAAAGCTCACAGCAGGAGACAAGCGCTGCTCACTCACAAAATGAAGCTATTCTACTTTCTCTCTCCTTTTCAACCATGTAATATGAAGAACACTGGGAAACTCTATATCAAAACCCTTGGTCAGGGCATATGCCAGTTGCTGTTCATTACTTAGTCATTAAGTATGAGAGCAATAATGAGAAGCTTCATGCGCTACAAAGTGTGTGATTGTCAAAGCAAAAGTTCGAGACATCAGAGCTGATGAAGCATCTGTTCAAACTGAAATGACTACATTTCAACAATTAAAAACCAGATAATTGTGCTTTCTCCTGACAAGTGCTGTCACAACCCTGAACTACACATCTCATTGATCCAAGCTCTGCTGAAATCTTAGTCTGCCTTCCCAGAGAGGATGCTTCACACTGATCACAAAGCTGCTGCTTGCAGAAACTCCTGGCTTCTGCATGTTAAGAGTGGTCAGCACCTTCCCATCCAGCAAGAAATCTCTCCCAAATAATTCCAAAGCAGATATGATGGCGTCCAACACTATTACCATGCCACATGTTCACTTTAAACAAGGAAAACAGGAACATGAAAGAGGAGTCTCCTTGGGTGGGACTACAAACACCTGAATTCTAACAATCAGAAATGTGTTCAGAATGTGCTGATTTTATGTTGAAGGTTTCAGATGGAGCAATGCAGAGAAATCTTCTCTGTATAAAAATGCAAGTTATTTTTGACAATAGTTAAGTAAAACACTTTATCAGGAGACAGTGCAATGTGACCTCACTACATGTTTCTCAAAATCAGCTAAGCTGGACACTCCCTCTTGATTGTTGGAATGCTTAGGACGAGGCATTTCTTTACCTCAGCCACACATGGCATGACCATAAGACATTCCTTGTGCAGAGGATGAAAGTCAGACTCACAGAGACCCACAGCCATTTTCTTCCATAAAAAACTAGTGCACATACTGGTGGATCCAACTTGGGTGTTTCATCACCAGAAGAAGGAAGGGAAAGAACTCTCAACTACCATGTTCACTTCCTATCCCAAAATATATCCATCTGTCAAAATACCAGCCACAGCTCAGAGACAATTTTTATGATACTCTTATATGCACAACAATCAAGTGAGGCAAGTTTTATAATTAGCTGGTATATAAGCAAAATATAATAATACATACATGCATAAATATTAAGAGCATTTAAGTCTGAATGCCCTCCACTAAAATTTCTGCCTAAATAAGAACATCTAGAATATATCAAGCCCTGTTTTATCAAAGCAACACATCAGTAGTTCTCTAACAAAGGAAAACCAGGTCAACTTTGCCTCTTAGAGTGTCATCAATAATATGTGGAACAATACTGCAGGCATCAAGGAAAAATGCTCTCAGTTGTTCCATACCTTTTCAGTTTTTCCTGGCTTTTGTGGCATTTCCCAATACTCTTCCTTGCTTTCTTAAATTAATCATACTCCTTTGAACTGGGGACAATATTAGCATACCTTTCTAATTAGTTATATTCAAATTCCTTTGTTCTTCAAGGTTCCTTTGAACCACTGGCTAGAATAAGCTTCAAGTTAGCTCTGGAGACTGTTAAATGAAGTAGAATTTATTAACACTTACTTGGTCTTCATAGGGGTGTGAGGAAGGGTTTCCTTACTGCTTCCCTGAAGAAGAATTTCCAAACTGCTTTGAAGATTTTCCAAACTACTCCCTCAAACTTGTTTTATCGCCCTGCTTTCTGCTTACCACACAACTGGTAAGTGGCTCCAGTGGGGTATATAAGTTCATGAGCCCGAGTTGGGTTTTCTCTGTTTGCTGCAATGGTTTTTGGATTTATTAAGGAATTTAACCCAATTCAGTAACCACAGTAGTTGGTAATACACAAAGTACACACAAGTTACATAAATTATTACACTACTATTTTTAAAGATTATCATCAATGCTTTACAGTTGGTTAAGAGGTCAGAATTAACAAAGGCCCTTTAGCAGGTTATTCCTCAAGACATTCCTAGCCCTAAAAACATCATCTTAAAGAGTACACAAACCTCAAGACAAATTCATACCTCTGTAGAGCTTACAGACAGCATTTAAGGGGGACACCTGCAGCCGGATTTGCCAAGTGCCATTATTTGTATGGTTGCTATTACCAAGATGCTGTATTTCTAAGCAAGATGTGATCACGGCTGTACAAACAATAACAAGATTACAACTCTGTGGATTAAAAGACACATGGAATATATCCAGAGGGGAAATGGTAACCTATTAATTTTGACTATCCATATATTCTTATTTTTTGAAGCAGTGTAAATTATTTAAACTGGAAACTATTTGTATGTAAAGTGTCAACAAAGACACAGCTGCAATTAAAATACCAAGACAGAATTATGCAAAACAATGGGATGCTCTATTTTTACTGATGCATAATTACATTTTCATCTTAGCTGTGCCATTCTGAGCATGCAGATATAAATCACTGCAATACTTTCTTTTATTATTAACACATACTACAAGACCTCTGTATGGTTCTTGCATGCGTATCAGCCAAATCACAGTAATTAAATCATATTCAGACAAGTGATATACAATGAACTGCTACTGCATAAATCTCTGCTCAATTTAACCCACTTACAGGCTTCTAAATCTTCTTTATTTAGGGTCTTAATACTCAAGAAAGTGTTTTCCTGCCAATTATGAGGGTGGGCACTCTTTCACATGCAGAAGATGGTGCCTCTTTTCAGAGACCTCTTTCTCACAAGTCTAGGCAGACTGCAAGTTAAGCTGGGATCTGATGTATGCGTGTCGATGCTGGCACAGCCCAAGGCTCCTGCAGCTCATACTAGGGCTTGCTCACACAACTGCTCATCACAACCATATTCCAGCATTGTAGAATAATACAACATGCATACTGTACCTTGATCAAGTATTTTTCCCATCTGTCTGCCGTGACAGACTTCCCAATCTTTCTCATCAGTTTCAAGTGAAGCTCCACCAATTCTTTTGGGACTGTAGTATTGAGAGAGAGAAAAATAAAAAAAAGAAGTTGTTAAGTCTGGCGCAAATATTCTTCAATGCTAAACACTGATAACACTGAAACACTGTGACAAATCAAGACATTTTAATAAAACAGAAACTTCAAGCCTGCTGAAGAGCTGCTCTGCAAATGAGATGGAGGAAGGTTAACTTAATCATGACTCTCTTTGTTTAGATTTACATTTAGGATAATCATCACCCTTCAATTTAAGGATATAGAGCTCAGTGATAAACCTGTGGAAATTCTGGCAGTGTTAAAAGCACAACTGCATAGGAACTACTCCAGTCAAACACCCACAAAAATAATACTGCAAGCAGGACACCTGCAGCTGCCTCCAGAAACCCCAAAGCCATATTCTGCACCATGCCTGGAATATCACCGGATCCAAATTATTTTTTGCCAGGTGCATGGTATGGAAGAAATGTTCCTGAAATTCTGCTCTCATAGATGCAGCTTTGCTATATACACTTACTCTCTCTTGTACTGGAGGGACAGAGAGGTACCCCAGATATGGGGCTTGAGGAATGGTTGCCAGAAATGTTGCCAAGTACAGCTGCACCAGTGCTGTCACAAAATCAAAGTTTTCCAAGCAAATTTATGTATCTCTTAGTGTACACGCCTCAGAAACAATTTCAACAGCTTGTCTCAGCTCACATCTGTGATTTATAAATCAATTTGGCACCACCAAGTGGCAAATTTGCAGAACACTGATTTTATAAGTTAATGAGTAGCATAGTTTCTAAGAAATATGTAATTGATAATTATTAATGAAATTCTACATGTCCAGTGACATCCGCTTTTTCATCTGTAATTTGCTGAGAACAACTTCTAAAATTAACTTTTCAAGTATTTTTATTTCTCTACTCTTTGCATACAATTTTATGATCTAAAAGCATTTTCAGTACTTCATGCACACACATGTTGAAAGCTTTATACCCAATATTTTTATTCTCATAATTTATGATTGTGATTTTTCTGCTGGTCCAGTAGCATTATTTGACACAGGATAAACAGCTGGGACATCAAATGTGTGTGTTTTAAAGTAGATACCACTGAGATGTTTGTTCTTTTACTCATTTATACATTACCTGTGTTAATCTTTTCAATATCTAACTTGAATTCACCCAACCTTTCTTTGTCTTTCAATCAAATGCCTCAACTTTCAGGTGAACATACTGAGTTGCTAAAAAATCAGTTTGATGAAAATGCTTGTGTTGTTTCAGAAATAAAGAAATTTCATACACTAACTCCTTAAATAAACAAACATAGAAAGTACCAGCCTGGTATCCTCAAAGAGACTTCTTTTCAGTATAGATAATTCATAAGTAACAAGTCCTGGCTTGTTCTTTTTCATTCCATTTGTATATAATATTTCCATTACATGGAACCTAGTACCTCTCCTTGCTTCTTCTGAAAACTGATGCTTTTCATGATTTTAAACTAACACCTATTTTAAAAGGAACAAGATCAAAGGTCTTAACCCCAATAAGTGCCAAGCAGCTGGCACTAACAAAATTAAGCACAAGGCACTTCATACACAGGAGCAATTCTATCTATTTTAAGTCATACAATTAAACCTCTGCTTGTGTTTGCGCGACATGGAACTGAGCCAGAGTATTCAAAATTTGCTGAATCAAAGCTTTTGTTCAGCATCCTTTTTTGTTTGTTTTTAATCAGACCTTTTTATGGGAATGTACTGATAGGAATCCTAGTTTAAAGAAGCACAGGTGATTTGTTTCAAATAATCAAATTCCCAGTCACCACAAAAATCTCTGCTAGAGCTTTGGTGTGAGAAAAAAATGGAGAACGTGAAAAATTTTTAATATTGGAGTAATAGGCACACTCTTGGATCAGCACTTCCTGTGAGTTGTGTCAGTATCTACAGAAATGTCACTTGTCTCAGTTTCAGCATTTCAGCTCTTGTATTTCTAGGATCTTCATGACGCATTGATGTGATGACTTTTACAAATTTCACCGAACACTTCATATCCATTCTCTGTTTACTACCCTTTCAAGATGCTTTTCATGTATTATGCAATATTACTGACTGGATTTCTAGGCTGGCTTTTCACCTCTTCCCTTCTCTGAGAGGAATCCCACAGTACATGCCTGGTGTAATGAAGGAGGCAGGAGGTTTGGAGAAGAAAACTGACGTCTAGTTTGCTCTCTAGGGAGTGTGTGAAGTGCAGCCTGACCAGCCACATGCCCCAATAACCACAGGAGCAGAAGTCTACAGGACTGAGAAACAAACTGTATTGAATCCAAAGTAACTGTAAAATAATATAGGATGTACACCTGACTTGTCCAAAAACACCAGCTGGCCTTGGAAGGCTGAAGAGCAGCGGCAAATCTCTCCCAAAGCACTTAGCTGGCAGGGAGTAAAACTGCACTAGTAAACACAACAAAAACTTCAATCCTCTCAGAAATGCATTGAACCTGCATAACTGTAAATTAACTTACTTTTGTTCAGACTATAGAGAGAATTCCTGACAAGAGTTCATTGAATTGAGACATCAGTAAGGATCATTTTTACAAAATTGTTCTATCCTATAGGCAAGAGAAAGAACATAACACCAAAGAGAATGAGCATAATTATTTTGGGTCGTGTTGCCGGCTGGTTTCAGCAAATAACAACAGTAGACTACTATCTCCTTTGCAAAATTTCATCTCCTTCATATGGGACCTGCATCACTCATTTCAGGAACTTGTGTAACAATGTTCTGCATTTGTAAAAATTTCACATAAGGGAAGGAACAATACACAGCATCCTTCTTGTATAATTGCCATTGTGTGTGAGGTTCTGGTCAAAAAAGCATGATGGAACATATTAAAAAAAAACCTCTAAATATGAATTAGATTCTCAAACTCTTATAAAACTTTGATCTCTCTGGAATGTAATACAGGAGTTCTCTAAAACCTTCTCAGAAAATCCTTAAGCAGTGGAGAAAACACCAGGACTGTGCACAGGGCCAATAGCAGTTCTTCTTTTACCAAAGTGCTGTACAAATATTTCAAAGAATTGACTATAATTAAAGCATGGTGCATTCTGCTAAATATTCAAAAATACATACTTTTCATAGGAAGAAGTCATAAGCCAGGAAGAATGAGTCACCCTAAACCATTATAAAGCTTCTGGTGGAGTTCAGCCTATTTGTTAAACCCTACACTTCCCTGGAGGGGAGGTTGTCATCTGGGCCTCACACAAGTGTCCTTTGAACACTATTCTGTCTATTCCAGCATTTCAGAGAGCATCCTATACATCAGTCACATGTCTAATAAATTCGGGAACATCAGAATAATTGAAATGGAAGAGAAAACATACAAACGTGAAAATCCCATCAGCTGGCTAGAAAAGATGTAACTTTCAAATACCTACAAAACCACAGATTAAAGACAACTTCTCATGTAACCATAACCCCATTTCACCACTATTTATTTTCCCTGCCAAAACAAAAAGGCTTACAACTCACCTAAAAAACCCTGAAACAGCAGATGAAAACAGAAAATATGACCAAGTCCTGAGTCCAGAAGGAGGATGGGGGAATCTGTTATTTTGAAAATTATTATAAACAAAAAAAGCTTGGTATAAAAGCAGATCTGGAGTGCTGGACACAGAGAGGAGGACTGGAACCATGATCTACACAGAGCACCTGGTACTGATGTGGATTACAAAGCCTGTGCCTACTGTTCTCCTTCTGGGACCCAGGAAGAGAACACTGAACTCTTAGTGCTAGGGGGACCTGGGGTGGAGGGAACAAAAAATAAAACTCTGGGATGCAAAGGTCATTGGCAGTTTTCATGCTTCATGAACACAAACAGGTCTTCCCAGTTACACTAGTAAACCATTTTCCATGCTAACTTGTTTTGGCAAGTGGAGGAAATAAAATGACTCATAAGACATACATGGCAAATATTTCCATTACCCATACCTTCTTTTTCATGCTTCTACCTTGACCAAAATTACCTCTGCACGCTATGACTGCACTGTCAAATAACACCACACTGAGCCAGAGGACAGCTGAGATTGATGAGATCATTAATGATCTCCCACCTCCTTTCTGCTAAGGGAAGGCAGCTCTCAGCAACCTGCACACAGCTGATGTGGATTGGCTACTGGCACGCTGCATGGAGTTTAATGGCAAAGAGGAGACGGTTTCCACCCTGCTCAAATCGCTCTGCTGTGAGTGCTGGAGGGAGCTGTCCTGGAGGCACAGACAAAGGCAAGAGCATCTCTTCAGACATCAGTAAAGAGTCAGCATGTGGCCACTGTGGAACAGGCTGCATAGAGCAGCAGGGGATGCCCCACCCCTGCAAGTGTTCAAGGCCAGGTTGGATGGGGCTTGCAGGAGTGTGGTCTAGTGGAAGGTGTCCTGGCCCACAGCAGGGTGGTTGGAATGATCTTTAGGGTCCCTTCCAACCCAAACCATTCTATGATAACTTACCACTTATCACACTAACCATGCAGTTAATTCCCTTTACAGACAGATCCTTAGGCATAACTTTGCTTAAAACCAGTCAGCTGCAACCCCTACGATAGGCACCAGAGTCCCCAATAGGCATGTGACCACGTTTCCAGCATCTTTAATATTCTCCTTAATTTCTGTGTGAAGGCTGAAGTCCCATGAGCAGTCTGGGACAGCAAACATCTTGTCTTCTAGATTAGTTTCAACCAAAGAGAAGTCCCTCATCTGTTTCATTAAACAACTAGCAAACACTGAGTAAAAGAAAGGGAACAGCATCTCCCCTTTGGCACCAGCACTGGTTTATTATAACATAAATATTCTTCTTGAGGAACTATCTAACTTGTTTCTTATCTCAACTCAATATAAGGAAAATGTGAGACCCTCTTAGTTATTCACAAAAGTTTATAAATTAGAGGAAAATGGCAGGCTTGGTATGAACTTGGCATGATAAATATACGGACAGATAAAACTCCCTAGAGTTTGAACCCAGGCAAGAAAATTCAGTAAACCTCTGATAAAAAAAAAATGCAGCACTAAGGAGCTTTATCTTCACACAGCAAGTTTGGCATAAAAATAATAAATTGGAATCATGTGACCTCATGAGAAAAAGAGCAGTTGCTCCTGTTTGAAAGGACAATCTAAATATCTTATTTTCTGAGTCATTTGATGAGTATTATCCTACCAAACTGTGTGCCTACAAAAAAAGAACCAAAAAACCAAAGACACACAGGAAAGGGGAAAAAATGAAACTGCTCTGCCTCCTGAGTGAATGAAAAGAGCAATTAAACATGCTGTAATTAAACCACAGATCAAAACAGAACGAACAAGTCACCAAGTAGCAGTTTTATATCCTGTTCCTAGAAAGATTGTTGGCAGGCTTTACAAACAAACAAACCACGCTCACATTTAAATGACATTGTTATCCTAGGAAAGTACTTTGAAATCTGGATGCTCACCAGCTAGATCATTTTCACACAAATATCTGAGAACATTTATCTCTCTTGTCTGTACAAATACGTATTAGAAGACTCTCTTCTTACCTGGACTATTCAGAGCACAGGTCACTCTAACATTAGCCAGCAAAGGTAAGATTTTTATCCTGCTGGTAAACCCCCTCCTACACATCCCCATGTGAGGAACCCAGCTCACCACCTCTTTCACTGCCACTTGCAAGTGAATCATGACCAACATGGAAAATGCTCTCAACTGGGACCAAAATGCCTTTTCTACCCCCAGTTCTTTTACTAAGTTGCATCACCAGCATAACAGACCTTGCTAGCAGAGCTGCATCCTGACCTCATTGTACCAGTCCAACCCAGCACTGCCAAGTCCCAGCAGTAAACCATGTCCCCAGGTGCCTCATCGACACATCTTAAATATGCCCATGATTGGTGACTCCACCACTTTTTTCCCTGGGCAGCCTTTTCCAGTGCTTGACAACCCTTTCTATGAAGAAATTTTCCTAATATCCAAACTAAACCTTGTCAGCATAACTTGAGACCATTTATTCTTGCCCTATTTTTTGTTAATTGGGAGAACAGACCAACCTCCAACTGGCTACCACCTCCTTTTAGGCAGTTGTGGAGTGATAAGGTCCCCCAAGTCTCTATTTCTCCAGAATAAAAAATCCCAGTTCCTTCAGCTGCTTCTCACCAGACTTGTGCTCTAGACCCTTCAACATCTCTGTTACCCTTTTCTGGACAAACTCCAGCATCTCAATGTCTTTTTTGTACTGAGGGGCCCAAACCAGAACACAGAATTCAAAGTATGGCCTCATCAGGGCCAAATACAGGGGGACAGTCATTGCCTGGGTCCTACTGGCCACACTACTGCTAATACAGGCCAGGATGCCACTGGCCTTCTTGGCCACCTGGCTCATGTTCAGCGGCTGTCAACCAACACCACCAGGTCCTTCCTGAGAAGCAGATTCCCAAACACCTTCCTAAACCCATCGCACCACCTTGTGCACCCTTTCCTCCCATATCTTTTATTCTACAATCCTTCTCTGTCTGCAGTTCAATCTGATTATGCTTTGCTTTCTAATGCTCACATTTCCATCAGTAACCTCCTCACTGTATATGAAACTGAGATTTAAAAAATCACTTCCATTGTCATCGACATAACTCCTGAAGCTGGAATTAAAGGCCATATCAAAGTAAACAAAATTGCTGCAGAGCTGTTCTTCAGCAGCCCTTTAGCAGACAGGAGATAGCTTAATCTTTCACAGGCCCCCTATTTCATTCTCTGGCTATTAAGTGCCTAGGGATGTTGGGGACTTTTTAAGGTAATATATTATAAGGAACAGCAGAAAGGTTAACAAAAGCAGAACTGATGTTAGAAAAAAGCATAAAACTTAGCAAGAAAAGCATGCTGTACTGTGCAATGAAAAAGAATAGGAGGTAGAAGAAAAAAAGAAAATTACTTTGAAAACAATACAGGAAAAAATAGCACAGAATCTATTTTAGAAACTGAAAATAGTCCAGGAAAGACAGCAAATGAAAGCCCAGATCACTGACTTAAAAAATGTATTGAATAAAAAATGGGCTCTAGTCTACAAACTTAGGACATGTGAAGAGCAAGTAAGACAAATTAAGCTGTGGCAGCAATATGCAAACAAGCAGATTGCCCTTAAAAAGAGGTACTGAAAACACTTGAAATTGTCACTGGCAGTCACTGCTGGCAGTTAACTCACATGCAGTGACAACACCATATATTTCTACTGTCTAAAATCAAGTGCACTTGACTTCCTGATCCTTCATTTGGGCAGATGCAAACTCTGACAGAAACTGCTGGGACCACATCCCATGAAAGCAAAGATGCTGCAGCACAGGTATCTTCCATTCTAGCTTCATTCTAGCTGATACAAAGAGGAAACTAAAATTACTCCAGGATTCTCTTGCCTGCTGATGCATCTCAGTCTCCAAGAGAACCAAGACTTTTAAACCATCAACAGAAAATCCTTCTCATTTCCTTCCTTAGCCCGTAACTGTGTAATTACAAATCTCAAGTAAAGTGTAGGTATGACAAAGGTAATTGTAAAGATTACACTTTAGTAGTAGACCCTAGTGTGCTTCACAGCTCCTCATTGCAAGTATGCATCTCCATGGCTTCTGGATACACTGGGGTGAATTCACTTCAGAGAAATTTCAGTAGTTTGGGGTCTTTTTCCACTGGAAGAAGCAGGCAGAGATGAGCTGCAGTGGGTGGCATCAGGCACTGGGAGCCAGCCTTTGGAGCATGTTGCAGAATACACTTGCCCATTCTACTTGTGCTAGGCACAAAGGTGTCCTACAGAAAGCACAAGTGGAGTTAAGAGCCACAACAAAAAGAACAAGCAGGTTGATCAGAGGGCTTGGTCCAACTCTGCCACAAGAAATGCTGGAGAGGCACATATTAGGAAGCACAACCCCTGGGGAATATCAGTAGCAAAAGGAGGATTTACATCCTGATGTCAGTCTGGACTGAGGCACTTGCTGGCCACTACAATCATGGAGGCTCACACTTGCAGAAAGGATGTAAGCAAAAGAAGTTGAGATGGCAGTGTTCAACCATGCTCACCTTTTGATCTAACATGAAGAAGTTGCACAGCCATTGAAGTGGTAAAAATTAATTCAGTGTCTTCATTCACTCTCGGACCAAAATTACAACTCCCTCCTAGGAGGGTGGCACAGACAGAAGGCAAGCAACTAGAAAAGAAATGCTCTAACTCCTGTGAAAAGGAGCCTGAATTTTCATTCCTATACTAAACTTCTCGAATTTTGTAGATATTTTGCCTTTAAAAAATAGGAAAGGGCAGCAACATAGCAGTAGTATTCATCTAAGCACCTGGACAGAGATCTACAAATGTAGATACTGACACCTGAGCTAATTCCATATAATCCATTTACAACCCACAGAGAGAAACATACTTTCAGGAAGAGTCAGCCCATCCTGAAGTAAAACATCTGAGCTCTGCTAAATACACTTGAAGAGATTAATTCTGTTATAGAGTGTCTGGCAACTTTTTCCAGTGAAAACCACCTCTTCCAGTGGGGGAAGGTCTTAAAGATACAGGAGGTGTTACCAGGTACTGGGGGTGGGTACATCTTGTTCTTAAACCCTTCCCCTAAGCTCTTACACTCCCCATTAAACAGAGAATTACCACTGCAGATCTGACTCTACCTCCTACACTTTATCTGTGCACTAACACTTCCTGCAGACAAAATCAAATGTCTAAGTATGGCAGCATTTAACTTCAGATGAAAGCTTATATCCTGCTATGTTAAACTAGAAGCATCCTCAGTGCAGTGAACTAAGTGAAGTGTTTAGAACACATGAGCATAGAGTTGTATACACCAGCAGTTAAGAAGCTGTCAGCTTTATTTAGCTTTATTCATATAATGAACATAACAAGCTGCTTTTAACACTTTCTGTAAAAGTTGAATAAAAGTTCTTTTTCACTCCACTATATGAAAAGAAGTAAATACATTTTAATCTCTTACTTTGTTTTGTTACTAGAAACGTCCCTCTGGTGTTAATTTAGCCACATTTCTCAGGTACTGTCCTGAGTGTGAATATTAACAGCATTAAAAGAGAGAGGATGTTGATTATACCACAAAATCACCTTCTCCCACATCTCTCACTTGAATAAAATGGCAATATTTAAAAACTCAGGTTGAATAAAACCCACTTTTCTAAGCAATTTTCATTACCAAGGTTAAAATTCCTCAATTTTCTCTCCAGATAGAAAAACCCAACCAACAAAAAAACCCAAAACTAAGCCTCACAACACCAAAGAATCCCAAATATTTATCCTCTTTCACACATCATGTAAGATCTACTACAAGGACATTTTGGTCCTTTTTCAGATTTAATTTTAGAAATAGTAGTTTTTTTCTCTAGTCACTGGTGATCCAACCTGTATTTCAAATAAAACTCATTTATACTCAGGAATTCACAATTTTATCTTTCATCTTTCAACAATTTTACTCAACCATAGCAACAGCTAAATATTTCTTTGTAGTTTCTCAGTAGCTGTCAAATATTGCAGACACCTTTTTTTTGAAAATCTAGTCTTAGAAACCATAATTTCTTTAGTAATATTTTTTATTTACTGGACCCTAAAGAAGTACAAGAAAAAACTACAGTGCAAAGACACACATTTTATGCTTTTCAAAACATCCGGCAGCAACGAACTGGTGCAGAAACATTTGAGCACTATTCAGTAAGCATTTGGTATTTGACAGGCAGCAGCATTATGTGAGCATGAGGTGTTTTTAAGGATCAGGATAAGCAAACTTTGAAGGTGAAGCCAACTCAAGTCATTCTGCAATGCAGAACACACTTCCCTGTCAGCTGGAAATAAGTAACTCCATGCTTGTTCTGCTCTAAGATAGTATCAGTTCATTAATCTATCAGCAGTGCAAGTGAAATTTTAAAATAATTTACAAAAATATCACATAGCCAGAATGAGTTGCACCATATCTCAGAGACTTGGACAAAACAATCATAACAGAGGAACATTTCTAGCAGCTGACAAAGGTTTCTGTGAAAGGTAGCAGTCACATGGCTGGATGAAAATCATTCTACAGATGAATTCATGATCCCAAACAAAGAATTCTACAACTTCAACCCAATTAGCACAGAATATGAGGGTTCTTTTAAATAATTTCAGAATTAGTAGCAACTTTTTGTCCATTATGTCTAATGAAACCCAGGAAGCATGTAAGAATAGAAATTTAAGAAGCAGAATTGTCCAAGACAGTTGTCTGACAAAGTGCTAGTAGTACATAAAGTAGTACACAATGTGATTTTCACCAACTTCCTTAAGCCTAGATCTAAAATGAAGACTGCTTTAGACTTAAAGCAAACCACTTATGTCGTCTGGAGAGCTGGTAACCAAATCATGCAGAAGTGAAGACTCACAGAGGCTTCATTCCTTGAAAGGCCCAACTCGTAGGTATGAATTTCTATGAGCAAACTCATGTTTTGACCTGTCAGCACTATTAAAATATCTACCTCTGCTAACATAATTCTTTTAATTGCAAGAAACGGTTGTAACTGTGGGGCTGTTGCAGCTTCCCAGGGAAGCCAAGACTGTTCCCTTCAGGTTTGACATCATCTCCTGTCTGTCCAGGCAGCCTCAAAGCCTCAGACCCCTTTGCCAGACTGGCAGCTCTGTTGCCTCTCAGTAACTCGGGTTCAACTGCCATCAGCCACCTCTTACACAACTTTTAATCTGAGCTAGAAAGTAAGACAAGGGTAACAGCCTGAAAGGACACTGGATTTGTAGCTACCATTTCCATAATGCCTGCCATCTCTCAGTCCTTATGTCTGAGGATACAAACCCTCCAACCTACACAACCACAGCTAGATGCTATCAGGATCTGGGAAGAACCTGGCTGCTTGGGCTGCAGACAGATGTGAAGTGCCACAAAGTAACCCAAACACACAACAGTATCTGAAAGCATAAAATTTCAGCCATCAAATCCTTCCCTTCCCATATAAGACAAAACAGACAGAAAGGAAGACAAACACACTGAACAGTAGGAACAGCTGAGCATGGCAGTTGGAAAAGAAAATTACGAGCCATGGTGCATATCACTTCATGTGACAGCGACCACCAGACGCTGCTTCAGAACATGTGTACAGAAAACCCACAGCACATGTAACAAAATTACCTGTCCCTAGGTTAGCTTCAAATCACCTTTTCATAGAGCCTGGCTTAACATAAAAGCAAGAAACTTAGTGTTCTTAGTTTTGTTTTAAAATATTTTCATTACAACTCAACATTTATCAGTTTCTAAATATTTTTGGGCTCTGACCACAGTAATAATTTGCAGCAATCAGCTGCAATTACATAACATGTGAAAGGCATCTAAATCTCAATTATGTTTTGAGTTTCATTCAATGCACCATTTTTCTGGTTTTACAATATAAAAGGAACGCAAAACTCTAGGAGCCTTGCTTTGAATACTTTTTAAAATGTCCTCTGATGTCAACAGTATAAGCTGCCATGCAGTCTTCCTTCCTCGATGTTCCGTGTTATCTTCCAAGGTGGAGCTGCTACTGCTGAACACTAAAATCAAGATAGAGGCAAACAAGCAAACAACAAAACAAGAGGTAGATATACATACTCAAAATAATATATACCCCAAGTTTTAGTATGATTCTCTGCCCACTCCTCATGCTGTTATTTTGTTAATTTTAAAACTCCATGTCCATGTTAATAGGCATGCTTTCCTGAATTATCACAATATTACCTAGAGTATTTTGTTGAGCTAACAGCAAATTTTAAATATTTTGGGATGTATTTGTTATAAACATTTTCCCTTATAAGATATACTTACAACTCTCCTTCATTTGCAGTTTTGTTGCCCATTGGTAATACTATTTTATCGACAGCAGCGTTTCCCCTTAGGCTGAATTAGCCATCTTACACCATGATCTTTTTAAAAAACAACTCATGTCCTTCTGGTTTCTTGGCAATTGAGATTAACTGCCCACACTATAAAAAAAATTAAAAGAAATTAGGAATTCTACTTCATTTATACTACAGTATATAGTAGTATATATAGAGAGCAATAAAAAATAATCTATTTTTCTAACCAACTTCCTGCTATTTAATCAGTTTAAGGTTTATGATGGTGCTTTCCCTCTGGACACTGACTCACATTCAGTGGTTGCCTCGGCTGGAGTGATGCACCCCCTCATGTTCTGCCAGGTAGGGTTGTCAGGGCTGGACAGAAAGCAAAGCCCCTCCACAGCAAGAGCACAGACCAGTGGTAACATCAGTTTGCATTAACATGCTGGCCTGTAGACTGCAAGGGCTAAAAACATTCTCCATGCCTCACCTGATTCCTCCTGCCACAAAGAATAACGTCAAAGAAAGGGCTGGGCATGAGAGTTACTACGTGGGTCATGCCACATCAGGTTGCTCTGGAACGCCAAGTCAACCACCTTAATCAGTGACCTCTTTAAAAAGACTGCATCCATATGTAAGCATATGTCAAACAGGAGCCATCTATCTTTGTTTCAGAAGAATTACCCATCTTTCAAAAGAAAACAGCAGAATATTTCTCTCTGGAGAATAACTACTACAACTATTAGAACTATGAAATTACAATTTCATGAAGTTCATGAAAGCTAGATGTAAAAGCTCCTTGCTTTTGATTTCCTCCTTCCTGAATTGTTTAAAACATACTAGTCACTCCAGTTTCCATTTCTTTACTCAAATACACACTTGTATTTTTTTTTTACCTGCTGTACTGCTAAACCTTTTCAGAAAGCCAAACTAATACCTAATCCAGGCAACTCAACATGCTTCCACATTATTAACTGTGTTCTAATTTCCTAATATGTCAGTTTTACCATATTTTGTCTTTATTGCAAGAAAGGCAATAGAATCAACATATCACAAATTAGTCTAATAATGACACCTTATGCAAAGAGGTTAATTAAGTTCTCAGTAACATACTTATTTTAATCATTGCATTGTGGTTGATGATTTTAGCCATCCATGTCTCCTAGATTTTTCTTCTTTTTACATAAGACACTTTTCTGTCCACATGTTCTGCAAATTCCTCTTGGACTTTTTAGCTTCCTTCTCTCTACTGCTAGCTATGAATACATTCTCCTGGACTTCAGCAGGGTTAGATTTCCACCTTTCAAACAATTCCTACTCAGCAGACAAACCAACCCTTAGCCCTTAGGCTTATCCTCACCATCCTACTCCCATTTGTCCAACCTGCATTGAGAGACATCCACTAGCTTTGTGAAGATGCTTCATCACCTAGGACATAGTGCTGACTACTTCTTCTGGTCTCCCTTTATTAAGGTCAGGTCTTCCAAAAGCTCCCTTGTTGCCATATCAATTTTTCTTACCTGCTGCTAAACTTTCTTAACTTTTATACATAGTGTTAACATGTTATTAGGATGTCAGCTAATGTTGTCTGCTACAAATTTTGTATAAGCTTAAATATACAGTTTAAGGGATAATTTTGCCACTTAATGGAAGTGTCTTTTGTAAAGCAGGGCATTCACATGGCCACTTTATGCCAGCTTAAACTGGTTCCCTCTTAACTACCACTTCCAGGCAATATAAAAAACCTTTTTGTTGCTGTTGCACCCATCACACACCTCTCCATCTTGGATGCTTTATTGCAATATATTGTTGATAACTACAAGGACATCACACTGGAGGCTCTGGGATCAAACTAAAATTTCCACACTTTATCATTCACTAATTAATACAGCTTTTGTGAACCACTGCAGTTTGTTCTCAGGAGGAAACCTTTATAATCCTGGTAATCATTAATACTAAAAGGCAATAAATGTGCCCTGGCACTGGCGCTCCTAGATAGCTGTAGATGAGTTGGAAAATAGCCAGGGCAGTACCAGAGGGACACTGAGTAGAGTAGGAAATAAAGTGTTTACTTACACACAAATCTAAACAACCAGTTTTATTCAGCATATTACTGGTTCAGGACAACTGTTAGGATAGAAAAATGGTATAGCCCTAGACAACCAAAAAACCAGGCAGAGCTTCATGCTGATAAGCCCCATTTTCCTGGAAAAGAGGATTTTAGAGATCAGGGTAGGTAAGGCACAATTTGCTTCAAATATCTTGATATCAAGTATCTCCATTCTTCAAATATCAACCAAGTTTGTGAGCTCAAGGGTATAAGCAGCATTCTTCTCCAAAGTACTAAAAGACCTAAATGATGATAATGGAAAGAAACTGAATACTAAAACAGAGCTGCTGAAACACGGGAACCTTGAAAAATAGGCCTCCTCTCATTTAGGAAAATTGGTTTCCCCAGACCACTAGACATCAACATGGTCAGAATTTCTACAGTAGTTCTGAGAAATTCTCTGCTGCTTGAGTTTTAAAAGCTTTGTTTAGCTCTTGGGGAAGAGATGAGAGGCTGACAAATGCTAGAGGCTACCAAGAAATACCTGTTAATGCTAAAATGTTAGTCGAGTTTTATAGATGAGTTGAAGCAAAGGAAAGTTCATTGATTTGGAGGAAAAATGGAAGAGGAGAAAGGGTAATGAAATAGTGTAGCAAGATCAGCTTAGTGTGATGAACTGCCACAGACCTTGCTATTCCACAACTGGAACACTATGCTCTTACTGCAAGGCTGGAGGACATAAAAAATACACACTCCTTTTACAAGTTTTATTATTTCTCAATGGCTTAAACATTTTACTGAACTCAAAAAACATCAACAGCCAACCATCAAACATTGCTGCACTGCTCTGCCCCATCATCAGTGCTCAAGTAGGGAGTAATGAAGAGCCTGCAGCACACTGGGAGGGTGCTCCACAGCACTACAGCCCACACAGGCAGCCTGGCAGTTCCCCCACCGTGGGATGCGTCCCTGCAGTGCACACTGCATTCCCAGTGCACACTGCCTGCATCAGGAGATGCTCCTGGAATGCAAGTTCAGCTCTCTTGCCAGCCATGCTCCTGCTTTTCCTCCAGGAGGAGCACAACAGAGATTGTCTTGGGAGGATACCAGAGGACACTTGTTCCAACAATGGCAGATAACACAGAGTCCTGAATACCTCCTTCAACTCCCAACTGTCGTGGAGGAGCACAGCTGTACCAAGAAGCATTGTATGGCCCAGAGAGAGAACTAGGTATGAAAATGGGTTCTTCCAAAGAACTGCAAGACAACTGGCTTTGAGGCAGCAGCAAGCACACAGCCACAGCATTCTTCACCAGGTTATCTAATCATCATCTTCCCATCATCTGCCCCTTCTTGACAGTTCAGTAGCTCCTGTCATCTATTTCACCCCACACAAAGGAATTCTTCCTGTCATTGTGATCAGGAATAGTCAGCATAGACTCATTAAATCATGCTTGACCAACCCAATTGGCTTCTACAATGAAACAACTAACGGGATGGATGAGGAGAGAGCAGTGGATATTGTGAACCAAGACTCCAGCAAGGATTTTGACACTGTCTCTCACAACATTCTCATAAACAAATTCAGGAAGTGTGGACTGGATGACCCCAGATTGGGGGGTGGAACAGCAGATCCCAAAGGGTCATAATCAGCAGCACAGGGTCTAGTTGGAGGCCTGTCACTAGCAGTGTCCCCCAAGGTTCTACACTGAGTCCAGTATTGTTTAACTTATCCATCAATGACTTGGATGAAGGGACAGATTACTCTGCAGCAAGTTCACACAAAGCTGAGATGAGTGGCCAACACCACAGAGGGCTGTGTAGCCCTTCAGAAGGGCCTTGGAGACATGGCCAGAGAGGAACTTTTGAAATTCATCAAGGGCAGATGCAGGGTGCTGCACCTGGGAAAGAACAAACTCACAGAGTAGCCCAGGCTGAGGGCTGACCTGCTGGAAAGCAGCTCTGCTCCTTCCAGAGAAGAACCCAGAGTGCTGGCGGGCAACAAGCTGTCCATGAGCCAGCAGTGCCCCTGTTGCTAAAAAGGCCAATGGTATCCTGGGATGCCTTAGGGAAAGCACTGCCAGCAGGGCGAGGGAGGTGATCCTGCCCCTCCACTCAGATCTGGTAAGGCCATGTCTGGAGTGCTGTGTCCAGCTCTGGGCTCCTCTGTACAAGAGAGACATGGAGCTCCTGGAGCACGTCCAGTGGAGGACTATGAAAATTATTAAGGGACTGGAGCATCTCTCTTAGAAGGAAAGGTTGAGGCCTGTTCAGCCTCAAGAAGAGAGGGCTGAGAGGGGATCTCATCCATGTACGTAAGTATCCAAAGGGAGGGCGCCAAGAAGACGGATCCAGGTTCTCCTCAGTGGTGCCAAGCACTAGGACACAAAGCAATAGGCAGAAAGAGATGCACAGGAAGTTCCACCTGATTATGAGAAAGAACTTCTTTACTGTATGGATGACCACTAGAACAGGAGTTTCCCCGCTGGAGTGATTCAAGAACTGTTTGGATGCAATCCTGTGCAATATGCTCTAGGATGATGCTGATTGAGCACAGAAGTTGGACCAGAAGACTCACTGTTTTCCCTTCCAATCTGACCTGTTCTGTGATTCTGCAATCTAAATGTCAGCTTTGGGATGAGCTCAGAAGTGTATGAGCTATGTATGTATGCAAGCAGTATGTACCAAGCAGTGGGCACTAATAATTGTACATGTCTATCAGCTAACTTACACTACACAATACAGTTCTTACACTATACAATACAGCTTGAAGTAATCCCAAACAAGAGAAAAGAAGCTCATGGTAAGTGCTGAAAACTCAGGAAGACCCTGAGCTACAAAGACGGGTGGAGGGAGAATATTCCGAGAAACTTTTAGAGCTTCTGCAAACCTCTGAAGTTGGGCAAGGCAAAGTGCTGATGGATTGCTGGCTAAAACATAATTTCCACCTTAGATGTGATAATGGGGTCACACACAAGTCACCTTGATGTTTATGAAGTTCTCCAATACAAATGTACCACAGTACAGCACTGCCATGGAGCTTCTTTCACTAAACACCATCTCACCCCGGACATAAGATTTTCCACCGATATTCCTGGGTCTTATACATTTGTCCTGAATAAGACTCTGACTTGGAAGTAATATCAGAAGCTTTTCCTCTAGTTCTGTACCATCCAAGCTAAGTTGGAATTCAATAAAGCCACCTACTGAAAGCATACCACTCTTCCTTGATGGAGACACATGCTCCAACAGAATCTGCATAATCCCTAGGACGGCTGAACTTTGAGGGGGGCTCAGATGCTCTGTAGCTCATCTGTGCCTGAAGAGCAGTGTCCCAAGTTCCTTTTTTCCATTCCATATGGCATTCTGCCATCTCTTTCAGATGGGCAGCGCTACTGGCAAGGACTGAACTGCTTCTCTCTCCAGAGTACAGTGTTTTCTGGGCTTCTACGCCGGATCATGAGATGTGGAGTCTACCTAAAACTGCATTAACAGCATAAATATGAAATCATACTGGGATGAGTTGACATGCCAGCTCAACACACATAGAGGTGTGAAGTCTCCCCACGGAAAAGCCAGCAAAATAGGAACAGTTATGAGATAATTATTTCCAAGATAAACTTCACTGCTTAAATGAATGATCAAAAAGCATGTGTAGATGTGGCACATTGACCTTAACATCAGATTAATCTACACTGACTGAAGTGTAGCCCAGATGAGTTTATTCTGCATTAGAGACTTATTTGCCATGAAGCTGGTGCAAGAATGATGTGCTACTTACTTTCTCCAGATTTAACCCTCTTATGCTGTTTGAGGGTATCATCTCCAAGTCACTGGAGTCTATCTTCAACAAATGATTTAATTTGGTGTCTAGAAACATGAGTGTAGAGCCTCCATCACAGTAAAAAATGAAACAAGCACAGAAGAGATATACCGAGTTCTGAAGTTCACTAGCTATGTTTTTATTCTCCAGTAGTTAGCTGCTAAGTTAAAAATGCAGCATTTTGCTAACAGGTGGTGGATTAATGGCTTTGACATAAATGTTTTGGTTCAGTCCCTAGATTCAACAGGAAGGCACTATTATATACTTACATTCCACAAACACAGTCAGGTCAGCCTGCATAAAGGTGATAACTACTTGACTGAGTCAGAACAGCAGTTAAAATTTCTTATTCACTGGGTGCGAAAAGACATGAACACTGAGGCCTGCAGAGCAGATGAAAAGCATTACCTCCCGATACCGTTTCAGGGCAGAAGAAAGCTTCTAATATTAATATAGCCACACACCTAATATGTTAATGAGGAAGATGCAACAATATATGAAGTGAGAATAAACTCCACCCACCCAGCACTACAGACACTACCAACATTTTATGTCAGAACTTGGCTATGTACATAAGAGGACATCAAATGAATTAATCCTTCACTGAAACCAGGTAATAAATCTTATATACAATATCAATTATTAAATTTAAAGCGAAGCAATGTTTGACAGTACTTCCATATCACATTTATCACCTACTTTTAATACTAATCAATCTTCTGTGGATATTACAGGTTACTGCAACGTATCACAACTTTACCTAAGAGTCACATTAAACCCTGTAACTTCTGATCAATAGTACACAAACATGCTTGATTATCAAACATTAAATACAAGAAAAAAAATCACATTAACAGAACACCATTTCACTGCCTTTATCACTGGGAACACAGCTCATCTTGAGCTTGAGAGTCTGTCAAGCTCCTTGTCATTAGATAGAGCTGCCTCTGCTAGTTATATTAAACAGCTACAAAAGTTTCAAGTGTCTTTCTCCTATATATATACATATTCAGCTGCAGTTTAAGTCAATGTTAACAGTTAACTTCTTCAGAGAATGGTTAAAAGCCCTTAAGCTTAACATTGTATGGCTTTCCAGAAGTACTACAATGACAATAAAAAACCACAGACATAACCTACTGAAAACGAATTATTTCAATACCCAAATTAATTTGCAAAAATGTTTTAGATCTAGAGAAGAATCAAGAAAAACACAGCACCTTATAAAAGAGAACTTGCTGCTTTAGTAGTAAGTTCTGATATCCCCAAAGACTTTTTTTTCAGGTCTATTATGTAGTAACAGGTACAGTTTATAAATGGTTTGCACAGATTTTCCATAAGCTGCCTGCCTTTAACCTAAGCACTCATTATAAAGACAGAAAAGGGGAGAAAATATCCAGAAAAATGAACCTCCCACCAGGCATTTGCACCTCACCATGTCTTTTTTTAAATCATTTAAACCCCTGTCAACATGTGCAGAGCGGTTTTATTACAACACTCCAAACAAACACAACATATTCATGCTGTAATTAAGCAACAATCTTCCAGGCTAGGTCAGTCTGTCAGGGTGACTGCCAAGAGTCAAAGGTTATAAAGAAGTCTGAGCTGCAGTGAGAGTATGGAAGAACGCTTCAGACTGGAAATCCACACAAAACTCACTTGCTATTTTCAAGACCACCTTTAGTATGGGCTTCACCAACAACACTGTGATGCCATTTTAACTGGAAAGCACACACAAAGCATGTGTACTTGTGGCCATTTCAATGAAGAACAAATCAAACACCACACTGCTAAGAAAAGCCTGCAAAAATCGATGAGCTAATGCAGCCTAGCACACTTTGGAAGATGCCATTCACCTCCGGGAGAGGTTCTCCCATTCACTCACCAGGGAACCTGGCAAACCAGCGAGTGTTTTGCGTAGTCATGTGTAAAATTAGATTTCTGTTGTGCAAGCTAACATTCTACTAATATTTTCATTCACAAGAGACCAAGTGCTTAATTAACATTTATACCAATTCTCAAGCTATTTACCAACACAAAGGAGGTGGTGACTTGATAGCATGGTTCCTTAAACACAGCCCTAAATACAAACATAGGTTTTGCTCCCCTCTACCACATTTTTTACTATTTAAATTTGCAATTTTTCTTCTACTGCAAGTAATAACTAACTCAAAAAAACCCCAACAACAACAAAAAAAACAAGCCAAGGGAAAAAAACCAACTAAACAAAAAAATCTCAAGCAAACAAAAAAGCCACTACTGCATATGCTTGTAAGAAGAAGGAGAACAAGTATTGCTTTCCTGTGATAATTTGTTCCAGTTTGCAGTTTTGCCTTTGGAAGCAAGCAGAGGCAAAGGAGATGCAGCACTACAGCACAATGCAGAATTATCTGTAGCACTACCATAGTTTTGCATCTAAAAGTACAGCAATGAGGTTGTAATGACAGCTCTCAGCCACCAGAAGTTCCATCTAAAATCATATATTGGGTTCCTGTGGTGGACTTGGAGTTAATATTCCTCACAGTAGCTGGTATGGGGCTTTGTTTTGGATTTGTACTCAAAACAGTGTTGATCATCCTAGAATGGCTTGGGTTGAAAGGGACCTTAAGGATTATCTGGTTCCAACCCCCTGCCAGGGGCAGGGACACCTCCCACTAGACCAGCTTGCTCAGAGCCCTGTCCAACCTGGTCCAGAACACTTCCAGGGAATGAAGCAGCCACAGCTTCTCTGGGCAACCTGTGCCTGTGAACACCAAGTTGCTTTTGTTATTGCTGAGCAGTGCTCACATAGAGCCAAAGCTTTTGCTGCTCCTCACAGACCCCAGCAGTGAGGGGGCTGGAGGTGTATAAGGAGTTGGGAAGGGACACAGGCAGGACAGCTGAGCCCAAATGACCCGAGAGATATCCAGCCCATACGGTGTCATGATCAGCACGTAAAGCTGGGGCTAGAAGAAAGACTAGAACATTGGTAACCATGGCATTTGTCCTCCCAAGCCACCCTTACACGTGATGGAGCCCTGCTGTCCTGGAGCTGAGCACGTGCCTGCCCATGGCAAGTGGTGAACAAATTCCTCATTTTGCTTTCCCTAATAAACTGCCTGTCTCAACCCACTGGTTTGGTCACTTTTATCCTTCCAATTCTCTCCCCCATTGCACCAGGGGACACTGAGCGAGTAGCCACACAGGGCTGAGCTTCCAACGGGGGTTAAATCACAGCACTTGCTTTTTAACAAACCCTACAAGAAACAACTTACTTCTGCAGGCATAGCAACTAGCAAATTTTGTGAGCTAACACTGTCACCATCTTGACAGACACTCAACTTTACTTCTTCCTAAGACATTCAAGAGTGTCAAAACTGCAACCCTAGTCACAACATTGTACTTAAAGCAAGAATAAGCACCCATAAAGGCAAGGTAATTATTCTTCATAAAATAAAATCTTCACCAGATAACTATAGTTCATATTAATTTTTTTGAATGGTTGCAAGTTTTAAATGAGCCACCAACCAGAAAAATCAAGCTATTTTATCACAGAGCTTTTATAAGTAGCAGACTGTTTCCAGATCTATCAGTTTATCCCACTATTCAATACTGAGGGGTGAAATCAACACTATTCATTCTTACTTTCCCAGTCAAGTATGTTTTACATTACTCACTAAATCCCATCTGTGTACAGTTGGTTAAAGCATCTAATGTGCTACTAATACAGGTTAATTTGATATCTCAATTAGTCAGACTATTATTGAAAACTATTCATACCTGAGCACTGCTGTCCTTACTATTTGCCTTGAAATTCTCAGTTAAGGAGAAGTAACACAGCAAAGTTCAAGAGCTGTCTATGTGATAACAAAAATCTAAAAAGTCTCTAAGAAATAACTGATAACTTCCTAGCTGTCAGCATCTCCTCAGCATCCCTTCCTGTACAGAAAGGTTATACCTTGCTGCCTTAATAATGAGCAAGTACTTTGTTCTAATTGTTAGCAGGAAAGAAAATATGACTGTTATACAACTGCTGAACAACATCCAAACTTAGGCTCCTTGTCCTCCTTGGGGATCCTGATATAAAGGAAGTAACTTCTGCTGGCATCTCCCAAGAGTAACTCTTCAGACAAGACAATATAGGCCATGCTTAAAAAAAAAAAACAAAAACAAACAAACAAAAACAAACAAAAAACCAAACAAAACCCCCACATTTTTAAACTGCTGAGCCAAACATTTTCAAAGAAATTAAGGAAATCCTCAAACTACTGATTCCTTTACTTGATTGCAAAAGTAATATGAAGAGGAGTTACAAATAGGTTTTATGTCACAGTTGAGATTTAAAACTTGCTCCAGTTTCTAAAAAATTCAGGAGAAAGAACCCAACACTTTGAGGTTCCATAGATATTTCTTTAGATTTTATTATGTCACTGCAAATCACTGTCAAGCAATGCTGGTATCAAAAGTGAAACTAACTGTACATTGCAAACTGAAATCAAAATCCTTTTGCATTCCAAGGAAAACTACATACAGCTGTAAATTACAGATATTCAGCAATAAAAGAACCCCTTCAGTTTTCCATCAGTGTTTAGCAACTTTATGACTTGTACCCTTTAGCAACTTTATGACATGTACCCAAACACCACCTTGAGGGCTACTTGAAGTAAAAATCATGTAGAGAAACATAGTCACTGCAGCCATTTTCCCAAAAATGTAAAACACACCAGCAATAATGTGCACCACAGCCCAAGACCACAGACCAAGCCCAATAAGTTGGTTTTATCAAAGGAAAAGATATAAAGACACCCACCAACTATCAGACAAAACATTAAGAATTATCCAAGTTTGTTTTTCACACCTCCATACTTTCTTTTTTAGAGATGAGAATTATCTCTACAATTACACCAGCTACACCAGGCACAAGCAAAGAACCCCAGTACTTCAGACATTATATTTTCAGAAGCTGCATCTGCTCCCATTTGGGGGGACTATTATAAAGCAGGGAAAATAACCTGTCCCTTGCCAAACAGGAAGGGTAATATAAAGAAAAGGTTAAACATTTGACAAGTATCAAATCAACCCATAAAGCAAACTCCATAACACAAGTGATTTGAAATCTTTTTAGAAAAGAGTCATGCAGTAAACACCACCCTGTTGACAACCCCCATCATGCAATGAAAAGTCATCAGAAATTATGGTGTTTGAGTTTTTTAAAATAAAATGCATATTTTTAAAACACAGGCCACTATCTCACCCTTTCAGTTTAATTTATTTTGCAGTTCACACAGCTAAATTACTCTTACATATCCACTCACTTCGTGCCACATAGTAAGAGCATTAAGTTTTCTTTGAAAACACCACTTTAAAATTACTGTTTTCACTAAAAATTCAAACTTTTAAATGTGTTGGTAGTTTTTATTAGTAAGTTTTGCATCAGTTTAACAAAACAACATTTTTTCTAAGCGGTTTCTCAAAAATGAGACAGTCCTTTATACAACGTAAGAGGTACAGCAGTGGTGGGGAATTTATTTAATATAAGTTTTTCCACAAAGCTAACCCTGTTTTAAGAATTTTGTATATTTTAGCTGTCTGTTTCATACTGACACACAACACGAGGAGGAAACACATTAATCATATTTCATTCTGTTTCAACAGTAGCTGCTGTGAATTCACAGACAGGACACCTGCACTTAGCAAAATACAACTTCCTTTATATGAGGAAACACCTACACGCCGATGTAATCACATAACCCCCCCTTCCCCGCCCCAGGCAGGGTGGGCTCGGTGGGGAAGGAGGCGAGACCGAGCGCGTTTTGTGGGAAAAGCAGGGGCTGCCGGAGCAGAGCAGCCCCGAGCCGGGCTTCTCCAGCAGCAGGAAGTTTCCAAGGGGCCTCGCCGAGCATGCGCCGTGAGCTGCACGGGCTCCCTATGTGGCAAGAGTGCAGAGGCAACAACCAAACGAATAACAGAGACAAGAGATCAAGAGCAACAAGCTCCCTCCCCTCTGTATTCCTGCGGCCGCCTCCACACAGCCCTCCTTGCCCAGGCCGCTCTCTTGGCCCGGGCCCTCCCGCATCCAACGCGGGCAGCTGGGATTAGAGAGTCTGGCAGCCAAAGCTGCTGCTGGAGAGGGAGGAGAGGAGAGCGAGAGCAGCTCGAAAGCAAACAGCGGAGCGCATAACCTGTGCCTCCACCTCGCACGTCTCAGGTGGCGGCGGGGGAGCGGCAGCGAGCACACAGCTTGTTCCCCCCGCAAATGGAAGAGGGGATGGGGGAGGAGGGGGGAGAAAAGAGGGATGGAGGTGGCACACAATGGCTGGCTGTGTTTGTGGGGAGGAGACGGCCCACAACAGCAGCCGTGGAGGGGGGCTCAGGGCTTCTCCGTGACCCCCATTCCTTATCCCAGATACACCGAGGTGAAGGGGGGTGTCGGGTCACTGGGGATCGGGACATTCCCATGTGTTTGCACGTGTGTGTGCGTGCGTGCCCAGCTTGTCTCGGGGGAGAGGTAAAAACGGGCAGAGATATTGGGGGAGGGGGAGAGAGGCTGTGAAGCGCACCCCAAGCTGTGGGGAAGGGAGGAGGTGGAAGAGAGACCGGCTACCAGCGCCAAGCTGAACGAAAATAGTTATTTCATCTTATGCCTGTTTTCTGCAAGGAGTCCCACCCGCACAGAGCTCGGGAACGAACCCAGGGACGGGGAGGGGGGAGGGACGGAGGGGGGTCACAGGCGGCACTGAGAGGGAGGAGAAGGGAAGGAGAAGTCCCCCACCTCTCTCCCGAGCCCGCCGCGGGGGCAGGCAGCTCCCCCCCAATATACACACACAAATAGCTGCTCCCCCCCAAAAAAAACAGGGAGAGAGGGCTCCCCTCCCCCCGGGAATCCCAGGCCCCTCCTCTCCCTCGGCGCGCTCCACCCCCGGGGCCGGGAGGAGGCGGGGGGGGGACAGCCCCGGCCCCCCCTCCGCCCCCCGGGCCCCCTCAGCAGGCCGCCCCGGAGCGGGCGGGCGGGAGAGCTAAGGGAGTCTCTTACCCTGGTCTCCGGGCTCCTGCGGCGGTTGCAGGACACGCTCCAGCTCGGGGAAGGGCAGCTCGGGCAGGTCCAGCAGGGCCCCGTAGCGCTCGAGGAAGGAGCAGACAACGGCGAAGTTGGGCCAGGAGCCCGGGCAGCGCGGGCCCGCCGGGGCAGGAGGCGGCGGGGATGGGGCCGGAGGAGCCGCCGCCGCCGCCATCTTGGACCTGGGGATGGAGAAGGAGCTGGGGAGGGGGAGGGAGGAGGGGGCGCTGCCGGGCCGGGCCGCCACTATCCCACAATGCACCGGGGGGACGATGAAGGCAGGGGAGGGCAGGGGGGCGGCGGCCAGAGCGGCGCGAGCCGGCTCCCCTCCGCCGCGCGCGGCGAGGGGGAATGAAAACAAGGCGGGGCAGGGGCGGGGGTAGATCCACGGGCCGACCAATCGGAACGTGCAGAGGGAGGGGCCGTCAGACAGCGTTGTCCAATGAGAGGGTGGCAACCTGGAGGCCCCGCCCCCTCCCGCGGGGCCGGACGGAGGCGGAGCCTGGCGGGGCAGTGGGGTCGCGCGCGCGGGGCGGTGAGTGCGGGCGCGTGACGGAGCTTCCGTGAGGGGAGCGGGCGGGAGCGTGCGGGAGCGTGCGGCCGGCGCTGGGGCTGTCCCGGTCCTGTCCCGGTGCCTGTGCCCCGTCACACCAGGCTGTGCTTCGGGCGGTTCTGAACTGCGCCTTCCCTTCCCAACTCCCTCCCTCCACCCCTCCTGCGGTGCTTCTCAGTGGTCTCTGTCCTTGTCTCCTTGCTTCTGTCCGCTGTATTCACCAAGTGCTGTTCCCCTTCTTCTCTTACCACCAGCTCCCCGTGACCTCCCCGGTTAACTGCCGTCACAAGGCTCCCCAGCGAAAAGGAACTGCCGAACTCCCAAAGTGTATTTTTCCTCCTTCGTGAACTTGACACCTTCCCCCTCCCTACACAGTTGATCTAAACTTCTCCAGTCCTTTCTGTTTGCCTCGCTGCTGTCAGTTCTTAATCCCGGCCTTCCTCTGGCTGCTGAATCCCCTGGAATGGGAAGTCGCCCTCCTCCTGACCCTGCTCCCAGGCAGCGCTGGAGAGCCACGGTGCCTTCTGACACCTTACAGGAATTTGTTCTGCCCAAAACTTCGCACACATACGGATTTACTCTTTCCCTTGTATCCTCTTCAGTCTCAGGTTGCCCCTTGGATTTTGCAAAACTTCCTTTCTTTCTGCAGCGTCTCAATAAAATACTATCTGGTGCACTGCTCTCGTTCACCTCTTTGTTCCATTTGTTGCTGGTTACCTCCGCAGAAAAAAGGTGCGCTGGAAATCTTAAAGTCCACCAGCTTGCCCAACTGCAATTCAATCTCAGCTTTCTTCAGCTTCCTTCTCAGCTACTTTTGTCTTCTGTCATCCTTATCCACTGCTTCATTTCTCTCTTTCACTATAGTCTCCTGGCATAAGCATGCATTTTGCCTCCTTTTATGTTCTACTTCCTTTATTTCTGATGTTTTTAAACTCTCATGATTTTGCTTGTAGAGTCCTGTGCCATTTCTGCTCCTCATCTCTTTGTGTTTGGACCACTGCAGTTTGCAGAAATTGGAATTTTAGGTTGTACTTGCAAATCATTTCATTCAAGGTCTCTTTTGATCTTAAGTGTTAATGTATATTTTGATACTTTACATTTCTCACAGTGAATAATTAAAGAAATCATTTGGTTGAGAACTATTTTCCTGCTCCTCAGTGATTGGACCATGCTCTACATCAAAGGATGCCCAAAGTTTCTATCAATGAGTTCATTCTCACTCTAAGATATTCTTATTTATTCTAGTGGACTGACTTTACTGATAATCTCTGGCAGTATTATAGGAAATAGTTTTAGAGGATAAATTTTTATTTGTGCCTTATAAGTTTTCTTGCTTAATTTCTGCTATTTACTTGTTTTTATGCTGTTTGGAAAAGATAGCATGGAATCCTTGCTCTCCCATTTGCAGTTTGTGCCTGTTTGATTGCACAGTTCCAGCCTTGTGATACTGTTTGGACTGGGGAACGTGATATTCCTGATCATCTTATTGTTCATTCACCTCTGTGTAACCTCCAGGTCTAATTCTACCATTTCATCTGAAAAGTAGCACAGGCAAAAATTATTTTCATTCTTCAGAGCCAGGTTCTGGCTGCTTTATTCAGCCTTTACTCTTTCATTTCATTCTGTTGGGACTACTGCTGGTTATTTCTTCAGCTAGAATATCCCTTCAGGCAGACCTTTGGAAAAATAATCTTACAAATCTTTGCTTGAATCCATTGCATCGTGGATGTGCGATGAGAGAATCTAGACTGTATTAATCCAAGCAAGTTTCAGTCCCCTGGAGCTGCTTGCCTTGCTTCCTGTTTGACAGGACACATGTGCCACTAACTTCACACGGGAGTGAGAAGGAAAAGAATTGCCCCACTGTCCTGTGTGAGAAGCACCTCTGGCAAACCCAGTCCTGTGCTGAATCTAAAGTAATGCACTTTTTCCTTCATGCAGTGTTTTAGGTGGGATACTGAGATCTGCTTCTGGCAATCCAAGGAGAGCATGTCCTGTCTGGCAGTGCTGCATCTTTTGTAGCATGTGCAAGACACGACGGGAGGCTTCCAGGAGGACTGGAAGCGTGGTCATCCAAAGATTTATCTTTTGCAAGGGCAGTGCCTTTAATTTGTGCTGCCAGGGTTCATATAATGAATTTAAGCTATTCAATTCCTGGTGAATGTACACAATTAAACAATAAAGGGTGAGAATCTGTGTATTTGGAAGGATCTGCCACAGACATGTTCTGGGTTAGGCAGAGGTGGACCTCTTTACTGGAGAAACATCAAGTTTTCTTCAAAATGTGGATTTCAGAGCATGTGAATTGGAAGGGCAGAAAGGTGACTCTGCTCTGGAGGGGTGTCAGTGGACTGCCATGCTAGTCCAAAGCATTTCCAGGCTATCATCACCCTGTGATTCCTCTCTTTCCATTCAGTGCCAGAATCACCACAGCAATCAGACTGCCATACCTGAGGGACTGTGAGGAGGGGAAGGTTTCTGTGGGGAGCTGGCAGGGGGCTTGTGAGGCAGGGTCCCTGCCCTGCTGGTGCCCAGCAGTGGTTGTGGAAGCAGATCCCAACATCGCTGCAGCGCTCACCAAAAAGCAGTTGGGATACAGGGGCACTGATAAGGCTCTGTCAAGTTCCAGGCAACAGACATCAAAGGAAGATGTTTACCAGTGGTTGGCTGCAAAAGGAAAACAGGAGAAAATAAGCAAAGACTTAGAAAGCATGACTGAAGGGATGTTTATTTAATCTAAATGAAATAAAAATACTGAGTGAAGTCCTCAAGAAAACAAAAAAAAAAAAGGTGAAAAATACAAAGATTAAGCTCTTCTACTTGTCCCCAACAGAAAGGATTGGAAATAATGGATTTAAGTTGAAACAATGAAGATGGAGGCCAGACAATTAGACAAGTTCTTATTTGGATGTATTATCCTGGGAGACTTGGTTTCTGTCAGCAGTGTCTGGGGAAAGGCTCAACCCCTTTACATCCCCGAAAGTCTTGTTTTCTGTAGCAATGTGACAGTGACACTCTTTGGTTCATGGCTTTACTGTTGGGTTTTGATTTGTTTGGCATTGCCTTTTAACCTCATTTACCACTTTAATGGTAAAAGAAGAAAGTGGCCAATGAAACAGTGCAGATTTCTGATATTTTAGGAAATTATTATATCCTCATTGTTCATTTTAGGGAGAAGATTAAAACCCAGATGTGAGAGGATATTCTGGGACCTGATCCCTGTTGATAGTTTTAAAAGTTGAACATCCAATACTTGAACAGATTTAGCACACAAAATGATTTGCCCAAAATCCTGCACAAAATCCCCAAGAGGACTGGTAATTCAACAAATCTGCTGATGCTCAGTTCAAGTCTGTTGTCACAAAACCACGTGGATAAAGTCTGTAACAGCATTTCCTTCCTAGCTCCTTGGGGCGAGGACAGAATTTTCCATTTTTATTAATGTGCTGCATATGTTGGCCTGATGTTAAGTATTAAATATCCTTTTTCCAGACTTGATTCCACTTTGTGATGTCTTCCCCTGAAATTGCTTCCCTTTCTTGGGGTCAGATGAAGGTGAAAGGCTGCTCTACAACGTATAAGGACTGCAAAGTATGGCCAGGAGGAAGCCGGACATGGGATTGGCGAGAAACCGGGACTAATGTAAGTTTGCTGGTTAGTACCTTGCATTTAAAACAGGACTCTGAGAATGGTCCAGAGAACAGTGTTAAAGCTCCAGACGGAAATTCAGTGAGCTGCCTTTTTCTTTCATCTAGCCATTAGATTTTCCTGATAAGAACTGAGTGTATGTTTTGGGGGTGACTCTGTAGAGGGGTCAGAGGGCTGCAGTCCCACTATGTCCTACTTGCTACAGGATATAGCAACTGTTGCGCTGAGTTCTGACAGCCACCCTCACCAGACAACTCTCACACATCTTAGAGCTCTCAAACAATATTCCTAATCTGTTTAAGAGTGAAATTGTCGTAAGATGCCAGTAACAACCTCTCTTCAGACTGTCTAAACAAAAGTTCTCTTGAGTGAGATAGGAAAAGAAATAATGAAAAGTAAAAGAAAAAAATAGACGGTAACTGACCTTGCATGTTTGGAAGACAACATTCCATGTGGTTTAGTTTTTCTCCTTTTCCTTGGGGTCCCTTGCACATATTTCAGAGGAGAAATATGCAGATACAGTGTCTCATGCACTGTTTTCTCTGTGAAAAGCTCACAGTCTGGCTAATCACACAGTGACTTCTCTTGGTAGCCATATACTAAGTGCTTGCCCTTAAAGTTTGTCTGTAAATGCAATCAGAATTGGATGGAAGTACATGGAGCAGTGTTGATGTTTCAGATTTAGAAGCAGTATAGGAAAGATTGCAATAGGAACTTGATTTTGATAATTCTCCCCATATTATGACTTGCACTGGGATGGATGATTGGCTAGGAAAAAGAAGTTCCACACTTTCAAAGCAAAAGTTAAAGCACAAAATAACAGTGTAGTGACCAGGCCCAACACCTGCAGCTGGGATGCATATCCATGCAGAGGATGCAGCCCTCTTGGATTCATTTTGACACAACTGAAAGGCAAAGCATTTGGGTTTGCAACTTCATCTGTAATCTTTGGGAGAATAGAACTTTTTTAACCTGTCAGAGTTCAGTTTATGCAGAATATATAACACCAAGAAAAAGGTGCTACTGTCATGCAAAGATATCTGCAGAGATACCTTGCAGAGAAAAGGTAGTTGTGTATGCAACCTTTTAAAATGTATTTCATTTATGGCCTGATTATTGAAAAATAAGTTTTCACTGGCTGTTCAAAGGGCTGGGTTTTGTGGTGAGAGTTGCTGTCTGCTTGTTTGACAATATCATTTTTTTGCTTTATATGCACATGGCTGGAGAAGCAGCGCAGGTAACAATAGCCAAAAGGTTCCCAACTAGTGCCCATCCCAATCATATTTTTATATTTATTCCAACCACTGGAAAACTTTGGTTTCAAATTATAGGCACTTACTAACATTTAGGAGGCTGTGTTTTGTTTTGAAAGTTTCTAACAAGGAATATCTTCTTGTCACAAGTAAAACTTTTAAATCCATAAGTTTTTAGAGGACTTGAAAAACAAGTCAATGTTAAATTAAAATTGGAGGAGAAAAAGAATAGTTGGGTTCTCTGGAGAAGTAGGTTTTCTGGCATCCTTTTTATTTAATCAGGAAGTAAAAAGTACATATCTAAAGTAAGTCCTTATGTAAGTTGCTTGTAAAGCTCCTGCTTTAGGTCAGTTCTGTCCTTGCAGTTGGGGAGTGAGGTGATTTTCTTTTAAAAGAAATAGCAAAAAACAAATACTAAGAATAGAGCTAAGCTTTTTCTAGACTGCATCTCCAATGTTGAGAAGAACTGTCAAAAATTTAATTTTGTCAGCACTGGAAACAGTGAGATTCATCAGCTGCATTTTCTGCCCAGTTTTTTAAAGATGGAGTTGTTTGCCTACTTTCCTTAAGCATGTTTTTCCTGGAGGTAGCTGGAACTGAAGTGTGGAAAACAAGCAGTGCTGGTCATGTCCTACACTCTAGTTGAAAATAAATTGCTTCCTTTCCTCCTCTGCTGTCACACTGCTGTCTAGTGAAGCATTTTTTCATCAGGAAAATTGTATAACTGGCCCTGCAAGGTTCTGTAACTGAGCACTAACAGTTATTGTGGCCTTAACCCTTGGGGATGAATGGCACCCTCTCTCCCTGTCTGGCTGCATTTCAGTGCCATCTGCTAATGGCAGAAGAAAAGACATAGGTATTGCTGAAATGCGGGCCAGAGTACAGAGCAGGCAAGAAAATCTGCTGTCAAATCAACAATGATACAGTTACTTCATCATGTTACATGTTTCCTGTAGCAACAGTAGTTTCTTACTAGCATCAAAGTGTCCTGTGTAACCAAAGAAAATCCTTTTGTTCTGTGGCTTTAATGTCTCAGGAGTGCTTCTCACGTGACAGCAAACCTTCTCCAGAATTCTACTTATTGTAATTGCAGTAAAACATACCAATTCTTCTTGTCTAAATTTTGAGTCTACTTAAAAAACCCCAAAGGAAAAGCATTGCCTATTCTGTCATAAACAAGTACTTAGAGTGATTTGGTCTGAGAAAGCTCTGCCTATTCAAGTGAGCTCTGCATTCCAGGTGTGGATATGGATGTAAATGGACTAAGGGGAACACAGCCTTTGGTCCTGGCAGCCCAAAGGGCCAGACATGTCCTGGAGTGTGTCAAGCACAGCACAGCCAAGGGAGGTGCTTGTCCCACTCTGCTCTGCACTGGAGCAGCCCCACCTCGAGTTCTGTGTGCAGTTTTGCAGTTTTGGCCACCTCAGCATAAGGAGGACATCAGACTGTTAGACTGTGTTCCAAGGAGGGTGATGAAGATGCTGAAAGGCCTTGAGGGCAAGGCTTATGAGGAGCAGCTGAGGGCTTTTGGCTTGTTCATCTTGGAGGAGGCTGAGGGGTGACCTCATCGCAGTTTACACTTTGCAGAGGCAGGGCAGTGCAGGCAAGGTGCTGATCTCTGGTGGCCAGCAGTAGGACCCATGGAAATGGAGTCAAGCTGCAAGGACGTTCAGATGGGGTGTTAGGGGAAGGCTTTCCACCCAGAGGATGCTCAGGCTCTGGAACAGGCTCTACAGGGACATGGTTGCAGAGCAAGCTTGACAGAGTTCCAGAAGCATCTGGATGGTGCTTTTAAGTCGTGGTTTAGCTTAAGATGGTCCTGTGAATGATTCTCATGGATCCCTTCCAACTTGAGGTGTTCTATGATTCTGTGAACTTGGAGAACCATAAAGGTGAAACATCTCTGTTATGAAATTTCAGACATCAGCCATGCCAAAGACTTTCTTGTGGAATAAGTTTAATTCACTCATTGAAGGTGGCACTGTACCATGGAAGGCCTTTTTCACCTGCAACTTTAGGAACTCATGTGTTTGTTTTAGCTGGAAAAGTCTTACTTGCTCCATTCTCCATGAGTCCACCATGGCATTACCTACTTCAAGTGAGAAACTCAGACCTCTTGAAAGCTTCAGAACTTCAGAATTCTACTTAAAAAAAAAAAAGGGGAAAGGGGACAAATAATATTTATATTTTAAAAATAAAAATACACACCAAAGAGGGGCCAAATTATAGCCACAGGATGTCCAGTATCTTACTCTTGACCACATGGAGATACATAGAAACTGAATCCAGGAGGAGAATTAGGCTAACATAATAATGTTTTATATTAACACTATAGGTGTGTTTATGCATTCATATGTTTAAAGCATAATAGCAGCAAGTGGGTGTACTTTTTAAAACATCTGTTAATGTGCTGTGTAAGTTCCTTCTTTCTCTGAGATGTTTAGATTCAAATATTCTTTTCTCAAAATAAAGAATAGTGCAGAAATCCAAGCTGTTAACTGAAATTAAGCTACCCAATAAATTTCAGTCCTCTTTAGTGAGATTTGCAAAGTAAACAAGAAAATTATTTAATAATTTTAATTATCTGAGGAGTTCTTTGTATTTAAAGTGAGTAAACTTTGGCTTGCAACCATCTTTCTTTCAAGTAGATTTTGTAATTTTGAAATCAAACAGCAGTATTGTTGCAATTTATTGATTTCACCTTAACTGTTAATATTTATAAAATGCCAGAAGTTAAGACATAAATGTGTAAGAAATTTGTAATGCATCTTTTTGGTTTTGACTGTTTAATAAGGAATTATAATCTTGCCATAAATCAATTAATTATCATCCTTCATCTGCATATTAAATACCTTTTTCAGTTTCTAATGTTATCTACTGTGTGTACGTACAGAAGAGGGTTGTGTTACATTCTGGTTTTGCTAATTTACCCTGCTGCTCTGTGTTCAGGACACACAGACACAGCTTTCCTGGCTGATGCTGTCAGTACACAGACTATTATTTTCCTTCCCTGACACTTAGCATTCTCCAGGAGTGCAGCCAGCTGACCTTGAAGAAGTTGTCAAGAAGGGTGTTAAAACTGTGGTGATTGGTCGTGGCATGAGTGAGGCTTTGCAGGTAGGTTTTTGTTCTGTGACAAGCATAAAGAGAACTGTTTGTTTTCCTTTTCCCTCTGATTAGGAGGGAAAAAATTAAATTGATGATGCTTCACTGAGAGGGAAAAAATTGAGGATCAGTGTGAATGAGCTCCTGTCAGGGGTCCCTCAGGTCCTGAAAGAAACATCATTTGAGCTCCTTTGTATTAGTGTCCATGCCAAGCAGTAAACAGGTTTATGTTCTGCTACAGGAGCAAATGAAACAAGAAGAATTTTTCAGAATGTCATTAGTCCCTCCTCTTGCAATAGGTTATAACTGGCTGTCTAGCCTGCTGTAAATACTTTGGTAATTAGGCATTCTTGTCACAATTGTTGCCAGGGTGTCATTTCAGCAGATAAACTAGCTACAGAAAGCTCAGATCAGAAGTGCTGAGCTTTACTTGATGAGAAGCAAGTCTTTAGCTTTCTGGTGGGATGAATAACACCTTCTTTAGATTAAATTCCTTTAGTTCCAAATCTATTTACTTTTGTAAGAGAGGACCGCATTTTAAAGTGTGCTAAGGAGGTAGGGGAGCTATGTGTATAAAAGCAGCTTTATTGAAGAGAAAAAAAATTAAATCAATCTTAGACCTATCTGAACATTGTCATTTTGGCTACTGGCAGTTACTTAAGTCATGTTTAACAAATTGTATTAGTGTCTGGTTTTCTACAAGTCTTACAGTTTAAGGGGAAAATAATCTGATTCTCGCTTTTGTGATTTCCTTTTCTCTTCCGAGGTTCCAGCATCCACTGTGGACTATCTGAAGAAGAACGGGATTGACGTGCTGGTGCTGCAAACGGAGAAGGCTGCGGCGGAGTACAATGCCCTGGCTGCTCAGGGTGTCAGAGTGGGCGGGGTCTTCCATTCCACCTGCTGAAGCGCGGCTCATTCCGCCTGCCCGGCCCGCGGCCAAATCACCGACACACCTCTGCCGGATCAAATTGCACTCAGCGGAGTGTGAACTTACGTGCCAAGGCATTTGTGCGCTGACCATTGAAAATGCAAAGACAGTTTATTAGTTCAGGATTTAAACAAATCGAAGGCTCACAAAAGGCGGGGCTGTTAATGTAATTAAATCGTTTAATTACAGAATCATTTCCATGTATTGTTGAGATTGACCTAATTTTCCTCTGAAGGCCGTCCATAGTCTTGTTACTTAACTTTTCACCTGTTCACTAAATCAGGAAATTATCTTTTGAATACTTTTATTACATTACTGGCCCAAAATGACATTACTGGCTACTGGAATGCAGCCATAAAATAGCTGATGAGCACAATCAAATGGTAGGTATGAAGTGGTGGTAAAGAAGCACTTTACCACCACTGGATAAGTTAAAAATAAAATAAATTAAAAGCTAACCCAGAACATAGAACTTTACCTCCTGCAGGTGACCTCAGTCAGGGTATTTCCCAATTTATGAACGTCACATAATAGAGCACTTATAAATTTTTCATTGAGTCTGAAAAAAGGGAAAAAATGTCAGCAGGGTATAAGCATAAAACCTGGGCCTTAAAGAATTTTCTTATTAATTGCCAGTTTTGAGGATTGAGCTGTCTAATACATATCTATTCATAAGTTCTTACATGCTTAAAATAATCAGAAATGTGTGTTACAAAGCTAGAGTTTGCAGTATAAAACATTGATATTTAGGAAATCAGTCTGAATTGCCGCTAGCAAGGTACTGCTGGCAAGCTGGGGATGCATGTGAGACTTGTTACTGGTCATCATTATCTGATGATTTAAATGTTGTGCCAACAAACATTATTACACTGAAGATTCAAACAGTTCTCTTGGTTGCTGTTCTTGATGGGCTTCTATCAATATTGCCAGTTACAAGTTCTACCTACTGCAGAGTTTTTTTTCCCCACCAGGCTCACCATTTCTTGTTCTGTGCATATTAATTCTGTGTGTATTAATGAAAGTACCTAGACGAAGCTGTAAAAGCCCTGAGGCACGTGGAGCTATCCAAGCAGTAGTAGAGAGGCTTAGATTGATAGGAGAGCACAATAACTTTCCCAAGACACACAAAATACTATGTTCTTTTTCTTCTGTTTGCTCTAGTAATCATTTAGAACCTTTTATCTGATAAAATACAGAGTGATGTAAAAGCAAAGGGAAAGTGAATACTTGAAAGTTTTATCTTGCAGTCTCCTAATGACAGCAATGTTTTCTGTTAGTGTAGCTACATTTGAGGCAAAATCTTACATAACCCAGCAAAACCTGCCTTTCCAGCTGCATCTGTGTTGTCTGACAGAGCAGCTGGTATAATGCTCATTGTAGCTGCTGTGACATTTTTCTGCACAACTTGCCTGGTGTGAAGGAGGAGGTGAACTACTGACCTAGAAGACTGTGGTCACCCCAAGGGAATGCCAGCAGAATGAGTTCCTACCAGCCCACAGAGTGTGGAGACTTTTTGCACTAAATGTTATCTGATAGTGAAGGTGGTTTGACTCTCTTGATTGTGGTCATGTATTTGTTTTATTTTATGAGCTTCTGGGCCTTAAGGCAGCCTCAAATGGGAAAAGGCTTTGTAATGCTTTAGCTGAGAAAACACTGCAGTACCTAAAAAAATGGAACCATGCGCATTACACCGTTAGGAGAAGTTGAGCAAACACCTTATCTTTCTCCTCCAGGTCTGTTTTTCACTTTTTTTTTTTTTGTAACATATTTTCATGTTAATGTGGCACATTATTGGTGATGCCACATTCACCAAAGCTGCCTAGCTCATGTCCTGCATTTGAGACAAATACTGTGGGCTCCTCACCCCGCTGCTGCCACATGATCTGTCCTCCCAAAAGGCACGCAGGGAGCAGAGCTTGTTTTGCATTGCCAGCTGACTGAGGTGTACCCTACCCAGCTTTGTGCTGCAGCCTCTTAATTCTTCCCTTCATTTGGCAACTGGTAGGATGCAGAAGATTCCACTTCCAAAACAGGGAGCTGCAGTGTGCAAAGAAATGGATTTATTTTTTTAAAGGTAAACTGCTAAGTTTCCCCACCACCAGTACAAAATTTTGGTGTCAACAAGGAGATAATTTGCTGCAAGTTTTTCCATCCATGTCTTCTCTTGCTGCTCTCGTCACAGCTTCCTGAGTCAGCACTGTCAGTTCCCACAATAGCATCTGTTCCACTTGGGCTGCTCCAGTCACTGAAAGCCTGATTTCCTTCTTGGTGCCTGAAATTGCTTTGCTAGATGGTGGAAGCAGCTGGGATTGATTCATCAAAAAATTCCAGCAGAGCTCAAACTGGTATCTTCGTTAAATTGCTGCTTTCAGCAAGAGCCATAAATAATTTGTTAAAATTACGGGCTCATAGCCCAAATCATGGGAATGCACTTTTGTAGGGCAGGATTTCTCACATACACCACTGCTCTGCCTCCCACCAGGAAAACGATCTCCCAGTAGGCAGTGAACTCCCACCCTGCCGCTGAAATTAAAGCCGAGCTGCGGCTGGGCTGGGAGCCAGGAAGATTCCACCCCAGCTGCTCTGCCGCCGAGTGGGTCAGTCCCCAGCCTTTATCTTTGTGAAGCAGCATGTGTGAGCTGGCAGCCCGCAGGAACAGGCCATAAAAGGCTCACAGACACCAAATGCAACACGACCAGCATTTTTAAGGGACATTGGGTAGCATTTGTGCAAAGCCTGGCATCCGCAAGCCTTAAAACTTTATATTTTGAAGTCCCACTGATACTGCATTAGCAAACTGTAAAGTAAAAAGACAGCCCTTTCTGCATTCCCATTGCCTGTTACTAAGAATAAAATGGAAGATGTCAGTGAAATAAGATTAAAAAGTGATTATAACTTAGACAAGACAGGATTCCAGAGGAAATCATCTCTATGAGCTTGAACCCAAGATGATGACCAGTACAGCATGGTGGAGAGTGCAAGTCTGATGAGAAGCAGCCTGAGGGAGCTGGGGGTGTTTAGCCAAAAGAAAAGGAGGCTCAGGAGGGACCTTATTGCTGTCTACAACTGCCTGAGAGGAGATTGTTGCCAGTGGGGTGTCAGTAACAAGTGACAGGACAAGAAGAAACAGCCTGAAGTTGCACCAGAGGAGATTTAAATTGGATATTAGGAAAAAATATCTTTCCCAAAAGTGTTGCCAGGCTTTGGAACAGGCTTACCCAAGCAAGTGGTGGAGTCATCATCCCTGGCAGTGTTCAAAAGGTGTGTGGATGTGGCACCTGGGGCCATGGCTTAGTGTGGGTGTGGTAGTGCTGGGTTTATGGTTGGACTCCATGGTCTTAGAGGTTTTTTCCAACCTAAATGATTCAGTGATGTCATGCAGTCCCAATTTAAATGCATACCCTGCTCATTCATCTTCCCAGGAACTTGCTTTGTACTTTTTGCAGTGAGTGTCCCTGCCCATTTACTTTGCTTTGGCCTTTTTAAAATGAGATAGGTGAAAGCCACACCAGGTCTGACTTAATGTCTCATAAGCTTCAAATTTGTTCCCAATACACTTATGCATTGTTTTTTGAGCTAGCTCTTGACTCAGTAATTGAATTATTTACTGCCAAATTTGTGCGATGAATTTCACTGGACTTCAGCAATCTGGATTTGAATCTCCCACTGAAAGCATTCAAAGCTGGGATTCCCACATACACAGATGCCTCATTTAAATTAAATCCAGAAAATTAATGGTAAATAGGACAACAGATTTTCAAACCATTAACCTACCTCTCTTTCACAGGAGGTCAGCTCTTGCTCTGCCGGATTATTTTCCCTCTTGCTTCCATCTAACTAGCAGGTACAATGCAGAGGTGAGGGGTGTTTGAACATCGTTGGTTCTTAGCAAATTATTTGCCCTTCCTTTGTCGATTGCTCAATCTCCCTGTGGCTGCAGCTGTACTGGCGCACTGTTCCTAGACTTGGAACCATCTGAGAGAACAGAAATTCCCCATACTTGGGTGACTGTCATCTGAAGTCCTCTGTTCCCCCTCCAACAGAAATGAAAGATGCAAATTATCTTTGTGTGTGACTAGAGCCCTTTGTTTTTCTTTTCATTCTGAGATCAATCATCTTATAGGCTACTGCAGTGCAGAAGCCCAACAATTATCCAGAGTTAAAGGACAACGGGTGAATGGCATGAGTGCCTCTGAGACAACACAGAGCATGAACGCTGGTATTTTTGGGAGCAGAAAAGCCTTAATGTCTCAAACCTGGGGATGGGAACAAAAAGTCAACATCTGGATTTCAACAACTACAATAACCCTCACTTTTAATGCAAATTTATTTTCCAATTCCCCATATGTTGGACCATGGTGTGAAATGGGCAGTCCCATACACATACACAGGCTGGGTGGAGAATGGATTGAGAGCAGCTCTGACAGGCAACACCTTGGGGGTTGTTGGTGGGTGAGCAGCTCAATATGACTCAACATGCCCTTGGCAGCTCAAAGGACTCATCTGCCTTTCTGGGCTGCATGTGGGCAGCAAGCCAAGGGAGGGCAGTCTCCCCCTATGCTCCACCCTGGTGAGACCCCACCTGTAGTGCTGAATCTAGCTCTGGGCCCTCCAACATAAGGATGTTGACATGTGGAGTAAATCCAGAGGAGACCACAAAAATGCTGAAAGGGCTGGAGCACCTCTGCTGTGGAAACAGGCTGAGAGAGTTGGGGTTGTTCAGCCTGGAGAAGAGACGGTTCTGGGGAAACCTAAGAGCTCCTTCCATTACCTGAAGGGGCTACAAGAGAGCTGGAGGGGGACTTTTGACAAGGGCATGAAGTGATAGGACAAGGCGGGGGGGCTTTAATCCGAAAGAGGGAAGGCTTAGACTGGATGAATTAGTCATCTGCTTGCACAGGTGAAACTGAAGGAGGAAAGGAAAAGCTGTGATTTCTTCCATGATCCAAACCAAGAATCAGAGAAAAACCTACAAAAGAGAAGCACACTGCAGAATGCTCTCATTAGCAGACTGGAAATGTTCATAGCAGCCTTACAGTTTCAGCTTGTTTTAGGCATCTTGAAATTACAGATGGAAGAACTTTTCCACAGCCCTGCAGTATCTGATTCTCGGCAGCAATACAGAAGGCACTCACTCTTTGCCTGGTATGTTATATGGAAGGGGATCAAGGACAGCATGAGGGGAACAAAACATTAGAAATTTGATCCAGTACTTAGCAAAAGAGAGAAAGATTCCTAAATTTTGATATTAAAAATATCTGCTGTGCCTACCACAGCATCCACTGTGGTCTGGAGCCTATGGACACCATCTAAATTAGAAACACTACTGAGATGACAAACTGCACAAAATACTGGTGAAGTGCAAAAATGAGGGGAAGAAAAAGGAAAAAGTCTGTAATGAGCTCACTCAACTTGTCAAATATCTGCCCAGACACAGCCTCCTAATGGGAGATACATCAACTCTGTCTGCTGGGAACTGAACTGAGGATGCCAAAGACAAGTCAGACAATAACAACTCAGCTGTCAGATGGGCAGGCAATTTTCAAAGCAGTGCCCTAAAGGTGAAACACCAAAAAGCAGTTTGTAAGAGCAGAAGCACTAAGAAAGTAAGTTTAATTCAAGAATAACTAAAGCAGCAGCAAAGTTGTATGGTTATGAGCCTTTGGGCTACAACTCACCAGTGCTAAAAAATTTAAATCACAAAAAACATGCAGTGATCTTACTAGCCAAGAACCATGCAAGCATCCATGTTCACTCATATTATAAGAAAAGAAACAGAATAGCATGAGTTTTCCAATTTTATTGTAGGAAAGCATGAAGGGGTTATTTACACTAAATACAACTGGAAAGTATTTCTTCACTGTTTTGTTTACTTGCTAAAAATACACCTCTTTTAAAAAAGAAAAAACCCCAGCTGATTCATGAACACGGGCAACATTTGGGCTGCTGCACTAGAATGTTTCACACATTAGGCCCTCCTAAAAAAATCCTACCAAAGGATTGCTACAAATCAAAGGAGGCTACTTAGTCCACGAAGCCTGGCATACAGAAGCAATGCACAGACACACTTCCTGACAGGAATGCCAGATGGATCATGTTTTAACTAAATTCTTGTCCCTCTGTACTCCCAGCTCACCTCCAGAGGGGAACACTGACAAGCTGTCCAGCTGCTGCTGAACAGAGGGTGTTTGGCTACTTCAACTGACAAGAAAGACTTGGAGTGCCAAAAGTGCTGCCAAACTGAAAATCATAGATTTTCACATCTCACTAAGACTGGTTCAGGCCAGGAGCATCACACAGAAACAGATCCTGTAAAGCTTAGTGGGTTGTGGTTAGGAATTTTCCAACTGGTAGTTAATCACATTGCTCCTCAAGCTGTACAAAGGTGCAACAGGAGACAAACTGCTTTGTTGCTGTAGGTCAGGTAAACTCCATGTCCTGCGGACTGAATTTCTGCCACCTGCACAAAGAGGTTCTTCCTGCCATGCACCATGAACAACCTGTGCCCTCCCCAGAGCTGGATCATCTTCAGCTTCAGTACAGCTTAGAGGATGTAGAACAGCAATTGGCAATTTCCTTCCTAGGTGCTGTTCCCACACAAGAACAACAGTACTTTTTAGAATATTATTTTTTCTGTTAAGAAATTAGGTACCAAAGTACAAATGCAAGTTAGTTTTAGACATTCAAAAAAACAAAACAAACAAACGAAAAAACCCAAACAAAAAAAAAAAAAAACCCAACCAATCAAAAACACTAAACCAAAACAACCAAACCCAGAAAACCCCAGAAACAAACCAAAAACCCCACACAAACTGCTGAACTTCTCAGCTTCACTTCAGAGGACTGTAAAAATAACATTGATTTATGTGCCCAAGCATTTACATAGTAAATACATAGCAGAAAACCTAGAGGCCTTGGAGAAAGACTTTTGATAGGTAAAAACTGAAGGTACAGCCCAGTGAAATTACTACTGGAATGCTGATTGTGAACTGTTCTGTTTCTGTTGAGTGAATATAGAAAAACCTGCATTTTCTTGAAACAACTCCTAACGAGCTGAGTAACTCCTGTATTTACCTGCTGCCTAAGAGACCTGTTCTTCAGCAGCTTTATTTTGACTCCCTTTAGGCATGTAAAGGCTGTTTTGGCTTGGTTTGCTGTCTTGGACACTGCATTTGGACACAACAAACCCATAAATAGGTTTTTCAGCACCAGCCTTCACCGCCTGGCAGGTTTGGGCATTATATACACCTTGACAGGTTTGCTGAAGGGGATGGTCCCCTCTATGCCATTTTCAGGGGGCGGGAGTGCCTCCAAGCTCTCACTCCAGGTAGATTTAGGAACTCTGGTAGATGCTTTGCTCCTGTTGGAGTTGTAAGCCAGCAGCAATCGCACTTCAATCTGACATGGCTCTGCAGAGAAAAAAAAAATAGAACAATCCAAACGTGATTGTCATTGCACAGTGAAAAACCAACATCACATGAATTTTAATTTCATGTATGGTGGGTATGTACAGAGCTGTTCTGGAGCAACCAGAATCCAGTCCAGTGTGTGAAAATAAGCTTTTGGCATTACATTCAGCACAGCAGAATAAGGACTCTTCTAGGTTTATCCCCCTCTCTGTCATCACTTAAATCTTACCACTAACTTGCAACTTTCTAAAATAACTGTTGGAAGGTAATCCAATGAAATAATAACAATCATTAACCCCCCCACAGAACTAGCAGGCTCTGCTCACTGCATTTATGTCAGGATCAGTCCAGATGACATCTGGCAACACTTGTGGCACAGGAGATTACTTGAAGATTCTCTTTTTTTGGAAGTTTTCGCATGCCAGACAGCCTCTTCTCCTCTCTTTCACCAACTATGCCGCTGGGCAGAGCAAGGTTCCTAATACTGTCCATAGGATAATTTCAATTTACTCTTCTCACAGTGGTCAGAACAGTACAGGGGTTTCAGTATACACAGTATTACCCTGCACTTACTGCTGGACTTACATACACAACAAAATTTTCCTTTCTAGACTGAAAACCAGATTTTTTTTACGTTTTCTGTATGGACTGTACTGGTTTGGGCTGGGATAAAGTTAATTTTCCTTCATAGTAGCTTGCATGATGCCTTGTTTGGGATTTGTGACCAAAATAAGGTCAATAACACAGGGATGCTGTAGCTATTGCTGCACAGCGTAATACCCATGAGTGTTCTCACATTGCCCTTCTGATCCTCTACCTGTCCCACTGGGGTGGGAGCACCAGGTGGTGTGCGGGACTTAACTGTATACCAGGGATAACCCATAACAGGACCACATTAATGAAACCTAAACGAAACCTGCTGAAACCCACAGGATTTTAAGATGCCAAGTCTAGAACTGCAGAGGATCTCCAGCTGAGACATCATCAGCACCACACAGAACACAAGAAATAACTCTTTTGCACAGTTACTCCACACTTCAGCCAGCACCTCCCTGAGCTCACCTTTTTGTCAGTCCACCAACTCTTATTTGCAGCCTGCAGTCACCTCTTTCACTTCTGCTCTACACCTGGCAGTTAATCAGTGCTCTGCACTTGGGCATTCTCCTTCCCAAGCACACTCTTTCTACTGGCCTCTAACAAGTTTTATTGTCTCGAATTTCAAGGCAATTTCTCTACTTGAATTTCAAGGCAATTCTGACCCTGTTTCCTAAGCCCCTCCCAGCTCAGTGTCTTCCCCCTGTTTTATATGCCTAAGTGCCAATGTCAAAGTTAATGATTAAAATAATGCCTAGAGGAGACACCAGTACAGAATCCCTCAGGGCCATGCTTAAAATGTCCTTCCAGTGAACACTGTAGAAGTAGAAATAAGGACTTCAGCTCTCTCTGGTGAAGTAATAGGATCAACCCTTAAACCCAGATACTTCCAGTCCTAGAAACAGTACCATGTTTTCTTCTCCAAAACAAAACAAAGACAGCAGGATGAGTGATTACATCATGAGAGTACTATATTAAAAAAAAGGGTGTGTGAAGGAACACAGCAATAAACCAAATTCTGTTGGTTTAAAAAGAAAGATCAACAAATCCAATGAAAAATTGCTTAGGAAAAAAACCTCTCAGAGGAAACCCCCACATTTGAAGGAAGGTGAAGGGATTAAAAGAAAACAGGACAAAAGGAGCTGTGAATGAAATACACTTGGCTTTTGTTGTTTGAAGTCCATATGCCAATAACTGAAGTGCTTCCATGGGGAAGTGTGAACAGCAGCTGAGACCGAAGGCAAATGCTGGAGTCACAGCATCATCAGAACTAAATGACCTTTTAGGGCATTAAAAGGGTGAAAGTTGAATCAGCAATGAAAATGTACTGCTGTACTGTTCCCTGCCATGCTCAGATACCTGTGAGACCTGAAACAATGACTTACAAGGAGTCAGTTTACCGTGATCCTTCGCCTTTACCTGAGGATGCAGACCTGGCTCTGAGAGCTGACTTTGCTCTACACATGAGTGGGTGACCTCACCTTGAACACAGTCCTCATGTGAAGGCTCCCAGGGCTCTCCCAAAACAACAGCCCCTCTATTTCCTTACAGAGCAGCAGTGCCTGGCAAACAGGGAGCTGTAAACTAAACAGTGCCTGGTAAACAGGGAGCTGCTCAAAGGCCTGATCAACCACAGCTCCAGGATCCTCAGAGCCCCCTAGACTGTGGGTATGTAACTTGTGTCTAATGGAAGTGCAGCCACACAGCCACATTAACTTGTATCATTAACATTACCTGTCCAGGCTGTGTGAGAGAGGTAAACCTGAGTTATCAGCCTGTGCCTCCCAGGGCCAGGATTTCGGAAGTCAGCTGGTTTAGGATGGATTAGCTGTGCTTGTCCATCTGGATACAACACCTAGAGGGGAACAAGAAAAAGGAAAAATTAAAAAAAAACGAAACCAACAAAGGAATGAGAACTGCATGGGGGATCTGCACAGTGGAACAGTGCATTACTTGGCTCTTTACTGCCTGAGTTAGGAAGGCAAGACAAGTGGGCTTTAGCTTGGAGCCAGGAGTTCAGCTGCCCTGGATATAACAGCCACATGCTGCCATTCAAACCCACAGGACAGGTGGAAGAAGGGCCACAATGACATCAGCTTCTTCCTCTGCATTGTGACTGAGGTTCTTGTTTCTTTGTTAAGCAGTGATGCTGCATATTTTATTTGGATCATACTACTCCTACCTCCTCAGCTGCATCAAAAACTAGTGATTCAGCAGCAGGAAGAAAAGCTGGAAATACAGAGAGCCAAGAGCCTGCGTATTTTTGTGCCACTCAGAACAACTTCTTTTGCAGCTTCTCCTCCCACCAGACCAGCTGCAAGCTCACCAGCATTTATTGGTGTTCATGTCCATAACATGCACAGTGCACAAGGAAGCACAGAATGACATCCAAGTGCTCAAAGCAAACTCTCAGAACTGCACCCAAGTCAACTCCCAGGGCACTCCACACAAACCAGCTTCTGAATGACTGGTCAAAACACAGAAATCCAGCATTGTTACTAATAAAGTGTATCATTATTTGCAATCTAGAAATATTGACATCCTTAAAGAAACTGCCCCAAGACATAATCTTGTTTGCATTTATGTCAAATGACTTCTTACCTGAACTTTAACAGTTCCTTGGGGATCCTGCACATGTTCCAGAGTTGCATCAACATCCAGTGCCACAACCAATCCAGATGTAAACCTCAGGGGATTATCAGATTCACCAGTAGGCTCAATGATATTTGCAGTGGCTCTATGGAGCTGTTAGGGACAAAGTGATTGGCAAAAATCAGAAGGTGGGGGAAAGAGGAAAGAAAAAAAACCATAATTACTACTGTTCTTATCAGAGACCTGCATAAACTTTGGATTTTTTTTAATATTGCCAGGAATTACAAAGTTTTTAATGTTTTTAGCAGTAGTCCTGAGGATGCTAGATAAGAAGACAAACAAGAAATAAATAAGAGTTGTGTCTGACAGACCCTGAATTCTAAAAGCTTCTTGGTATATTAGAAAGTAGTCAGATGCCAAGACAGTCCACAAGGATATTGCTTTTTAATTTTCTGTTAAACCAACCTGCTCTGGAAGAGGAAGGTGGAGGAAGGTACTTTGTCTCAGCGTTGTCTGAAGAATCTTGACCACTTCTGAAGGCTTGGATGTCACAAGTCTGGGCATTAAGTCCAGCAATTTATCTACAAAACTGCCTTGCATATGTGGGAGCTCAGAGATGAAACATCTGTGTCAATAACAGATTAAAAATCAAATATTTTTTCCAACTTTTCACACAGTATTGTTATTTTTAGTCAAGCTCCTTCATCCTTATATTTAGTTATAATGACAGAATTAGATACCTGCCTTCCTCTTCTGCTGTGTCTCATCCACAAGAGATGACTTTGGCTACTTGTCTTGGGACTGTGCCTCATGCTCAAACTGACACCATCAAGGGCTATGTGGTGTGGGCAGCAGGTCAAAGGAGGGGATTCTCTCCCTCTTCTTTGCCCTCAAGAGATCCCACCTGGAGTACTGTGCCCAGTTCTGGAGCTCAGAGTGTAAGAACAACAGAGGAGGCCATGAAAATGCTCAGAGGGCTGGAGCACTTCTGTTGTGAAGACAGGCTGAGAGAGTTGGGAGTGTTCAGCCTGGAGAAGGGAAGGCTCCAGGGAGACCTCATCGCAAATTTTCAGTACTTAGAGGGGGCTTGTAAATAAGACTTTACCAGGCAGATCATGACAGGACAAATGAGAATTGTTTTAAACTATCAGAGGAAAGATTTAGATTCTATTTTAGAAGGAGACCCTTCACTGTGAGGGTGGTGAGGCACTGACACTGGTTGCCCAGAGAAGCTGTGGAAGCCCATCCCTGGAAGTGTTTAAGGCCAGGCTGGATGGAGTTCTGGTCTAGTGGAAGGTGTCTCTGCCCATGGGAGGGGAGTTGGAACAAGATGGTCTTTAAGGTCCCTTCCTACCTAAACCATTCTATGATTCCATGATTCCATGATTTTATGACTCAGCAGGGAATTGGATAGCTAGTCCAGAGATACAAGTATCTTCAGTTGGCTGAGCAGAATTTTATTTCCAGTTCTGACTAAATTCGCATTTATTATAAGCTTGGCAGTTGTGGCTGCTTAACTGATAAGAAAACAGGACCAAATCTGTCCTACCCTAATGGGTAGGACAGATGGAGCTAGATGACAGAATTCTTCATTTTGTGTGTATCTTTTCCTTGCACTGAGTCTCAGGATCAGCAGAATTTATCACTGTTTCACAGAATCAGAACCACAGAATGGTTTGGGTTGGAAGGGACCTCAAAGATCACCTGGTTCCACACCCCTGCCATGGGCAGGGACACCTTTCACTAGAATCAATCTGATCATCAAATTGACACTTCATCCATCTATTCTCCCTGGAAGTAAAGGTGACTACTGAGAGGAGGCAAAAGCAGTAGACAGGGCCAGGAAACATACTGCAGAATTCTTGTCTGACTTTTTGCTATGTGTTGAGTACATCAAGGGTAATCTGCTTTTTTATTAATCTTTGAAAGGTCAAAACACTCTCAGAACTCCAGGAGACAAAATAACAAAAAAATAAGTATTTATCAAAACAGCATCTACTTGAAGTAGATAAATCTTTACAAATACAAGAAAAAAAATCAGCTATTCTATAAAAAATTAACTCAGAGCACATGTTCCTGAAGTACCAGTATAATATCTTGATGCTAAGGACTTTAACTACAAAGGTTCTTCTTGCTTTATTATTATCCCATGACAGTTCCCAATGTAGGACAGCAGGGAAGGGAGATGTGAAGAGATGAAAAACAAAGTGAATATCCCCTGATGACAATGGTGGTGGGACTTTCTAATATGAAGTGAAGAAGCAATAGAGTTTGTCACCTCTGAAAGGAATCCACTTCTTGGAGGAATTTTTCACACATCCCAAAAAGAGGTTCCACTCTGTAATGAAAATAATATTCCTTGGTTTACTTTTAAAGAAAGAAAAATGGCTCTATGGCTATACACATTTAGGGTAGTTTGGAATCCCATCAAACCTCCTAAAAGCGGGAAGATCTTACAGTTTTTGAACCAAGAAAGTATTTCTCGCTTATCTATATCCCACTCTCACATAAAAACCTCCATCTGCATAAGGCACTTATTAAGTTCCCAAAGCCACTGTTAGAAAACGCTCATTTTCCACCTATAAAACAAGTGGTTAAAAGGCAAATATATCATGGACCTCCATGGTAACACAGTAAATTGATGGCAACAAACCTGAAACAGAAGCAAACTAGGACAGTAACTAATTTGCTCTAATTCCACCAGCTGGAGTTCTCATTCTACAACCATGTGTCACTTCTTTAACTTCAGCAGCCAAAACAAACCACTCAGAGCCTCTCATGTACCTAAGCCTGCACAGGAGCAGTTTCTGTCTGAGTCACATACAGCAGTTGCAGATCAGTCAGGAGGACAACACTTTCCTGATGCCAAAAATTCAGCAATGAATACTTAATGAAGCAAACATGTTTGGTGCATTCTTTTGATACATGACTTTTCCCCATTTAAACAGGTCCCAAATATCAATTCTGCAATGTTTTTAACTTATTTGTATGTTCATAAATGAGAGAACTCAAGCCCCAAAACCCATCTTCCCAATAGTTTTGCCATCTAATTCAGGATTGTGTCCCTATACAGCTGTATAAAAAGCAAAAGAAGGTTCTTTGTTCTGAATTACTCTAGCAAATGGTTATTGGCACGCTGCCCTGTTATGTCTAATTTATCCTTGCAGGTTTTTTAAACAAAGCTTAGGGACAGTAATCTTAGAGCTAACCCTAAAAAGATCCTTAGGTCAGGTCATGCTTACCCTCTGGTGGTGCGGGCAGTCACTATCAGCTGCAAGGCCTTGGCTTGCAGTCTCATGTGGTGAATGATGACCACTTGTCTGCTTTCCACTCCGCTGTACATGAACTCCATTTTGTAAGTTTCTTCCAGGATCTGCCAGACAAACACCACAGGGATAAGACACCATCAGACTGTTAAACCCTGGTACAACCATCATCACCAGATTCTGGTATTTTTATCTCATACCGAGGAGCACATGAAGCAAGAGGAAGTGCTCAAATTAATACAGCTGAGTTCAGTATGACTGTGCAGATGCCAAAGAACTTTCAAGTTATTTAACAGGGAATACTCCCTCACCTTGCATTGATAGCAAGTGACCTACATTCACCATTACAACAGAAAACACTTTCCAGGAGGTTCACACGCTACTCAAGAGGGCACCCAAGACAAACATTTCAATCAAAGAAGATTTCAAAAGCTGGATGGCTTTTGTTTCTACTCATCAACAGCAGAGAAGGCTTTGATGCACAGCAGCACCTGTCTATTACATCTTAATTATCTGAAGACTCAGTGTCAGCAGGGTTTCCCAAAAGATCCATAAACTTGCTTTGACCCTAGATTTGTTACCAGACTATTTGTTACCAGACCTTGCTTTCTTCTTTACCTTTTCTTAGGGCTCAGCTTCAGTTTTTCAAGGACCTGATAATTTATACATCACAGAATCAGAATAACTCAGATTGGATGGGACCTCCAGAAACCATCTAGCCTGGTTCTCTGCCCAGAGCAGGTCTCATTAGATCCAGTAACTTGGGGCCACATCAAATTGCAAACACTTCCAGACAGAGAAGTGACAGAGATTCCCCCCACCTCACTGGGCAACAGTATTTAACCATCCTTACAGGAAATTTTCTCTTTATAGCTGATCAAAATTTCTCATCATTTGCCAACTGCCTCCTGTCCAGAGTAGTCTGGCTCTGTCTCATTTATATCCTGTAATGATGCAGGGCTAGACAAAAGTAAATCCATCCTGAAGCCTGCTCTTTCCAGGCTGGACAATTCCAGCTCCCTCAGCCTTTCCTTGCAGGTAATGTGCTCCAATCCCTGACCACACTGGTGGCCCTCTGCTGACTTTGCCCCAGTTTGTCAGCCTCTTCCTTCTACTGGGGAGGCCAACACACAACACAGCCCTCCAGATGGCACCCCCCCCCAGAGCTGGATCATTTCCCAAACCAAGTCATCCCAGTTGCAGTTGGCCTCCTGCAATGTCTCATATTCAATGTACTGAACATGATGAGGCTCCTGTCATCCCAGTTCCCCAGTCTGTCCAGACCAGCAGCCATGCCCTCCAGCTTATCAACTGGTTCCTCATTTTGCAGGACCCTTACAACCTAATTATTCAGCCACAATCCTGCAAGTCTGGTGAAAAAGAAATTATGTGAAAAGAAATTATTTCTTTCAAAAGAAATGAAAAAGACTGTATTCAAGCTCTGCAACTTCCATTGTTCTCCCCTTGCCCACAGCACCAGTCCCCTCACCATAGAGAGCTGTGGTGGTGGTCAGCCATAATTTATTCCTGAGAAATGCATTCTGGCTGTTCCAAGTAGCTTTGTTGATCTTGTTTAGGAACAGCTTTTTAAAGTATTTGGTGCACAACCTTCCCCAGGAAAGAGGCAAGGACAAGCAGCCCACAGCTTTCTGGATCCTCTTTCTTACCCTTCTGGAAGATGAGTGTGATACTTGCCTTTTTACAGCAGTCATGAACTTCCCTCCCTCCCCACTCATCTTTCGAAGAGAAGATAAATGACCCCAGTTTGGGGGACTAGGATTTACTTGGACAGACCACAGCACTGGAAGGTCAGAAGTGTGTAATTGTTCCATGGCCAACTAAAGACTCCTACCCTGGCCTCTGGGCAGGCTCAGCTGGTTCCACCTCACCTGTTTTGCTGCAGCAGATGCCAATGCATTCTGTTTCAGGTACAGGGGAGCTGCCACATTCCACAACTTCTCCTGCAAGGCCTACAAGAAAAAAAACATTAAATGATGGTAAATATCCAATTCAGTCTAAACAGTTGGTTGAAAAAGCATGCCAAAGCTTTCTTTTGTGCTTTTAAATACAACAGAAGCAACCAAGGCCTCCAAAATATACATTGTTCTATAAATAGAAATACCTATACAACTAGAAAATATAAAGGAAGTTGAGAATAATATTAACAAAGCTGTAAATGAGGGACTCATCAAGCCAAACTCCTTGTACTTCATAAAGAAAACCATGAGCCCACTTGTTATCAAACCCCTGAGACCATGATCAGGGCAATCTCAGAGAGAAGCAAAAAGTGGGAATAAAAACAACTGTCCCCAGAAACACACTAACTTCACAGCCCCATTTCTGAACTTTCCTCCGCCCCACCAAAATCCTGGAGTTATTACAAACATTATGTCTAATTCAGCTGCTGACATTGGTATTAAAAACAAAACAAAAACCCAAGAAAACACTCCCAAAACAAACAACCAGAAAAACCCAAAACCAACCAAACAAAAGAAACAAAAAAACCCAAACCAAAACAAAACAAAAAACAAACAAAAAAACCCCAAAAAACCAAAAAAAAACTGAAAAAAGAGAAACAAACAGAAAAACCCAACTGTCTACCACACCTTATTTGCTTTTTGCTTTATATTTTTAAAAAATGTAGAAAGCTTGAGTGGATGATTTCTGTCACTGACTCCTTTTTGAAGTTGCCTGTCCTTAGACACAGCTATGCACAAGGCTGGCTGTATCCAAAGCTCAAGAACACACAGACTGTATCCTTCACCCAGGCTGGCCCACAAATCTCAGTTAACTACCCCTAAAATCACAGGGTATGTAGAGCCTTTGAAGGTATGGAACCTTTTGAGGCTTGAGAGGTTAGGAAATGAAGATACTTTTTCCCCCAGCAGCTTTTCTCCTGTTGGGAAAAGAAGCAACTGGAAAGAAATCTACTGAAAAGGGCTACTTGGACATTCAGATTCTCAAAATTTCTAATTGTACTGTATGAGTGGAGGGTGTCCCTGCCTGTAAGAAGGGGTCTGGAATTAGATGATTCTCAAAATCCCTTCCAACTCAAGATATTCTGTGATTCCTGATATTATCAGTTATTTTTTATTCCGGGCACATTAGTGACTCCTCTGCATCACTGATCTATTGACTGTTCTACAGCTCAAGCCAAAAGCAGCTGATGCAGCTTTTACCCTTCTTCCAAACAGAGCACACCTCTGCCGGATGCAAAAACCATCTGGTTCATTCCAGTCAAACCCTGGAGAAGGGCAACAAAGCTATCTCCAAATGCTAGCCCTCCGTCTGCACAGCACATTTCACTTTGGATTTAGCTGGATTGTACTGAACTGTACCACTGTTCATCTGAAATACCTTTGGGTGATAAATATATTCCAAGGATTTGAGGCCTGCCATGAGATATGCCAACTGGCAACCATGCATTAGCAAAGCAACTGAAATCCGTCCTTGGTTTTACATAACAAAGCTTTCATTGAGCCCCTTCTGGAAACCTGTTTGCTGCTTGCTTTAGTTCTTGCTTTAGATGTGTGTAAGTTAAACTCAAACACCAAAGAATGCCAAGAGACTAAGTTAAATACTACTGCCAGCTTACAGCCCTGAGCAATCTGGTCCAGTGGAATCCCTGACCACAGCAAGGGTGTTGGAACTAGAGTGGCCTTTCCAGCTCAAGAATTCCTATGAAGTAAAAAATTAGTTCCTGTTTACAGCAAGAAGCTGACTTTGAAAAGGGACTTTTGCAAAGGGTTGCTGCAATGGTGTGTAAGCAGCCACTGGACCTGATAATACTAAATTGATCATTTCAGCACCATAAAAGAAAGCACAACTGATATCAAGTCCTAAGAACTCCTCTGGCACTGGTGCCAATAAAGCTATCTCTGCAAATCACCGTCTATAAAAATGGCAGCAGTCTAACAAAAACCATTCCAGTAGCACCGGCAGGGAAAAGTTATTCTCCTAACACAGTTGTCCTCAGTGTGATTTCTGCCAGAAAATAAACTCTGCACTGATCAAATGCTTGTGAACCAACATAAGCCCTAGGTACAGCAGCAGAGGTCTGCATTGGCAAAGTTACTGCATAAATTATTTGCCACAGGAGGGAAGCAGGATTATCAGAAATCCACAGAACCTGCTCTTTCATCAACATCTCTTTTCAGCATGAGCATCAAAACATGAAAGCATGCCACTGTGATGGACTGGGGGCATTTTTGAAGAACAGCTCAAAAAAAACCCCACATGAAGTCAAACCTTGATGAGGAGCAGCTGACACTGAAGGTAAGTTGCAGTGAAATCTGCCATCCCTGCCAGTTCTGACTGCAGCTCTCCAAGTCTCTGAAGATCACTGAAGCATGTGAATAAAAAAAAAAAAGAGAAAATAATGTTGAGACAGAGAACAGTTTAATCCAAACACACTCAGAAGGCAGTGACAATAAAGCCATCTATTCCTGCTGCCTGTTTTTATTAGAGCAAGCACCAGAAACAGCAGCAAAACACACACTACAAAGCAGTTTGCACCTTGGGACTTGGCATGTCCCTTCTTCTGGGAAGCTGACACCAGCACAGCAGTGGAAGCATTAAGTCTGTCAGCCCACATAACTCTGCAGCCCCATGGGAACCACACAGAGTGGCAGCTCCAGATTTAACTTAAAACACTCCAGCCCTCTACAGCAGCTAACGACCCATTTGTGTTACACTGCTGGGAAATCAAACTATTCATGTTGGCTAAGAAAGGTTGTTTGGAACGTGTTAGGCTCATGCAACCAAGTGTATCTGAAATAGAGCTGCCCTTTTAAGCCAAGCTAGAATGTGATGTACTGATATTTGCCCAACTAGATGGTGTGTTACCATTACCAGGCATGGTAATTCTTGTAAATCATACAGCAATATAAGCAGCTTTTAATATGATAGAAAAAAAATGTCAGTTAATGGAACCCAAAAGGCTTTAGTTCTCTATTGCTAGCCAAGTTTTCTTGAAGTGTGCATTAAAAAAACAAAATTAGTTTTTTTACAGAACTGAAAATAGGTTGGATGATGTGGTTTCAACATGTGCCTTTTCTTCTCTACACTTTACGTTGATCCAAAGTCTACTAAAATTGTCACTTCCACATTTCCTACTTAATTTAATAATTTTATTTTTCAGCTGATCATTTTCTTTTGTTTATTTTAGATTTATCTTTGCATTTAGGATGCAATTCTGAATCTTTGACTCTGCCAAACCAGAGAGTTGCTGAGCCCTGAGACATTAACAAAAATCCATGAGGTTAATATGCAACCAAAGAAAATCTTTCCTAAGCAGACAATCATAAAATCATTTATGTTGGAAAAGACTTCTAAGATAATCCAGTTCCACCATTAAGCTAGCACTGCCAAGTGCACCACAAGTGCCACATCTACATGTCTTTCAAATCCCTCCTGGAATGGTGAATACACCACTGCCTTGAGCAGCCCTTTCCAGTGCTTGACAGCCCTTTCCATGAAGACAGTTTCCTACAATCCAATCTAAACCTCCCCTGGCACAACTTGAGGCTGCTTCCACCTATTCCCTTGTAACTCAGAAGAGACCAGTCCCCCACCTGGCCACAGCCTCCTTTCAGGGGGTTGTAGAGAGTGTTAAGGTCCCCCTGAGCCTCCCTTTCTCCAGGATAAACACCACCAGCCCTTCCCAGCTCCGTTGCCCTTCCCTGGACATGCTCCAGCCCCTCAATGTCTCTCATAGTGAGGGGTTGTGCTTTCCTTCAACAGCAATGCACCAACAGCCAAGCCAGCCTCAACCTTACACAGAGGCTCCATTTCATCTCTTTCCAGGGAGCAGAGTGAAGAGGAGGCTCCTGGGTGCTTAATTCCCATGTCACAACCCATCACAACACACTAATGGAGAACAGGATGTCATCTGTCAGCTAACAACTAGGCAGATATTCGATTTCCCAGTCTTATACAGTTCCCAATTCCACTAATTATATTTCCTTACAAATCTTAAACAGATTTCAACATTCCTGTAAGAAAAAAAAAAATTCTTGTATAGATGGACAAACTAAACCACAGACAGATTCGCTAAACAGCCTCTCTTATATTTCTAACCACACTGCAGACTGATGCTCCCCGCCTCGGGCTCTGCAGCCAAAACTCTGAGTCCCAAGTAGATATAAACTCCACAAGGTCTGTTATTTTCGTGGATGACAATGATAAAGGAGGAGAGAGTTATGTTCCATGACAACATCCACTGCTGTGAGCTGCCTCTATCCTTCTGCTCTCCGCAACCAAATTGATGGTGTGGGGATATCTTACTCTCTGCAAAATAACCTTTAACACTTTTTTTGGCTTTGCCAAAATCCTCCCTTTGTCTTAAGGATGGAAAAAGCAGTTGGTTTAGTGTGATTTCCTAGGGGGCAATCCCATCAGGAAAAAAGTCAAGCAATAATTTCCATCAGCTCAAAACCTGAAAACAGTCATGGCCTGGAAGGTTCCCAGACCCCCATGCCTGAGAGGTTCTGGATGCCTGGCCTAGAGATTAGCTGTTTCAAGTGTTTAGTGCATTAAATGCTTTGAGACTATATTTTAGGCTGGCACACAGAAGCTGCAAAACAGCTGAGGACAAACCTCACAGTTCCCACAGCTGGGTTTTCAGTGAGGAGCACACTGTTTACTCTCTGCTGCAGATGGGTGTGACAGTGATTCACAGCAACATACACACAACAGAAGGCAGCTATTTTGAAGGAATTCAAATAATTAAGCTTTTTAAAAATTCCATATTCCAAACAAAGCTTTTTGGATTGTTTTCCTAATTCTTAAAATAAGGCTCTTTTGCTCTTTCCAAGCAGAGGAATCACATTGAAAGGATCCTTTTCAAGTGTTTTGTTTGTGTAAATCAGTCTAGAGATGAAATGGAAGAGGCAGCATAAAACCCACACTGAGAAGCAACACCACACACCCTTATCTATACAGCAGCAGACAGCAGCATGCAAGAATGTTTTCTATTCCTGGAAAAGCTCTCTGATTTGAAAACTGATGAGGAATGCCCAAGTCCTTTGTAAGTGGCAATGAGAAGCTAAAATTCCAGAAGCAGGTCCTTTCCTGCTGAATGAAAGGCCCCAGGACCCAGAAAATGCAAGAGCAAAGGGGACAATACCTCCCCCCCTCCAAAAAAAAAAAAACCAAGAAAATCTTGTGCATGTACATTACAAATAATATGATCAAAATTACAAGGACACAAAATTGAGAATGAGACACAAGGCTGTCACCCAGAAATCACAAAAACTGAGAGTGTATTTTAGCATAAGTGAACAGTCCAAAAAGAACACCCTTACCTAACTTTTACCATGTGCTGAAAAGATGCCCCCTGCCCAAAATACACACTGGTCATTCTGGGGGGCTGCGCCAGACCTGAGACCATCCATTGATTTGAGAACAGGTCATGAACACACTTTTATCACAACAGTCTCTAAAGGAAGGCTCAAGTTAAGTGCTGGGCAGCAAATTACAACACTCATATTCAGAAGCAAAGCACCTGCATCAGAGTAATTGAGCACCCTAACACATCTTTCCATAAGAGGGCAGCCTGAGGCCTTACCGGATGGTAAATTCCAGCAGCTCCTGTATGCCCCGTGGGTCGAGGTGCTGAAAGTTGTAAACTCTCTCCAGGCTCTGATGCAGGAACTGCTGGGAAGGATCTTCATGTGGGGTAATACTGGGAGAGACAGCAGAGGACACCAGCTTTCTACCCGGCAACTAAGAGATAAGGAACACAGACACACACAAAAATAAGAGGAAAGTCTAAGACAAGGAACAACGTTGCAAAATGTTGACATCTATTTAGCAAGAAACTGAGAGCTCCAATTCATTTCTCAAATACAAAATTTATACCAAGGCTTTCAAATCTGCATCTTTGTTAGTCAATCCTCCCCAACTTTACAATCCACTTGCACTAGAGATCCTCAGGTTAAACTTCAACATCCCTTTGAGGGAAACATCTTCCTCATCTTACATTTGACACTGTGAAGCCAAGGGAAGTCCGAGACCGCACAAACCACCACTCATTTTATGAGCTGTGATACAGCCAACTTCAACCCCACCCATACTTCCATGCAGGAAAAGCATGTTGCAAAGCAGAATAGAACACATTTCACCCATGAATAAACAGTTCAGGTAGGGCATGAGTGAAACGTTGGAAGATCTACAAAGGCCTTTCCCACACACACAGTCAGAGCTATAGAAAACTCCCAGGAATACTGCCCTCCCAGTATTCTTAGCTAACCAGCAAACCAGGTACTATTCTCATTTGAGAGCAATGATGTTACTGTTGTCCCCAAAATATTAATAATTCCATATTGCAACAATTTAACATTTGTTTCTCCCGCCTTAATGCACATTTCAATATTAATTCCTGTGGTGCACAGGAGAAAAACCTTTCAGAATCTAAGTGTTACACAAAGACAGACTGAAAGAGACTGGCAATATTTCTAACAGGTGTCAAAGTCCAAACCAAACTTACTTAGTTCAACTTACTCTTAATGGAGGGACCAGGTGAGAGAGACTGTCCCGAAGATATGCATAATGTCTGAATGTATGGTCAGAGAACAGGGCAGGCATTGTAGGGCAACTTTTAGCAGCATTAAAAATCAGAACCAGAACAGCAATGTCTATTGCAAATGGATTGTTAAAGAAAAATGAAAAACAGCAAGAAGAGCTCCTTGGGGATGGGAAGTTAAAACAAGTCATCAACAACCCCTTCTTTGGCCAAGATTTGTCTAGGAAGTTCTTTATAGTTGGAAAATACTGAGCAAAACCTGAAGAAACAGCTGTCTGAGCAGATTAAAATCAAGTACAAAGTGCAAACATTACAGGGTGAGCCATACTGGAAAAAGGATGTTACTGCCAACATGGGATGGCTCAGAAGCAACACAAAGGAAAGGAGCCAGGGATCCCAAATACAGACCATGTGCATTAGGTAGAGTTTCACTCTTCCTCACAGCTTACACTGTGCTCACCAGTTTGCACCACAGAACCACAGAGTGGTTTGGTTGGAAGGCACCTTAAAGACCACTAGTTCCAACCCCATCCTGCCATGGGGAGGGACACCTCCCACTAGACCAGGTTGTTCAAGTTTTTTGGTGCCCTAACAGCATCCAAAATTTTACATTTACTGTCAAGTCTTTGAAAATTGATGCATTACCTAAGATTCCCTGAAAAACATCATTCTGCACAGACTTTAAGCAACCCAAAGAATCAAACATGGAAAGATAATTCTGAAACAGAAAAAAACACATTTTCACAGTCTGAGACCTGCAGAAATAGAGAGCAGCCAAAGGCTTCAGAAGTTAGCCCAAAGGCTGACACCTGCAACAGAGCTGCTCCCAAGCATAAGCTCTGATTCAAATTTCCTAAGTGCTTTAAAGCAAACAAAACCATGTTTTAAATATCAGTTTACACTGGAATCATGCTATTCAGGTTTACCCCAGCTTCTGGCTCACATGCCTATCTTCACATAATATGCCTCTGTAAAATTTGGTGGCAAGTTACCTCCAAAACAGTCTCTAACATAATATTCTCTGGTTCCTGGCAGGATGGTGCACTGAGTTAAAGAAGAGCATTCTTCTCCCTGCAATGTTTCTTTAATTCTCAATTCACAGGACAACTTTACTCAAATTATTACTAAACCATGTAATTACAGATTCATTTCTCTCCACCTGATTCCAACTCATTTCAATTCTCACAAGGCATTCATCTAATCTATATAGAATTTCTGGTTGATGGGCTGTGACTGGAAAGAAAAATAAGGAGCAGCTTCTAGAAGAAGGTTCCAGTCCAATGTGTCTCAGCATGCATCAGAAATAACATTATGTTCTGCCATCACACAGAAGGGAAGCAAGGGCTATAACAATGGAAAAATGCATTTCCAAGGCATCTCCTGTTGTTGAGGAGAATGGTGTATCAATAATCGTTTGTATTCTAAAGCACTGGAAGAGCTAACAATAATATAAGGATTTCTGATATTGAATTATTTCAGAAAGATGAAAAATTCAAAGCATTATGGGGATGCAGGCACTGCTGTACTTAGAGATGGTGCTGTTTCATAAACTGCACAGCAGTGAGCACAGAAAAACTTTTACGTAAAAAGAAAACAGATATGAAAAAACATTCTTCTTATTTAAAAGCTAAAGCATCCTCAAAACGAATGCAACTAGACAAATGTTTTGACATCAAAGGGCTCATCTGCAAAGCCTAAAGCTTGACAAATTGCTTGATTATTCATCACAGCATAAAAAGAAGACCAATTATAGTCCACTGATATTTATGAAGATGGTTACAGCTAACAGTTTTTCCATCACTTGCTGAGTAACAAACTAAGTGCAAAAGGATTCAGAAACAGGCACAGGACTGTTTGTCTGCTACAGGGAGAAATGGCTGAAGAAATGTGAGAGTCGAGAAGTCACGAATAAAATCTACTGCAGTCAAAATTATCAACTGGCTTCATGAATAAAGATACAGGCTGGGTCATCCATGTCTGGTTCCGGAGTGTCAAAGAACGGATGTGTGCTCAGCAGCTCTGGGACTAATGGAAGCACCAGAGTGGGATGCCTGCTTCCCAGGAACTTCAAGCATCTGTAAATAAACATATTGAAATATATGTTAGTAAACAGGTGCATTTCAAAATACAACATTCTAAGCTTTACTACTTTATATTGCAGCAACACTTTTAGACAGTCTGCAAGAAAATCCTGCTGTCCAAGCTCACTGTGTCTTTACAACTGACCATTTGCATAAATATTTTATAGGATCTGAGAAAACTGAAAGGACAAGCAGTAATTTATTTTTTTTAAATTTAAAGTGTCTACAAAATAGTTAACACTTGGAGTTATACAATCCAGGAAGCTTTTATACTAAAGACTAATGAATGAGTGCATTTTTTTTTCTTCAGAAATAGGGAAGATAGGAGGTAAAATCTCAAAACCCACAAACTCCAAAAACAATGTAAAAGTACACTGGAAGTCAAAGGAGGCTAAAACAAGTCTTTCTAGTAATATCTAAGAATTCCATCTCAAACCATGTGTGTGGAGCATCATTCCCTCTATTGCTTCCACTAAACAACCAAAAAATCTGCTGCAAAAGTTCCTTCTTTTTACTTAGACAGAAAAATTCCTCTGACAGCACAATGCCACATGGCCAATCCACTTATCACCACTGATAGAGTCAACTGCTGGTAAATATTACTATTTAACACAATGCCAAGTGAGCAAAAACACTTGCAATAGAAGAGATGAGGTTTCAAACGGAATTCATCTTTCCTGTGAATGCACTGAGTGCCTGGAATAGGGGCACATTTCCAGGAGTGGTCATCAGATCTGGATTCCCAGTGCAAGTATTGACAAGCAAGAACAACACAGAGTTTCCACACCAGTCATGAATAAGTACATATTTACAGAGTAACAGGATTGTATCCCTGCAATACCTGTTACCTCCTTAGCAAGCTCAGTATTTTCTAGCACCTCACTTACTAAAAAGAAGAGGTAAGTAAGTAGACACAGAAGGACACTGAACACACTCACTTCCATATGGATTCTCTGTCTGTGGGATACTTGGTCAGGTTTTTCAGCAGCTCCACCAGTGCAAGATGGATGCCTTCTTTAGTTGAAACATTGGTGCAACACAACAGTTCATGAAGTGCTTCCCGAATGTCCCTTGAAGAATCCTAAAATAAAAACCCAACCCAGACGCTGATGAGTGAAACATGCCTGCACACACATTTACTTTAAAGCTGGCAGCCTCAGCTCCTTGGCCGAGTTAGTAAAAGAGGTCTGTGAACAGCAGTGCCTGTTTCTAGTCACCAGAGCAAAGCAAAGATGAAGTGACAGACCAGGCAAGTGCTGCAGGGACTCCAGGTCTCATCCTCCTATGTGCTTCCTTTACTGGAATGAACGGGAACTGCTTCACTGCTGACCTCTCAAGCAGAGAAAAAACCACTGCTTGGTTTGGGTGATGTTGTATCTTTGCAGTTACAAAAAAGGAAGGTGCTGGGCAACTCAGTAAAACAATCACCAAAGATCGCTTCAGCATTTTCACAGCAGCCTTTTATCATTTTTAACCCAGGAAGCTCAATTCCACAGAGCCCAGTCAGCAGCCTCCAGAGGGTCTGAGGAAGCACTGAGGACATGTCAATGGCTGGACAGACTAGAATATTCAGCTGAATTAATTACATTTCTTCTGCCAAAAACCACCCTGACATTCCATATCCATGCATCATCATGTTCCTTGCTATCAGCATTTGCCTGGTGCTACTGGATGCATTGTGAAAATTTGATAGGATACAAGAACTGGATGCTTTTCAGTGGTGGATTTTGCCTTTTCTAAATTATAATTTGCTAAGTATCAACAGCTCATTCATCACTGTCTTACACAAAAGAAGAAAGAGCAATCCTCTTGTAAAGGCTTTTAAATGACAGCCAACACACTCGAATGACCAAAGGGCTTTTGGTCAAAGGCAGACTATGACCACAGAGAAGACAACTCTAAGGACTGGAATGACCACAGTCATAAACTACTCCAGATCACTAATAAAACCCACTAGAAATGTGGTACAGAGACAAGCAAGGCAGAAGACCATGAAGGGACACAGATGAGCAACAGAAACTGCAATCAAGGACAACGGGGAAAGCAAATTCCAAAGTCTGGTCAGAAAAGCAAGGAATACCTGGGACAATTATTCTGATAAAGTGAAAGCAGTGGGGTGAAAACAGAAGTTATCCTCAATACCCTGGTGTTCCATATTTACACTGCTGGAACCAATTTACACACCAAAGTTAATGGTATTTTTCCACATCCTTTAGTTTTGTACTAGAAGATGGATTTTACAGAAAAGCACCAAGCATCTTTCAGAATCAGATAAATCCATTAAAATGTTAATAATTCTACACTTAAGCTATCCCACTGCCTGATGATAATTATGATAATACAAACCACAATACATGTAGGGTTTATCATACATGGTAAGTCAGTACAGAAGAGTCCAGCCTAACCAGGACATTTTCATACCTCAATGCACAGGTTTCCCAGCTTAAACAAATGTAAATAATGACAAAAATGTGAGGCACCTAAAGCTCATTGCTGCATTTGCAAAGTCAGATCATACTCCAAAGCATTTGTTACAGACTGATAAAATAGGTTTAATTAGTTTGCTACTTCCTGAGGCACAACTTAAAGCAGCAACTGCTGCCCTGGGTCAAGGAAATAAAAGGTGAAGAGATTGAAGCAGTGGATTTGCAGGACCTCCCAAGGCACTTCCCAAAAGAAGCAGCAACTTGCCTACCACAAGCAGTAGATTAAAAAAATGCCTCAGGGGCTATAACTCAGCAAATAAATCAGGTCTGAGAGGACAGTTTGACACAGTACCATTCATACAGCCAAAATCTCTTCTGGATCAACCTCATCAACCAGGAAGAGCATCTGACTCATGCTATTCCCCGAATCCTGGCTGAACACTGACTGGGAGGATGCTGGTTAGGAAAACTCAAAATTATATGGCAGAGCACACTGACAAACACCTTCAACAGAAAAAAGATCTCAGGCCAGTTTTGCTTGGTGAGCAAAGATGTAGGTGGCCAGCTCTGCTTGGTGAGCAAAGGTGTAGCCAAAGCAGCTGAACCAAGGACACAGAAAAAAAATGAAGCTGCATGCAACATGAAGCACGTGGAGTGCTGGACCTCAACACAACACAGAAGGAAACACGTGGAGGCAACAGCACAGTGATCAAAGGAAGAGTTTTTATCTAAAATTTATCTATTTCAGAAGTATTCTGCTGTCCTGGTGCTTACAAGCTACCAGATTTTAGGAACCTTTGGCAGAGTTCAAAGAGTCAAAAAACCCCAAAAAAGGGTGGGTTTGCTCTCAGGAGAAGAGACTGATTAGCAGTACATAATTAAGCACCCCAAAGCAAGCAGGAAAGCAATTCTTGTCCTCCTCAAGAATTTCTTACCTCCAAGACAGCCAACACAGTATCCAGCTGGTCTTCCCGCAGGGTGATGTTGTTGGAAATTTTTCTCATTGTGTGTATTGACTGCAATCTGACCTCCTCAATTTCATCATTAAACATGTCAACCAGAAAATCCAGGCATTTCTCAGCAAAAGAAGGTGAGGACTGAGCCAACATACACAGGGCTTCAACCGCAGCGATTCGAACCTCTGTTAAAAGAGGAGCAGGGAATTCACTGTAAATTAATTAAAACTGTCTTGTTTAAAAGGACATTCACCCAACAGTGAGGTCTTGTACTCTTCAAGGGCTGGGCTAAGGACAGGAGATGCCAAGGAAATGCTGAGGGCAACAGAAGCTCAGCAGGGACCCACTGGGGACCTCTTCACAGACAAATCTTCAAATCAAGTCTCACTTCTGATACAGCCCCTGCTGCTGCCATAAGCATCTGCAAAAGGGACCTGCAGGTGAAAAACAGGTCTCTAATCCATCATAAATACTGCATATTTCATAGTGTGTTTCGCAAGCATAGCATTAACACTGGTATCTTAAGCAAACTAATTTAGTTAATTAAACTGTGGTTGTTTTATTCTTCCTGACATTTTAATTGCTTGGAGCTTTCACTGCGTTTTAACTTGCTATGCAGCACTTTATGAATTGCTGAAAAGCCCCAGAGAATCAACGTTTTGGCAGTTAACAGAATGAAAGTCTTCTGCTTTCTGACTTCATATTCCTCAAGACAAAGGAAAAAGGTACCACCTAAATATTAAAATTATTTGAATTAAAGTAAAAAAAAAATCAGAAAGCATCCCGAGTCTACTTATGCTGTAAAACTTCGCAGGAATTTGAAGAATACCCAAATATAACAGGGTTAGGCAGAGAGGAGATTCTCTTCCCTATAATCATCCTCATTAGCTTCCCTAACATTTATGTGCTAGGATCAGAAAAATGGTAATTAATCTGATGTCTCGCAAACCTTGTTGTTTTAAACATACTTCTAGTTTTCACTCAAATTAGCTCATCTTGAAAACATTTACTTGAACTTGTGTGGAGCTTTGTAGGCCTATTGTTCCTAAAGAAGACATCTGACTCCTCAGGATTCTGATCAAGTACAAAAATGCACAGACCCCTGCTTGCTCAATAATGATGCTTTTGTCACAGCTCTGAGTCTCCATGGTCATTAAGACCCAGGTATTAAGAGAAGAGAAACATTTTGCTGATATTGCTCTCATAAGCTGACACACTAATTCAGATTTAAGTTGCAACATGGAATTCAAGCAGGGTTACCAGTCAGGGTGAGCTCAGCAGTATTTAAAAATGCTGCAGTGGAGAGAGAGATCTGTGTATATTTCACATTTGTTCATTTTATCCACATTCCTCAACAGCATCATACTGACACAAGAACTGTGGCACAAGAAACTGGAGAACATGTTTCATTGGGCCAAGGGGCTGAACCAGCGAAATATTTTTTATTGTTAGGCAGGAAAAAAAGAAGGTGCACTTTCAAGCTTCAGGGAGAGTTCAGCTACTGGGAAAACATGCATTTATTTGCAGGACTCACGGAGCAATAAGCCCACTTTTACAACACAATCTACAATATTTTTGTTGTGGTGGTTTTGTATGTTTTAACTTAACCTCATCCTTCCGATAACATTAAAAGCAAATTCAAAAATGACATTCAGAGCTTGGAATTTTCATGGGTTTATGCAAATACCAGCCTCACACTGTACCAGGAGAGGTTTAGATGGAAAACATTCAGGTTGTCAATCACTGGAACAGACTACACAGGGAAGTGTTCAGAAATCATCTGGATGTGGCACTTAGGGACATGGCTTAGTAGTGGACTTGGTAGTGTTTGGTTAGCATTTGGAACTGATCATCTTAGAGGTATTTTCCAACCTAAATGATTCTATGAATTTTCTTCCTGCTCACAAAACACCTATTTTGAACAGCAGTAACTAACTCTGCCAATTTATGTCCACGTGCAACTGTTAAATTTAAGTCAACAACAACAAAAAATAATCCCAGTGGGTTTCTGCAGACCAGAAGCAAGCCACTTATTACCATATATGTTACTAAAACTTTACCATTTATAGGAAGCTATTTGCTTTTTCTACCCAACTGAACACTTCTATCCAAAATTCTGTGCAACATTACAGCACCTTTGAAACAACTGCCATATCAGAGATCACAATGATGCTCATCAGCCAACACAGATCTCCCCCCTTTAGCTATTCCATGCCCAGTTAACACTTACCATACATCTCATCTTCCAGGCCATGAACAAAAGCCCCACAAGCTCCTGATTCAATCAAGTTCACAGCACCAGTATCGATTTCCTCTTTGGGAGCATCGTCTCCCCACTTTCTGCCGCTTGAAAACTCCCCAGAGCTGTAGAGCTCTTTGGCTCGTTCATGTGCAGTGCGCTTCCTCTGTCCAAAAAACATTTCAGTTACAACCACGTCAACTTCAAAAGATGACTGAACAAAATATTAAACTGGATCTGAAAACAGATATAGCTGGAGGCTTAGACACTGACACACATACAAATGCTAAGAAAAGCAAACAGTACCTACTCTTCTATGGCTATTTCTAACTGCCAGTAACTCTCTGTAGTTTTGATGTAGGGAAAAGATAATAACAAACACATTTTAATTAACATATTCTTAGACATCCATTGCAAAAAGAGCCCAACTGGGTCAGAACAAAGGCCCATCTAGTTAAGAAGCCAATAAGTGATCTGTAAAAACGCTATCACTTTGCAGTTCAACTTGTTAAACTGCAATTAAATACTTTAATGCTATCAAGACTATCCAGAGTTCAGCAATGTGTAAAATGGGATATTCATTCAGTGTGCTTGCTAGTCTGCCTCCTTCTCCCACACACTCTAAATAAAGCTGTGCAGCACTTTCTTTAACAGCCTTTACAAAGCAGCACACAAAAAACAGCAGCTCTTCATCATTCTTTTGTAGACAGAAAAAAATTAACATAACCTCAAGCATGTTGCTTAAGGAAGGAACATTACTGAAAAATTTTGCTCACAGGGCTGAGTAGACTTTTAGCTACACATGTTTCTTGAAATATTGATGTTTTTAGATCAGATGCTGTAGAATGTTTCCAAGAGCTTGCTCCTAGAACTAGGATATAACCTTTCCATACACAATAACCAAAGCTTTTAGCCAAAAACTATCAGAACACCACAAACGTTTACCTCTCAGCTGTTGCAAAACTTGAATAGCCTAGAGCTGTTTCTTACATCCTTGGTTATAGAAATCTAAAACTAGCAATTGCTTAATTGACTTTAATCTAAAACAAAACCTGTCATCATCAATTAACTCTCAGCAACCCTCAGGCAAGGACAAGATGAAAAAGCACACTCAATATTAACACACCTCTTGTGTGGTTTTAGCACCTACACACAAGAGAACAAACCCAAACACTTACATACCCTCAGATCGGACATGAGCTTCTTGTCAAGGGTCTGCTCCAAGAAATGGGAGCTAACTTGTTGCATAGAACCCTGAAGAGAAAAAAATATCAAAAAGAAGAAACAGGATTATTCTAAACTGCACCATATAATTTCCTGATTTATCCCAATATGGCATTCAATCTTATCCACTCATTCTAACAGCTTTATGCAATACCTGACACCATTGTACGTCAGAGTCTAAAAAAGCGAACTTAAGAATCAGAACATCTAATTTTCCTACTGAGGTTAATGTGGCTTTCTTTGAGTTCAGTTGGTTCACATGTCCTGTGGTAGAGAAGTAGGGGCAGGGAATTATGACAAGGATTTGTTTTTTTCTTTAATGTTCAACCATCTACTCTCAAGGGAAGAATCACTTCACAGTTGAGCTGAAAAACTGTTGGGTTTCCTCAACCTCCCTCATTTATTTCCCCTCAGAATTCTGGGAGAAATCTACCCATACAGTTTTAAATATTCTCCCATTCTTTTTTTTTCCAAATATATATGAAAAGTCAAGTAACTTAAGAGAAACTATTCTCTGATAGAGAAGAAAATAATGCAACTTACCAATAACTTTGCAGCTTGTACTCTTACAACCCAGGAACCATCACTAACCATATGGCAAATTTTTCCAAAGGCATCATCAACCAAGCGAATTTCTTCATTAGAAGAAGGAATCGGGACAATGCTGACATAGAGAAATCAGTTTGTTGATTGTATTCCATACTGGATGGCATCAATAAGAAACAGCCATGCTGATTTACTATCAATGTTCAACAAATACCAGGAACCAAAACTTCACTGCATCAGTGTATTCTTATCAGGCATCAGTCATTTGTACACATCAGTTTCCTAACAGCTCCTCCTCAGACCTACCAGCACAAAACTCTCAGGATCAGGTGGTTACTTGGCCAGTACTTTGAGGACAATGCATGAAGAACATACCTTTCAGGGTAAAGCTGACTGAGGACCCAAATCAGCTGAACTGCAGCACTGCGCACTTGCTCGTAATCATCTGCCAACAGCTTGCAGGCCTGAAAGAACATTCATAGCCCAATACACCCGAAACATCTCCACCTGAGCTGTCATTCACTTCCCACAATGCCAGCAGCATCCTCACCACAGTTAGGACAGATTAAAAATCAAAATGAATCCAGTGTTCCCTGCTACTCCCTAGTATTTCCAAGTTTGATCAGGCAGACTAGATCTAATTAAGTCAATCAGGCACATGTTATAAACTCCAGAATTGCCTGTACTATGCAAGAAGGATGAAATGTGAGTCTGCAATAGAACTGATTTGATACAGGCTGCAGCTGCACAGCTTTACTGATATAACAAATACAAGCTTCATGGGTACTCTCCAATGAACAAGGGTTTAAGACTTTCAGACTACAACTGCCAGATGACAGGAATGACTTCATCATGCCTTGCCCTTTCCATGATCACCTCCCCAAACAATATACAAAGTACATGCTTTAGTGCATTTAAGCACAATGGATGCAAAATAACCTTTTATTTCCTCTGTTATACAACAAGGAATATCTGCTACCTAAGTGTAAAATACTCCTCCTCTGCTCAGTGCCCTCCTCCTCATAAAACACACTGCCAGAGAACTCAAAGAGAAAGATGTGCAGACAAGTACAAAACAAATACAAGGTTTTACCTGACTATAAATAGCTTGCTGTAACTTTAGTCCTCTTTCATGAAGTTGTAGCTACAGGGAAAAAAACAAAACAGTGCAAGAAAGTGTAAGTACAGGTTGAAGGGACACAGACTAAGTTTTCACCACAGTTTTTCTGTTTGAGCTGCTATAATTTAAATACTGCATTACCTTGACTGTAAGTATTTTAAATAATATTCTTGACTTCAGTATAATTTTTTAGCTTCATATTAGATTATGGAAAAACAATTTATACAAATACACTGCCTGTTCATTCTCCCAACCTTCAAATAATTTTTTAGTGTTAGCCATATTCAACCACAATTAAAACAGATAATTAATTACTTTATTACCATTCCTGAAACATGGATCCAAAAGTAGCATTTACATGGCATGAAAACTCATTGGTAATCCCTCTGTTACTGAACCACAGAGAGAGCAAAGTGTCCTACACTCTTTCTTTTTAGAAGGATGAGTAAGTACAACGTCCAGGAGAGGGAGATTTCAGAGATTCAAGTGCAAATGCATCTTCCTTCTTTCTCTAGATTTTAATAACATTAATTCAAAGATCCTCGTTTACCATCACATTAGACGGAACATTATTATAAACTTTAAGGGTAATAGAGAAACTTCTGTATCCCCATACACTCACAGGCAACTCACATTAAGCAGTATTTTGAAATGCATGGTCTTTGCTTGCATTTCTGCAAAGCTAAAAGCTTCTGAAGGGTCCTCACACAAAAAACCCCAGTATATACTATATCTCATGAACAGTTAGAAAATGCTAATGAATGCAGCCATGAGGCAAAACATAAATGTTGGCTTTAAAACAAACAAACTAAATTCTTTCTGCACTTATCACACAGGTTTCCTATCATAAGCAGATACCTACTGCATTTTGGAGCACTAGTGGTTTCTTGTAGTTCTGGTAACCAATACTAAATCACTAAATAAATTTGTCTCTAAAAGAAAGAGCCTACACACACTCAAAGAATGAACAAGTTGAAAAAGCTTCTTCAGCTATACCTGAAACAGAAGTTATGAATCACTCAAATGTCCCTTAAGATCTCATGTTACCTTAATATTTCAAGACCTAGCTTATTTTTCAGGTAATTGTGATACACTGAACAGGCTTTTACTAAGTTAATTAAAATAATCTTTAAAACAAACCTCTGTGTTAGTTTGCAGCCCTCTCTCAGCTTCCTGATACAGCCCCAAACCATTTCTTCCACGGTGCCAGCTACACTTACCATGGCTTTTATAGCTGCAGTCCTAACTCGAGGGTCCTGATCATTAAAATGATCTCCTATTATCTTCTGGACATCTCTGGCCGCCTGGCTTTCAGCCTCTTTTGCAACACCTTTTTCCACTGGGCCAAGACAGCCAATTAGCTGAAGACACTTATTCCTTACACCATGAGAAGAATCTGTCAGATGCTGGGGAACAAGAGATGAGCAGATGTAACTGGATTCTTATGTTTCTTTCAGCCCTTTGAAACACCGTGCTATGTTTCCTAGCAGTTATTAATCTTAGTATTGTAACAGCTTGTTGAGAAAAATGAAAGTAATTTAAATACTGACTACCTTTCTTTTTTCTTGTGGCAATGATAAAAGTTTCCTGGCCCAGGGGGGCCTCCTTACCTTGCAGGCTACCTCTACCAGCCTCATCCTAACAGATGGATTGTCTGGGAGTTTTGTGCCAATCACTAACAGGGTGTCCAGCAACTGAGCAAGGACTTGGTGAGACTCTGCAAGACAGAAGAGTGAAAGGTTATGCACTACTTTGCTGAACTCTTACCAGCTACAGGATCACAGACTGATCCACATTGGAAGGCCATCCTGAAACCTTTCCAGGGCTGAATTAGCCAAGCTCCCTCAGCTATGCCTTGTACATCACATACTCCAGTCCTCTAGCACCTCAGTGGTTCTGCTGAATTCACCCAACCTTACCAGCACCAATCTGGCACTGAGGAATCCAAAACTGGATGAAGTATTCCAGATGTGGCCTAACCAGTGCTGAGTGAAAGGGTAGAACACTGTCCTCCCTTGACCTGCTGGCTACACTCCTGTTGATACAGCCTGATGAGCTGGCCTCTAGCATAATATAAAAAAACTCCTCTTCAAACACATTTCCATTTTAAGCAAAACTGTCCTGTAGAACAGAGAACCTCAGAAGCAACAGCTCTCAGATGGAAATGCAAAAGCAAATTTTGCACTCCTTTAGAACAAAGATATAGAGCAGGCAGGTCAGAGGAACATTCTTGTCCTCCTCAAAACATGGTGTTATCTGTCATCATTCACAAAACCAGAAAATAAATACTCTAAGCAGCAATTGCCAAGCATACACCTGAGATGCAAGGCCTTGCCACTGTCCCAAATGCTTTGACAGCACGATTCCACCTTGATCTCAAGCACCACATCAAAAGGGTGACTTACTCTCGTTCTGAAGGGTGTTAATGGCATCATCCATAATGCAGTCTGGGGAAAATCCTGCAGTCTTTGACAACAACCCCAGCAAGGATGCAATCTTCAGCCTTACAGAGGCATCATTCTCCTGGAAGGAAATAACACACCAAAAAACCCTCAGTACAAAACAAAGTTAAAGAAAAACAAAGAGAACAGCATAAATTACCTACATACATCTACTCATTTAAGAAACAGCAAACACTGTCACAGGTGATAATCACATAAGTAAGCCTCAACAATTAATATTCCTTTAAAATTAATTTCAAAAGTTCAGGCATTCTAAAGATTTATTTTGAGACTGCCATAGACTCATGCACACAAGACTTCTGGTCATAACTGACAGTCCCTCTTTCTTTGTATTGCCAAGGATATCCAATGCAGAGTAGAAAGGCAGAAAGTCATCTGGATGTCATACATGGATCTTACCAAGCATTTGTGCAACACTGAACACAGAGTTGCAGAAAAATTACAGTAACAAATATCCCATCTTTCGGACAAGAAATTTTACAGTTACAACTGTTATATCTGTCAGTGTTTAAGAGAGACTTCAGTGCCACACACAGCCTACAAGTGACAAATGTGACACCCAAGGTAACAGTCCCCTTTCGCAACTGAACTGAGAAGCATTTTTTATTTTAGGGCTGAAGTTATGCATTTGAACAATGGACACTGTCATCAGGACTGCATGGGGACTGCCCTACCAAAATCTAGCGGGATGAAGGAACAGGAGGCTACAAGACCATCTTAAACAAAACAATGACACTTCAAACAAATAAATCATCACAAAAATTCTACTGCAGTTACAGCTTTCAGGGTCAGGTTTCTGGATGATAAGGGAAAGTGTAAGTGTTATGAAGTACTAGGAAACAAGTTCTTTTGAAATTTTTGTCTGTAAGTAAAATAACATCAGCTATGGTAGTTTTGAAAGCAGTATTTTTAAAAGCTGGATTCTGTAACAGGCTGTGCTCTTGCCAGTGTGATCTTGTCTGCAGGTTCATGAGTCTCTCTTCTAATACAGGCTACAAACAAACTCCAAGCACAAATAATCTGTGTTATTTGACCAGGAACTCTGTATTTCATAGAATCAGAGAATAACTTATGCCTGAAAAGACCTCTAAGATCATCAAGTCCAACCTTAACCCAGCACTGACAAGTCTAAACTGTGTCCCCAAGTGCCATATCTACCCATCTTTGAAATACCTTCAGGGATGGTGACTTAACCACTGCCCTGGGCAGCCTGTTCCAGTGCTTGATAATCTTTTCAGTGTGGGAAGTTTTCCAAATATCCAGTCTAAACCTCCTTGGAGCAGCTTGAGGCCATTTCCTTGTTCTACTGTTTGCTAATTGGAGAAGAGACCGATCCCTGACAGTTTTATTCATAGATTTGATATTAGGGAGAAGTTCTTTACTGAGAGGGCAGTGAGGTACTGGCCCAGAGAAGGCTGCCCAGGGAAGCTGCCTCATGCCTGAAGTGCTCAAGGCCAGGTTGGATGGAACTTTGGACAACCCAGAAGGTTAGAAGGTAGCAGAAGGTGTCCCTGCCCTAGCAGAGGGGTCAGAAGTGGATGATCTTTAATGTCCCTTCCAACCCAAACCATTCCACTATTCTGTGATTTTAAAAGTGCTGGTTTTTACCACATAAGCAATAGCTAAAAGGTTTCTCCACTGCTAGAGAAAATTAAGAATACAGTAAGGACACATCAGTCAGGAAAGTGTTAGATAAAGCTGAAACAGCTCTAGACAGCTAGGTTCCCAGCTGGAAAAGTTCCAGTTCCCTGGAAACCTTGACAGATCTTTTGTCCTTTGCCAAGCTAAATTCCACACAGACCATGAGCAGGGATAACTTGTCACAGGCTGTTGAAACCATCAGCACAGGGACCAAGTATCACAATCAGAAATCACTTGGGTCAAGGGCTATAGCTGTTCACTCTCAGCCCAGGCTGTTGGCAAGGGAGGCAGAAACACAGGAGGAGCCTGTGAGCCCCTGTTCAACACCCCACACACCAAGCAAACAGGAGCAGAAGGAGCAAGCATGTTTGGCTCCCAGCTTCACCACCTTGTAATAATGCTCCAGCAGGATCCTGACAACCCCTTCTACGCTCTCCACTTCCACGGGCTTCCTGGCAAACTGGAGCAGGTACTGCAAGGCATCTGCAGGCGAGGTGGCTTTGCACAGGTCCACGTGCAGCGCTGCCGACTTGCTGGGCTTGGTCAGCCGCAGCTTCTTGGTGGACAGGTCCTCATGCTGCTGCTGTGGGCAGAGGGACAGGGCTCAGAAACAGCGTATCCAGACCCACTTCAACCCAGACCAAACATGGGGAGGCCGAAGGAAGCTCCCACGTCCCAGGGCAGTCACTAGCCCCTCCTTGAGCTGTCTCAGGGAGACACCCACCCTCAGACGGCTGTGGCTGTTACTGTCCTGCCCAGGCAGCCCCTGTCCCTGCAAAACATGGCCTCTCCCCACCCTAGGCTGGGTCAAATCCAGTTGCTTCCAACACCAGACAACGAATCCAGGGCAAACACCAGCTTCTCCCACTCCCACCGGCCTGGAGCAGCCCAGAAAGCCGCTGTAATTCCTTCCCCAGTCGCTGCCGGGGGGATGCTTCCTCTTTCCCGCAGCAGTCCTGGCGCTGCTCAGGTCAAAGAATCAACAAAACGGGTCTGGTTGGAAGGGATCACAGAGGGTCATCTCGTCCAACCCCTCTCTCAAGCAGGGTCATCCCAGAGCACACTGCAAGGACTGCGCCAGGGCGGTTCTTAAATATCTCTAGTTAGAGAGACTCCACAACCTTTCTCCCTCTTCACCCTGAGGGGAACACCTTGCCTCAGACCTCTCCCCTCCAGCAGCTCCAGCCTTCCTAAACTCGGGGCCGACCCGTCCCCTCCCCCCAACCCCTCAGGGGCCGCCCCAGCCCCAACGCCTGGCAAGCGGGGGGCGCTCCCAGGCTCGGCGCCGTGCTGGGCCGGTGGGTTTCCCCACAGCTCCGCCTCACCCGCCGGCACCTCCCGCCACACAGCAGAACTCGGAGCCGTCCATCCTGGCCCAGGGGGGAGGTGTTACCTGGACCACCTTGGTGAACTCCTCGTACACCCGCTTCTTCAGGTGCGCCGCCATGACGCCGCCGCGCAACCCGGAAGACGAGCCATAGAGCTGCGGCGGGGAGGGGCCCAGGCGCGGCCTCTCTTTCCGCCCGGAGGCCGCTCTCGATGGTCCGGCGGCCTCCCGTTGCCATGGGGACGCGGGCCCAACATGGCGGCCGTGGCGCGGCCCGCCCCGCAGGCAGACGCAGTCGGCCGCCCCGCCCCAGGGCGGCTGCCCCGCGCTGTTTGCCCACAAAGTACACCCAGGTTTCACTAGTGAGAGGAATAACGGATTTGTCTTTACAAGCAAGCTGTAGGTCTGCTGGTAGATAAAACTAGCACTGAGAGATAAAAGAAACAATGGGAAGGATTCCATTGATTGATGAATGGAAAAAGATATTTGCTTTTACAAGTAAACTTTGGGTTTGCTGATAAATGAAATTAGACATTGAAAGATGAAAGCGACAATGGGGAAGAAAAACCCCTAAATTCCATAAGAATTAAAATTTAAAAGGGAGGGTTATACATTAGAGGGAAATCTTTGGTATCAGGTGTATCGGGAAGTCTGCACCTCTCAAGTACCTCAGCCGATGGGGAAAGAGAGAAGGGAAATGTGCCCAGGAAATTAGGATAAAATGGAGGCTTCGTCTTCCAAAAATTTAAGAGATCCCAGGCCTCTCCCTTTATTCAAATAAAGTAAAAGGACTCTTCTGTCTCCTTTTTGGACATAAACCTCTGGTGTTTGTGGATAAATTTTCCTAACACTAGTATTTGATTTTAAGCCGACTTTCCCACCTATTTCTACTTTTTTTAGCAAACAAAGAAATGAATACTCATTGGTTCTAAATTATATAATTCTCATCATTAATTAGTATTCTGTCCTCTATTGGTTATTTATTCTTGCTTGTCATGTTAACCAGTCCCCATTTCTCAGTATTTTCGCTATCTTTCTACCAGGTAAGGAGTTTTGCGGCACATACTAAGGAGTCTTTTTTATCTTCTGGTTTCTGCAAAATGCCCTTGTAATCTACAAATTCTGCATTTTTTGTGTCCACTTTCAGAAATACATCACTCTCTTGCAGGTTTTGTTCACCAAAGCATATCAGGGCGAGTTTAGCAAAGCTTAAAGTTTCAATGATTTTCCCAATCAAACTCTAACAATAACAGTTTGTGTAAAGAAACTTATCTGCGTGCTGGCTAAAAGTGACTTAAGACCAATACAGTGCTAATAAATAATATACTGCTTATGATTAATTAAAACAATTAATTGAAAATAATTAGAAAAATTCTTTCCATCAGAATCGTAGAATCACTAAAGTCAGAAAAAATGTCTAAGATCATCGAGTTCAGCCATTAACCCAACACTGCCAAGCCCACCACTAAACTCTGTCCCCGAGTGCCACATCCACACATTTTTTGAGCACTTCCAGGAATGGTGACTCGACCAGTTCCTTGGGCAGCCTGTTCCAATGTCTGACCACCTTTTCAGTGAATACATTTTTCCTGATGATTTTCCTGGCACAACTTGAGGCCATTTCTCTTGTCCTGTCCCTCACCTGGCCACAGCCTCCTTTCAGGCAGTTGTAGGGAGTGATAAGGTCCCCCTGAGCCTCTTTTTCTCCAGGCTGAACATCCCCAACTCCCTCAGCTGCTTCTCATCAGACTGGTGCTCCAGACCCTTCACCAGCTCCACTGCCTTTCTCCAGGACACTCCAGAGCTTCAATGTCCTTCTTGGAGTGAGGGGCCCCAAAGTGAACACAGAATTCAAGTGTGTGCCAATTAGTTTCTCATGGCAGTGGTCCTATAGACTTAAGAGGTTGATTGGTACGAGGCTTTAACTATTCTATACTGAGATTTTTTTTTCTCCTAATATCTAATTTTCGTCTCTGTTGTTGTGAGTTAAGCCAGTTTCCCCACCCTTAGTATGTACAAAGTGTAACAGATCTCTTTAAAGCAGCCTTTTGCCTACTGGGAGGGCCTCCTCAATCTCTCTTCTTCCCGGCTGAGCACTACCAACCATTTGGTTAGGATCAAAAGAGCCTATTTCTGAAACCTTTTTGTCCTCTCAGACATTGACTGTGTCCATTCTTACCAAGGCTGTGAAAGTGAGAGATCTCAGAGTCCCTTCACACCTAGAGCAGAGCTGCCCTGCAGCCTGGAGTGACTCACGGCTGTCACTGGGGGGAGGTCCATGCTAGGATAAGCACATCTGAAACACAGCTTAATTAGGAGTGGTTCAAATCTGTTATCCTAAAGACAAAACTTCAGGTCTTTGGAATCCAGGGATCTTGAGGGGGAAATATCAGTAAATAAAGCACTTTGCATCATTCAAAAAATTTTTAAAATTTATTTATTTGAAATCCTGGGGACCACTCTATGATTCTATGTTTATTGTCCTTGACTGGAAGTAATCAATCGTCTGAGAAGTAAAGGAAATATGGTCTTTATCAAATCAGCCATTATGATTCTCAGAGTGATTAAACCCAAGCCATTTCCAGTATAAAAATAAACTTTCAAATTCTAACATTTTTTAAACACCTTGTAGAATGCAACTTGTGTTCAGTAAAAGAGAACTTGCAGGCTGTTGCTTCAGTACCACTTCCTTCCCACCAAATCATGGCAGGTTTTCCCGATTCTTCCAGGAGCTTATGTAGTCAGAAATAGCATCATCTTAATAATGAGTGTCAGAAGAAAAATATTAAGATTGTGTGGTCTGAAAGAGGAGTGTGTGTCCTTAAATTATAAACTCAGTGATGGTATTTTTGGCTTTTGTTGATCCTGGACCGTAGCTGAGGTTCTCTGTCTTTCCTTCAGAACAAAGAATAAATAATGGTAATAAATACATTGACTAGAGAGTAGGCTGTCTGCTGGAGAAATAAGAAGTGATCATAGGACACCGAATCCTTCCTTTTAACCCAGATTCTAGTGTAGAAAGGCAGGAAAAGAATAGCTTTTGCCTTCCCATTTAGAAACCAAATTTAATTTGAGTATGTGGCAATATCATTGTTTCAGTCAGGATTTCCACATATGCGGCCTGTTCCCATTTGCACTGAGAGAGCAACTCTACATGTCCACCAGACATATTTGGGATTATTAATTTCCCTTAAGGTGAGTGAGGTTGGCTCAATTCACAGATACATCTCTTTGAACTGAATGAATAGTAAGCAACACTGAAGAGTAAAAGTCCTCCTTTTTCTGGAGCCTTTTAAAACTTCTAAAAAGTTATCCCCTAAACCCCAAGTAAAGTGGCTCTTAAGCACTTTTTGATATGGAAAACAGCCAAAGGAGATCCTTTTGTCGGCCTGTGCTATTCTTCCTGTCCCTCTGGTAGCTTGTGGTTTAGTCTCCACAGTCCAGGTTCATTTGTTCCAGTGATTGCTTTCTGATGTTCTCTGTCAATGGGGGTACTTTGCTACCACCAGGTGAACAGGAACTTGTAGAAGTAGTCATGCGATTTGAAACGAAAACCTTTTTCAGCAACATGGGGCTGAAAGGATATTTTATACCCTTTGGCTTCAACATCCATTTGAATGCAGTCCAGCAGATCAGAAATACTGGGCACAGCCTTCCAGGGGCCAAACTTCACCACAGATTTTTTATCCATGTCCAAACTGTTCAAGGCATCCTGACACCTGGCTGCATCCTCCTCGGTTCTGACCACGCATACGATGACGCTGGACTGTCGGGACGCAACCGCTTCCGCCCTCGCGATGTGGATCATCAGCTCGATGTTCTCACTGTAGTTGGGCACACGAGCCAGAAACTGCCTCCTTGCCACGAGCTCCCCAAAGATCTGCGGGGAGTCCTCAAGCTGCTTGATCAAAGGCTCTATGTCATAGAACAACGCCTCCTTGTAGACGTCTTGGATGCACTGGGTGGGCACTTGGTTACTGCGCAGGTACTCCAAGATGTATTTGAAGTAGGTGCCTGGCCTGTCGATGAAGAACCTCCCTTCGGAGTCAGTCCTGAGCTTGGGCTGACCGGTGAACATCTCTGCCAGCTTGGAGCCAGGGTGTTTCTTCAAAGTGCTCAGTGTTGTCGTGTACATCTCCCCGCCGACATTTAACTCCACAATTGGTGACAACTGAAAAAAAAAATAGTTACAAAAAGCCATGTGCATTATCAGTCTGAGGTCATCAACATGGAAGTGTCAAGGAAAAGATAGATGTACTTTGTACTGGGGACAGCCAAAGGCTATACAGAGACTCCATCATTAGAAGGCATGAAAAGACACTATTTTTAGAAATCTACAGTTCTTATAAAAACAATGGTGGACCTAAGACCTGATTGGCCTTTAGAAATCTTCTCTCACACTATTGGTGAACTATGAATAGCACACTCTGGAGAACCATATCTATAAACAATGCTTACAGAAATAGAGATAATAATTGTTTGGATTCTTTCCTCTAAGTTTCCCACAGCTTCTAAAATCCTGGGAGAACTATGTCTCTCTCTGTTCAGAGGATATGTAATTACTACTGCTGGAGGATGGAATGATGATGTGAAGAGCAATATGAGCTCCCATTTTGTAGGTATCAAATGGGAACCTCCACCTGATTTATTGCAAAAAGCAGAGGCAGGATGCTTATACAGCTCTCACCACCAGGGCAGCAAAGACTTGGACATTTCTAAATGGCTAAGTCCTCACCTCATCTTTGGGATGTAGGAAAGTGTCATTTTCCTGGTGGGAAAGAGGGAAAAGAAGTACCCTGCCCAGGAAAGCTGGGTGTGACTACAGGATCCAACACTGATCTCCTAAGTAGCTCACAATCATTGTCCCTGTGGGCCACCTACAGCAAGAGCAGTAGGTGAGCTCTCACCCACCCCATGTGCACAGGGACAAAGATAGAGCCCAAAGCTGTGCTATTTCATTTTTATAATCTGAACTGTTCTTTCCTCTTTAAAGGAGAAACTAAAACCTTTAAAACTTTATAAATAGGTGGAATTGGCTTCTACTCATCTGGGGGTTCAACTGCAAACACTGAAGTAAGACACAAAAATCCATCATGTCAGAGGTGCAGGACAGAAGCTGTTTAGCAAAGCACCTAAAAATGTATGATGGCTTTAGTTAGGAAGCAAAGGAAATATTTCATGCAACTGACATGGACTTAAAATAGAAAAATGTAAAGATTGTGTGTTTGTTTGCATTTTTTTAACCATCTGTATTAACACCACTGTGTGAATTGAAGGAGGCCTGAATACCTGGAAAGCTGGACTTTTTAAATTGACCTTCTTATATCTTCAGTTCTGAAAAATTTTACTAGCTTCCCTTTGCACTTGATCATTTTATGTAGTACTCAGCAGATGAGAAGAAAAGGGAAGAAAGAAAGAAAGAATGAAAGAAGAGAGTTCTTTTCCTCCTGCCAGCACTATTGTAATGTAAGTCACAAGCCAGGCTGGGGCCACACCTGCCATTGGGAAGGCGTCAGTCAATAAACAACCCTATTTTCCAGAAGCTCACCTGCACTTTCTTGGATCGGATCACGAAAGGAATTGCCTCAGTGCTGCTGGTCACATGCTTCAGATGAAGTGTGTACTTAAGTGCTTAGCTGGATCACATGGGTACAGACCCACGAGATGACGTGAGCTGATCTCACAGCACACACCAAGAGAAGGGGGGGGCTCCTGTGCCTCTCCCTGTCCTGGTCTTGTACCTCTCTATGTGCTCTCTTGCTCACCCCTTGCCAGCTCTGCCTCTCCTTCATCTTAGTGAGCTGGATTGGCTGATAGAGGATTTAATGAGCACAGAGCTGACAAAAGGATGGGACTAGGAACAGACAGCCTGGTGCAATGGGAGACCTTCCCTTTAAACAGGAGCAAACTATCAGATTTAGCAGAAATTTGCTTGCATCCTAAGCAAAGCAGGGAAGTAACAGGAGATTCAGGCCAAAGACCCCGCTGGAATATTGCTTTGCACTAATGTGGGTAGTTTCATTTCAAGAGCAATCATTTATATTTGGGTCAAGACAAGTACTATTCTGTCTGAGACTATCTTGTGATTTCCACGTACTGAAAAACACAGCCCAAAGCTGTTTCTGTAGTCAAGTCTCTCCCTAGGAGATTTGCTATTAGTCCAAGAGCTACTAACAGCACTTCCTACCAGGGACCATTTGACAGGAGAGTCTCAGGCTTTTGAGCCTTTGCTCCTTTTTCAGATGGCAGGTCAGATGTTTCATGCTGTTTGTCATTAATACAAATGGATAACATTTATTCCTTTATACAGTAGCCCAACTTAATGTTCTTGCATCTTGATTAATGGTTTTAAAACTGGCATCAAAAACGTTCCCAGTGTACTGGAAGTACTGGCACCAGCTGATTCCCAGTTCTCTAATTAGCCAGGAAAGTGACACTCAGGAAAGTCACTCCATCTATTTGTGCCCCAGTTTACTGATCTGTAAAACAGTTACTTCCATAGGGAAGCATTTTGCACCTTACATCTGAAAAGTGCAACATAGGAAGGTTGGTTTTCTTAATACAGAGAGGTCTGGAGAAGAGATTGTTCAGCTTTAAGCAAGAAGACAAACTGGTTAGCAATGGACTGAGGACAGAGGAGACTAAGAAGAAATAATCTCATCACTGATTTCTACCTAGTAACATGCTTCTAGTCTGAGACTGCCATTAGTTTTCCTTATAGCTAGAAAAACTACTGCTCCCACCTGATGATCTTGCATGTCAACAACACAGGGCAGCTTTGACATCATTAGAGACTCATAAGACTTGTTGAAAACCCCAAAACCTACAACAGGCTTTTATTTAGGGAACTGACCAAATAAAGTTCATATTAATTGAATTCAATTTCTTGCTAAAGGAGAAGAACTGCTCTGGTAATTTGCTGTTGTCAGATCTTGCATGCCTGTGAGAGACCTGGCCCTCCAGTAACACAACAGGTGCACACAGGCACAGCTTTTTAACTGGAATCTTCTTCTTAGGGATATATTTGGCAAGGCCTGGTATCTTCAGATTAGCATATGGGGGGAAAAAAACCCACTTGAATGTAGCCCAACAGGGGTGCTTTGATCCTGCATGAGGGAATTGTGCCCTTGAGGACATACCTTACTCACCATATGCAGGCTGCCGGTGACCTGCTTCCCAAGAGGCTTGTGCTCCGATGAAATGCTCATCTTCCCCAGGAGCTGAGGACTCAGCTGTTTGGGAAAACCTGCTGCTCAGTGCTGGCGTCCTACCCCACACACAGGATGGCTCCCAGCTGTGCTCCAATCCTCTTTCACTTGGTCTTTCTTCCTTGGGTCAGCTTTCCCCCGCTCCCAACCCAGCTGCTGCCACGGAGGTTCCAGTTTGTCCCAGGCAGAATCCTGGTTCTAGCTGCAGGTGTAGGGAGAGGGGAGGGGACAGCCTGAAAGCGGAAGTATTTGCTCATTAGTTTTCTGGCAACCAGCAAGGTGCAGGGTGGACTCAGGCTGGCTGCCAGCACACACCTCGTGTGCTGCTATGTGAGTGGTGACTGAGGGCCGAATACTCCCTTCCAAGGGAGGCACCTGCTGTGAACCCTGTGCTTGTGTTCCGCCTCTGCCTTGACAACTGGTTGTATCAAAACCAGTAAACATTTTCACAGCTTTTTGGCCTCCATGCACTGCTGGTTCAAAGCACAGTTTATCCCAAACAATTTCACCAATCCCATTTTTCACTCACACTGATGACAGATCTACAGGGTGTCTACAGTCTGTCCAAGGTGGTGGCATTTTCTTCCTCACCCATACAGTCACTGGGCACTGAGTAATTTGTGCAAGGTAAATAAAACCAAACCTGAATCTCTGCTTGAACATAAACTCTTAAATTGGCCATAAATATTTGATTTTTATCTTTACATGACATTGTTTTCTAATATCCTGTATCCACCAAATATAGAATGTGGGCGGCACCACAGATTTAGTGGTTGTAAGACTATCACAAAATCAAAACACTCATAAGGATGTAGTGAAGGTGAACTTGAATGTATTTAAAGGGGGATTTATAAAAAAAGGAGAGTGAATTTTTGCCTGAGCACATCATGACAGGACAAGGGGGAGCAGCTTGAAGATAAGAGAGGAGAGATTTAGATTAGATATAAGGAAGACATTCTTTATTGTGAGAGTGATGAGACACTGGCACAGGTTGAGAAAGCTGTGGATGCCCCATTCCTGGAAATGTTAAAGGCCTGGTTAAATGGGGCTTGGAGCAACCTGTTCTAGTGGAAGGTGTCTCTACTTATGACGGGGTTGGGGAGGTGGGGGGTTGGAACTAGATAGTCTTTGAGCTTCCTTCCCTAATCCAAACCACTCTGTGATTCTATGACGATACTCTCTGTCTGTGTTAATTTATTAAACACAGAGTATTACATCAGAGCTAGCCTAAATAACCTCTCCAGAACCAGACCACAGCCCTTCAGGGTCTCCTTTATTTCATTCCAGGTGATTCTAAGTGCACTGTTGCTTCCAAATTTGTCTTCAGGGCACTCATCACTTCTGTGTCTTTGTTTCATTCTGGTGGCAAAATTGCCATGAGCATGATTGTCCAGAGATGTAACTTAATGTTTGTAATGAGAGACAATATCTTTTATTAGATCAGCTGATACAGATGGATGAAACTATCCATGTCTTCGGGCACACGAGGCATTCCCATGTCTGTCAGGTTCTGCTTCAACTTTCTTGGGGTCTTTTTTCCATTTTTTTTTTCCAGTTTCTCTTGGTGTAATAAAAGATGTTATCCTCTCTACCAACCTTGCCTCACTCTCTTTTGTTTCAAGATGCTTCCCTTTGCCAGCAACCAAAAGAAAAAGCTCAGACAAATACAATGCTTCCTAAAAATCTTCCTGGGGGAGATGTTAATTATGAAAATTGACAGCATGGTATATAAGGAAAAAGTCTGCATTGTGCTCATGGACACGAGCTTTGTTGTTTTTGAATACCCCAGGGGTTTTTCTGGATCTGTATCCTCTCAGAAGATAGCATTGATCTGAGCAGGAGCTTGAAGCACAGAGGGAAACCAGTTAGAATTTAGATTGATTCCCTTCCCTTGAAGCCTATCCTCATGAAAGTCTCCATCAAAGCTGGGCCCAGACTCTTGAATGCTTTGTGCATTTGGGTAAACCTATCATTGAACCCAACTTACATTTTGCTTTTGGTTCTCTTAAGCATCCTCAGGGATCCTCAATGATAACCTCTGTCTGAGATATCTCTGCTGCTTTGAATAGAAATGCTTGAGTTTTCCCTTTACCAGACCAACAGAACTGGTAGTGCTGGATGCACCAGTGGGGTCTGCTTGGCTCCCCAGGTTTTGTGACTTGCAATAAATTTTAAAATATTAATGCTTACTGGAAAACAGGGAGACCTGGAAGATCTGCGTGTCCCGGACCTCTAAGGGCTGCAAATCCCATTCTTTGGGCTGACTTATGTAGATGTTTCAGATAGTATCCTGGATATAGCTGACAGAGTTCACATCCACCATGTCTTCAGTGCTGGAGGTGGTAACCTTTCCTTCTGCAGCTGCAGAACTGAAAAGATGGGTAGACCATCACCTCTCTGCTCACACAAGCTTTTCACTCAGGCAGGGTGAAGGGTAGTAGATGAGTTTACCTTGCTCATCTGAGACATTTCCCCAAATCAGAATCAAGGGTGCGTAATGGCATTCAATTCCACAACAGAAATCCTTACCACTTTAGCAAAAGGAATAGTTGCCAGCTCAGAGAGTCCACAACTCTCTTCTACCACTACACCAAGCATGGCTTGTCTTTCAGTGTGATGAACATACTGGTCTGGTTCCTCTGCCCACAGTTTTTGTTTGATGTAAAAGGGATATTTCCAAGCCTGTAAGCTCTTTCAGGCAGGAACCATCCTTTCCCTGTTTTTGCATGAAAGAATTAGCCTGTGCCTGGATCTTGGATGAGCAACTACAATATGAATAATAAAAATAATCATATTAGTGTTATGAATAAGAAGCTTGACTAGGCCAATATTCAAGAAGCAATCAATTTATTATTTAATATGGTAAAGTATGAGCAATACAGTGCTGGGTACAGTGGGGGATGTTTTCCCTCCAACTGCACACCGACAGTTGAGGATTACAGGCATTTATTGGGGTACTCATCAGTTTTTTTCAGCAGTTTCTATTTCCAATTTTTTATTCATCAGCAATATTTATTCCAAATTATTACATCACAATTCTATACACTATTGCGATTTATTTTTTCTCAGGATGTGTTTTTAAAGGAGTATTCCCAGATGGTGGTGGTCCAGTTTCCGACAGAAGGAAGACGAATCCCATCTGGTGCAGTCCAGCTCCCCAGATGCGGGTCCACCTTTTAATTGCAGAGACTATAAATCTAATAACAGTGATGTCCAGGTTCCCTTGGTTGAAACTATAAATCCTTGAGGTGGTGTTCATCTTCCTTTCTCAAGCTGTTTTTCTTTGCTTCAATAGGGTGTGAGATAAGCATATTTCCTTTATATATATTCCAAAGCTATAGTTTCAAGGATACAAGTAATATTCTAAAATTATACTTCAAATGGTTATTATTGCAGAGCTCTTTATGGATTAACTACAAGCAAAAAAGCAACATCCTTAATGCTTTAATTCCAATGCTCCTAAATCAACCAGGGTTGATTGCAAACAAAAGATAGGTTCAAAGGCCTTTTTCCATGCTTTATCTTCCTCAATTATTATTAGAATTCACAGCTCTCCCACTGTCGGTGTCCACACATTTTGCACTCACAAATACGCACGTCGCCTGTTTGTACCTGACACGAAACACAGCTTTGTATTTCACATTAGTGCTTAGAAATTTGGTTTTACCAAAGAAAAATAACTTGACAGTGACTTTGTGGGGAATAAATATGTGCTTTTTGAAAATTGTATAAATATTTATATAACATGAGCTGGAACATCTCTGTGCTGATACATACATTTACTCAGAGAGTGATGAGGCACTGGCATAGATTGCCCAGACAAGTTATGGCTGCCCCACCCCTTGAAGTGTTCAAGGTTAGGTTGGATGGGGCCTTGATGAAACCGACCCAGTAGGTTACATCCCTGCCCATGGCAGGGGGGTTTGGAACTGAGAGATCTTTAAGGTCCCTTCCAGCCTAAACCACTCCGTGATTCTGTGACTGTGCATCAGTTTGGAAAATAGTACTATCCATAAAAGTATTTATCAAGTATTTATTCTTTAATATATTGAATTGTCAGCCTCTGTTTAAGAGACTCAGCAATTCAAGAACCACTCCTAAATCAAACACCATGTGCTGTGCAAACACTGTCAGCATTCCTAACTGGTGCCTTCCAGCCATTTATCAGCTCCACCCACCTTCTCAAGATGCACGCTGAAGGCTTCTATCTGAGATCTCAGCTGCCACAGTACATTCCACTGTTAAAAAGCACAATTATTCTCTTTTCTTTTCTGTGCAACAAGAGTTTCACTAAAATAACAGCAAGACAGGAAGGTCCTGCTCTTGTCTTCCTTCTACAGTGCTGTGGATCTTCACTTGCTGCCGAGCAATCAGGACCCCACTAAAGGGGTCAACATGAGTACATGAGCAAGGCATGGAGCTGCCTGGAAGTGAGTGCAGGGAACAGGCCTACCATCTGCAGAACATCTGTTCATTTTAGATGGAGGCTTTTGGAGCTGATGAGTCTCTGATTTCAGCCTGAAGGATATTATTTCGCTTTTGTGATATGGCAGATTCAGAGAGCACCTGTAGCAACACAAACAACACAACCAGAGCCTGCAGCACAGGGCTTGGTGGCAATCCTCCTCTCACCACAGATGCCCAGAGATCTCCAGTTTTGTAATCGAGTGGAAAGTTGATGGAGAACCACTGTTCAGCCAAAGCAGCACTATTTCAACAGCTGAGCTTTTTAAAAATGTCCTGAACAGGCAAGGGGGCACTTTCCTCTAGTGCTCAGCTCAAGAGGATTTCCCAAGGGTGGTGTGTCTGGGAGGGAATGAGTCACTTGGAGGTGGGACCCAACCTGTCCTGAAGGCTCCAACCTGCCTGTGAAGAGCTTGCAGCTCCTGCCCACCCACCCACCCAGTGAGGGCTTTGTACCTGGTTTCCCCACAGTTCTCAGGGATCAAAAGTGAGCAAGGTCCTGCCTTCCTCCCCAGCTGAGCATCCCCACCTCCTCCTCTGTCCCCAGCTCTGGAGTGTGTCATGACCAAGCAAAGAGGAGCAGAACTGCCTCACCTGTTTTGCTGGAGCTTGTGAGGATTCCAACAGGTTCACAGGAGAGGACACAGTGCTGGGAATCCAGGAGAGAAGGGGATGTTGTGGGAGGGAAGGAAGGATGCTGGGGAGCAGGTTGGGATTCAGCTCCAAGCACAGAATGATGGCAGGATTACTGAGGTTTTGCAAGGTGGGAGAGACAGAGAGATGGGGGAACATTCATCTCAAAGCCTTGCCAAAGAAACCCAGCTCATCTCCCTGCACTGAAGCCTGGCCTTGGTGGCCAAGGTCCTTCACCCTCATGTACCAGGCGACAGTAGTTCGACAGAAGTGACAGCTGGTAGGAAACACAAGACACATCTGCACAAGGCTTTGCATTTTATTTACATTTCCAAAGAGAACGGTTTGGAGGGGTTTAGGCACACACAGAAAAAAGCATCAGTTCAAAGTTACAGATGCCTTCTACAAAGCAACAACACAAACTACTCATTTCTACCCCACAGAAATCCCCCCAGGACAGGAGTGAAATGAAGCAGGATCGGCCACGGGACAAGTCAGATGGTACAGACAGCACCCAGCAGGCAGACAGCCAGCCAAGCTCTGTGCTGCTCACACACAGGATGCTCCTCAGTGGGACTTGAGTCGGGAGAAGTGCCACTGGACTTGGAGAACAGACCCTGTGGGGATAACACACATGGTCAGAATGTCCTCATTCCTGTCTGGGTGTCTCCCTAAATAAGGGTAAAGTCCTGTTAATGCCCTCTGTTGTTGCTATCATTTTTCTATGCTCTCCATTTCACTACAATGACCTTGGCCATGAGCCCCATCTCTGATGGATCACGGGCATGTCTCCCAAGGGGCCTCAGGGGATGAAAGTCCCACCAGCATGGAGAATGGTTTTGCTTTTCAGGCTAGGGGAAGACTGAAGTGTCTGAGCTGTTGGCAGGTGGTGTGCCAAAGTTAGATATTTGGAAACCTGAAAGTGCCAAACTCCTCTCTAAAAATGACTGTTGCATTTTCCGTCAGAGAAAAAAGATAAATAACTGGAGCACCAGTGTCTGGCAGCTCCTGGAGTCCAGTCACAGTTTTTCAACCACCCATCCCTTTTGTCCCTGGGATCATTTGTGTCTGGCCAGCAGCAGAAAGACATTGCCTGTGCTGCAAACTGGGGAGCCTTGGGGACAGTGTGGAGCTCACAGAGTTGCCTTTGTTTGCTGACACAGCTTGCACCAATGGCAATTGAGAAAGACGAATCCGGGAGGATGTTTCTGTTGAGCAATGAATTGCAGACTCAGAACTCCTGGGATTTGGGGGTGTGCTGCAAACATTATAACACAACACAGCTGATGGGGCATGAGGACAAAGTATGTTACCCCTCAGCCAGCTCTTCCTTGGCCCTGCGTGTCCCCAGGCTCTTACCTCAGAGACAGGAAATGTAGGCTCAAGAGTTGGACTGATCTTCACCAAGGTTGATCTGCTCCAGGATCTGGCTGTACCTCCGGGTCAGGGCCTTGGTATTTTTGGTGAGGTCTGTCAGAACTTGCTGCAAGCCACTGACATGATGGGACAGGCGCTCTTCCAGATTGCTCTCTGCACCCTCATCTAAGGCTGGGTCTGTGTCTGTGTCGGCACTGCTGGGGCTCTGGTCACCCACAGAGGCCAGGCCTTTCTCCACCATGGGCTTGATGGCCTTGAGGAGCTGGTAGCGCTCGTACAGGTCCGTGCGGCTCTCGGCAGCCGGGGCTGCCCCTTCCTCCTGCGGGAAGACCCCTCGCAGCAGGCTGGGGAACATCACCTCCTGCTCCATCTTCTGCGTGGCTGAGAAGTACTGCTCCATGGCCCTTCTCCTACAGCTCTGGCACTGCTGCTCTGGGCTCTTCTCACAGGCTCACTGCTCCCTGGCCCTGCGGGGGCCTTTTATGCACTGCTGGGACACGGCCCTCCCCTGCTGTCCTCCCCTGCCAGCCCTGCTTGGGCTGGATGCCCTTGGGGTTGGGCTTGGCTTCAGCCCAGCTGGGGCTCAGCTACACCATGTGCCTGGCTCTGTGCAATTTCTTTTGGGCCACCCCATGGCCTTTGCCTGAGCTGGCCAGGGATCCCACTGCATCCCTGTGCTCTGAGTGTGGTAGTGAGGAGGTGCCTGGGGTCTGCCAGGTACTTTCCAATCCTGCCCTATCACTACTGTCCTTATTACTGCTGGAGGCCCAGGATGGTGAGTCCAGCCCCTTCCCCCAGGGCAGACAGGTTGCAGGCAGCGCCATGGGAAAGCTGCCTTGATCTGGGCAGTTCTGAGGAGTGGAGAAGGAGAACAAGTGATGGGTTTATCCAGAGAAGATGAATTTCTCATGTGCTCTGCCTGAAAACTCATCTTCTGTGCTGGTCTGTGGGGTCTCACCCAGCCCAACTGTGGCAGCTGGCCTAGAGAGCAACGCTGCTAAAAGAAGGTGCTAATGAACAGGTGATAGTTGTCTGAAGGCGCTTGCACCAAACTGCTTATAAAGGAGTAATATGGCCAGCAGTAGGATTTAAAAGTGACTAGGGAGTTAGAAAAGGTACTTTTAAAATTCAGAAGTTGCCAGCCTGAGGAGAAACATGAAAGTTCCGAGTCTGAAGGAGGGTCCTTGGAGGGGCGATGACAAGAGTCAGAGACTGTGGGGTTCACCCCAAAGGAGCCCTGCTTTGGAGTATTCCAGCCTCCACCCAGGCCTGGCAGAGCATCCTCCTGGTCAGGTGCTATGAGCAGCCTGCAGCCAGCTCCTGGGCTGGCAGCAAACGGGGCAAGAGGCAGGAACAGAGTCAGAGTCAGTGCTTGAGAGGTTGGAAGGCACCTCTGGAGACAATCTGCTTCAACAACTGCTCAAGCAAGGTCAACAATGGGACCATGGATATTGGATATCTCTGAGAATGAAGATACCACCCCCTTTCTCGGTACCCTGTGTATGTGTTTGAGTCCTTCAGTTTTAGGAAAAAAAATAAAGGTTTTCTCATGTTGTCGTGGGATGACCGCTTTTATCCCAATATCGTGTATTGTGTCTGGCAGCTGTTTTTTTCCTCTCTCTCTCTCTCCCCCCCCCCTCCCGGCCGTCTTGCCGCGGCGGGGCGGGGAGGGAGGAGGGAGGGGGGACTGGGTGCACTTTGCCTTTTTTTTTTGGTTTTTTTTTTCCTGGCTTTGAGCTGCTTGGCTGGCTGGCCGGCTTGCTTCTGCTTGCTGCTTCGCTTGCTTGCTACTGCCTTAGCCCTAGCTGATAGCTGCTTTCTTTTTCCCTTTGCTGCTTTCTGCGCTGTTTTTTTTTCCTCTTTTTTCCCTTTTCTTTCGTCCTCTCTTTCTTACCCTCCCCTGAAGATACTGGACCGGCTCTGGACCTGACCTGGGACGTCCGACGTCCGGCGGGATCTCTGGAGCCTGCAAGAGAAGCTTGGCACCCTCCACAACACTGAACTGGTTTTTCTTTTCTTTTCTTGTGTTGGGGAGTGTTCTTTTGTTATTTGTCAATAAATAGGTTTTGTTTTCCACTTTGCTCCTCCGAGGAATTCCTTCCCGAACCCGGTGTTTGGGGGGGGGGGGGGAACTCCCTTTTGGAGATTTCCCCTAATTTTGTCCTGAACCAGGACATCCTTTTTGGTGCATTGGCCGGGAAATGAAGGAGGCCGAAGACAGTGGAAAACAAACCTATAACAATAATATTTTGTTCTTGGCTGTTTTGTGGGCATATTGGTAATTCATAATGTCATTTGGGGTGAAAGTTTGCCGGTATTTCTGGTCCCTTGGGGTTTTTGAAGCTTTAATACCTTTGTGGTCCCTAGGGTTATTTCCTTACCCAAAAATAGCTCTGGTGTTGTCCGTAATAAGTAGCTTCTGTAAGCAGGGGGCACTAACCAGAATAGTCATTGGGCTGGTCTTATGTGTGCTGATTTGTCGGAGGTTTATGGAAAACCTTGTTTCAGGAATGTATGGGTTGCTGTCATGGCTGTGTACTCAGTTTGTTTGGGGAGAAGAAGGGGAAGGGGCTTCTCAGCTTTTGTCTTCCTTCTTCTCCTCCAAATTGTTGACATCTCTATTAGGAAATGTTGAATTTCCCCTGAGTTTAAAAGAAACCATCTTTCTGGCATTTAACTTATTAAGCCTTTCCTATACTGTCTGGAGTGTATATAAAATGAAAGCCGAGATCTCTAGAGGGATTAGAGAGACTCCTGATTCAGGAGTAAAACAAAGCAGGGAAAATCTTGACTGGAGTGGGAAATGGGAGGATATGGGCCAGACTTTAAAGGAATTTGCTGATCCTATAGGCTGGGACTTTCCATCTGATCAAATTCAGAACCCAGTCGAGGTGGCAAAGTATTTGAGGGAAAAGTGCCATGGTAATACTAAGGAGGAAAGACTTACTGCAGTGAGCTGGGCCTTAGCGTTTGTTTACTGTACTCTGCCAGATACTGTGGAGCAGCAGATAGTAGAAAGGGAACAGGGAGATAAGTTAGTTACTATCCCAGTGACCCAGGCTGCAGCTAACATCCCAGGCTCCAGGCTAGCAGCTGAATCAGACGACAGGCCCCAACCCATGGCTGTCGCAGCTAATACAAGAGGTGGAAAGTGTAAAGACAAGACCGATCAAAAGGTGGAGGATGATGATGATGATGCAGGAGAAGGACCCTCACCAAAATCAGAGGCCACATCAAGGGGCACAGATTCTGGAGCTAATACTGACTCCTTTTCTCTGAAGGACCTCAGGGGCCTAAGAAAGGATTACAGACGACAACCTGACGAATCTATAATCAGTTGGTTAGTCCGCCTTTGGGATGCTGCAGGGGAGGTTACGATTTTGGATGGTACTGAAGCGAGGCATTTGGGATCCCTGTCGCAGGATACTGTCATCGATCAAGGTATGATGAGCAGGGCTAGCCCTCACAGCCTCTGGGAACGGGTCCTGGAGAGTGTAGCACAAAGATACTTATGTGCTGATGATCTCTATATGCAGCAGACAGGGTGGAAGACCATAGAGCAGGGGATCCAACGCCTGAGAGAAATGGCGGTGGCAGAGCTCATTTTCTCAGATGATATAACAACTAGGAATCCGGACCTGGTACCATGCACACCTGTAATGTGGAGGAAACTTGTGCGACTTGGGCCACCTGAATACGCTTCTGCTCTGGCAATAATGAAGCGGGATGATACATATGAGACTGTGCTTGATATGGCGAAGAAGCTTCGAGCGTATGCAGATGCTGTGCATGGACCAATTCATGCCAGAATTGCAGCAGTGGAAACACAACTGCGGAAACTAGAGGACAAAATAGAGGAGAATCATAAGAAACTCCAGGAAGAGATTAAGGAGGACTTTATTCAAATCTCGGCTGTGCAAATTAGAGGCCCTGGTATCCAACGCTGGCGCTCCTTTGATGGCGAGAGAAGGTACACCCCACGGGCTGAGTTATGGGCCTTTCTGCGTGAGTCTGGAGAAGACATGAGGAGATGGGATGGAGAACCCACTGCTGCTTTGGCACAACGGGTGCGTGATTTGAAGAGAAGAGGAAGTATCACCAAAAAGAGGGCAGCTCCGGTTGCTCGCAGCCGAGATGTTGAGTATGACGATGACATGTCCGATCCCCTTGAAGGAACTTCTAAGGCATACGCCCAAGGAAAAAAGGACAATCTGGCTTAGAGGGGCCCTGCCTCTAGCCAGGAAGAGGCACGGGAAAATCGGGTTTTTGGAAGGTGTGGATCAGATGGCCTGGCACATCAGAGCCACAAGACTATGAAGCATTGGTTGACACTGGATCACAGTGTACCTTAATGCCATCAGAATACGTGGGGACAGAACCTGTTTCCATTGCTGGAGTGACGGGGGGATCACAACAGTTGACTTTGTTGGAAGCTGAGGTGAGCTTGACTGGGAAGGAGTGGCAGGAACATCCGATTGTGACTGGTCCAGAGGCTCCGTGTATTTTGGGCATAGACTTCCTCCGGAATGGCTATTACAAAGATCCTAAGGGATTCAGGTGGGCTTTTGGAATAGCTGCAGTGGAGATAGAGGGTATTAAACAACTGAATACCTTATCTGGACTATCAGAGAACCCATCTGCAGTAGGACTCTTGAAGGTAGAGGAGCAACGAGTACCAATTGCCACTTCGACAGTGCACCGCAGGCAGTACCGGACGAATCGAGATGCCGTGATCCCCATCCACAAGATGATTTGAGAGCTGGAGAGCCAAGGGGTGGTCAGTAAAACCCACTCACCCTTTAACAGCCCTATCTGGCCTGTGCGAAAATCTGACGGAGAATGGAGATTGACTGTGGACTATCGTGCCTTGAATGAAGTGACTCCACCACTGAGTGCGGCTGTACCGGACATACTGGAACTGCAGTACGAGCTGGAGTCCAAGGCAGCAAAGTGGTACGCGACCATCGATATTGCTAACGCGTTTTTCTCCATCCCTCTGGCAACAGAATGCAGGCCTCAGTTTGCTTTTACATGGAGGGGAGTGCAGTATACCTGGAACCGACTGCCCCAGGGGTGGAAACACAGTCCTACCATCTGTCATGGACTGATCCAGGCTGCACTAGAAGAGGGTGAGGCTCCAGAACATTTACAATATATTGATGATATCATTGTTTGGGGGAACACGGCAATGGAAGTGTTCGAGAAAGGAGAGAAGATCATTCATATTCTCCTGAAAGCTGGATTTGCCATTAAGAAGAGCAAAGTCAAGGGACCTGCCCGAGAAATTCAGTTCTTGGGGGTGAAGTGGCAAGATGGACGGCGTCAGATTCCTGCGGATGTTATTAACAAAATCACTGCTATGTCCCCACCAACTGATAAGAAGGAAACACAAGCCTTCTTAGGTGCTATAGGTTTCTGGAGGATGCACATCCCCGAGTATAGTCAGATTGTGAGACCCCTTTATCTGGTTACCCGCGAAGAAGAACGACTTCCATTGGGGCCCTGAGCAGCAGCAAGCGTTTGTCCAAATCAAGCAGGAGATCGCTCATGCTGTAGCCCTGGGTCCAGTTAGGGACGGGACCAGATGTGAAGAACGTACTCTACTCTGCGGCCGGGAGCCATGGTCTGTCCTGGAGCCTTTGGCAGAAGGTGCCTGGCGAGACCGAGGCCGACCACTGGGATTTTGGAGTCGGAGCTACAGGGGGTCTGAAGATAACTATACCCCAACAGAAAAGAAATCTTGGCCGCCTATGAAGGAGTCCAAGCCGCCTCGAGGTGATTGGTACAGAGGCACAACTTCTTCTGGCACCCCGACTACTGGTGCTGGGATGGATGTTCAGAGGAAAGGTTCCCTCTACCCACCATGCCACCAATGCTACTTGGAGTAAGTGGATTGCCCTCATTACGCAAGCCGCTCAATTGGGAAGTTAAATCGCCCTGGGATCCTGGAAATAATTACAAATTGGCCCGAAGGTGAGAGCTTTAGTGTCGCGGATGAGGAACAAGAGCCAGTGACCCGGGTTGAGGAAGCTCCACCATACAATCAGTTGCCAGCAGAAGAAACACGTTACGCTTTATTCACCGATGGTTCTTGTCGCGTCATAGGGATGAAACGGAGGTGGAAAGCAGCTGTATGGAGTCCCACTCGACGGGTTGCGGAGGCTACTGAAGGAGAAGGTGAATCCAGTCAATTTGCTGAAATCAAAGCTATTCAACTGGCCCTAGGTATTGCAGAGAGAGAGAAGTGGCCAAGGCTCTATTTGTATACCGATTCTTGGATGGTAGCCAACGCTCTATGGGGATGGCTGAAGAGATGGAAAGAGGCGAACTGGCAGCACAGAGGAAAACCAATTTGGGCTGCAGAAGAGTGGAAAGATATCGCTACTCGGTTAGAGAAGTTACCTGTGAAGGTTCAGCATGTAGATGCCCATGTCCCCAGAAGTAGAGCTAATACCAGCAAGTACATCAGGCTGCAAAGATAGGGAAATTGAAGATAGATCTCGACTGGGAGCATAAGGGAGAGTTATTCTTGGCACGATGGGCCCATGATGCCTCAGGCCACCAGGGTAGAGATGCCACCTATAAATGGGCACGAGACCGAGGGGTGGATCTAACCATGGACAGTATCTCTCAGGTTATTCGTGACTGTGAGACGTGCGTTGCCATTAAGCAGGCTAAACGGCTGAAGCCCCTCTGGTACGGTGGGCGGTGGTCTAAGTACAAATATGGGGAGGCCTGGCAGATTGATTACATCACGCTGCCTCAAACCCGCCAAGGCAAGCGCTATGTACTAACCATGGTAGAAGCCACCACGGGATGGTTGGAAACCTACCCTGTGTCTCATGCCACAGCTCGTAACACTATCTTGGGCCTTGAAAAGCAGGTCCTTTGGAGGCACGGTACTCCTGAGAGAATTGAGTCGGATAATGGAACTCATTTTAAAAACAATCTTATTAATACTTGGGCTAGGGAACATGGCATCGAGTGGGTATACCATATCCCCTATCATGCACCAGCTGCAGGGAAAGTGGAAAGGTATAATGGATTGTTAAAAACCACCTTAAAAGCATTGGGTGGGGGGTCTTTAAAAAACTGGGAGCAGCATTTGGCGAAGGCTACCTGGTTAGTTAACACTCGAGGTTCCACCAACCGAGCGGGTCCTGCTCAGTCTGAGCTCCTTAATATAGTAGATGGGGATAAAGCCCCAGTGGCCCATGTCAGAGGTTTATTGGGAAAGACAGTATGGATCAACCCTGCCTCGAGTACAGACAAACCCATCCGTGGGATTGTTTTTGCTCAAGGACCAGGTTATACGTGGTGGATAATGCAGAAAGATGGAACAACACGGCGTGTACCTCAGGGAGACCTGATTGTGGGATAAGGCTCATATATGAATGTCATTGTTTGCTGAATGTGAGACAGAAGGAAACTGTAAGTGTCAAAGGTCTGAACAAGTAAGATGAGAGGAATGCGTAAGTGTCAAAGGTGTGAGTAAGTGAAATGAAAGTTTTTTATTGTATATTCACGATATGGGATAAGGGGTGGAGTGTCGTGGGATGACCGCTTTTATCCCAATATCGTGTATTGTGTCTGGCAGCTGTGGTTTTTTTCCTCTCTCTCTCTCTCTCCCCGCCTCCCGGCCGTCTTGCCGCGGCGGGGCGGGGAGGGAGGAGGGAGGGGGGACTGGGTGCACTTTGCCTTTTTTTTTTTTGTTTTTTTTCCTGGCTTTGAGCTGCTTGGCTGGCTGGCCGGCTTGCTTCTGCTTGCTGCTTCGCTTGCTTGCTACTGCCTTAGCCCTAGCTGATAGCTGCTTTCTTTTTCCCTTTGCTGCTTTCTGCGCTGTTTTTTTTTCCTTTTTTTTCCCTTTTCTTTCGTCCTCTCTTTCTTACCCTCCCCTGAAGATACTGGACCGGCTCTGGACCTGACCTGGGACGTCCGACGTCCGGCGGGATCTCTGGAGCCTGCAAGAGAAGCTTGGCACCCTCCACAACACTGAACTGGTTTTTCTTTTCTTTTCTTGTGTTGGGGAGTGTTCTTTTGTTATTTGTCAATAAATAGGTTTTGTTTTCCACTTTGCTCCTCCGAGGAATTCCTTCCCGAACCCGGTGTTTGGGGAGGGGGGGGGGAACTCCCTTTTGGAGATTTCCCCTAATTTTGTCCTGAACCAGGACACATGTATAGATGAGATTTATTTTGTGTTTCAGTTTGTGCATGTCACTCTTTTCCTGTCCTGTCACTGCAGACCAGTAGGAAGATTCTGGAGTAATCTCTTGACCTCCATCACATCTTTACAAACACTGACCAGAACTTTCTCAGCCTTCTCTTTCCTAATCTGGACACCACCAGCTCTCTCAGCCTTTCCTCATATGGAAGATACTCCTTCTCTTCTATCTCATTTTTGGCCCTTTACTGGACTCTCTCCAGTATATCCATGTCTCTCTTGTACCAGAAAGACCAGAACTGGACACAGCACTCCAGGTGAGGCCTCATCAGGGCTGAGCAGATGGGAATTATGCTCTCCCTCCACTGCCTTTGCCCTGAGCACACCTTGGTGGCTCACAGTCAAATTCCCTGACCACAGAGCCAGACCAGGGGTGAGCAGGTGTGAATTTGTGGGGTACTTTCCCCCAGTATCTGCTGAGGAAAATGGTAGGCAGCAGCTAGGGGTACAGATAAGGCCAGAGCACCACAAAAATTGAAAAGCAAGGGTGTACAGGCAGGGAACCTGCACTGTGGGAAGGGAAGAGAACTGGCAGCCCCCATTATTAGGACCTGGCAGGATTTGTGATTAGGATGTCTGGGACTGGTTAGAAAAGGGAATTTGAAGTTTTTTACTCATTCAATATTTTGGGTCAAAACTCAGGTTTATCTCTTTTCTTCCTCCCATTGAGCCCAGTGCCAGGTCACTGCTCTCTGATGGATATGATGTCCCTAAACAGATTTAAAAGAAGTGCTGCCACTCTGATTTTCTTCAGCAATCTGGAAGAAGAAGATCTTTCCCCGTGCTGGCCAGCAACAGTGTGGGTGCCCTGGAAGCCTGTCCAGGGCAGCACAGAGTCAGCACCCCCTGCCACGCCAGAGATGCCTGATCTGCCCTGTCTGCCAGCATCCCACTGGGACCAGGGCAGAAACCTCTCATCAGCTGTGGCCAGCAGCAGTGGCCAGCAGCAGGGCCCCGTCAGGCCTTGGCGCATCCCTGGGGCAGCGTGGTGCAATGCCATGCAATCAGAGCAGGCAGAAGGTTCCTGTGGCACACCAGGCTCGGAGCCAGCTGCAGGGACAGCGGCTCCCAGAGAGAGGCCCACGGGTCCTGGGGGATGCAAGTGGCCCACAAGACGTCAGCAAGCCCTTCCAGCTGCCCCAGGTCACCAGTCTTTGGGGACATCCTGCGTCTTCCACTGGTCATGTTCAACAGCCATGGTCGGACCTTTACCCCGTGTCCTGCTGTGACACTTCCCTGGGGCACCACAAGCCTCTCCAGTGCTGAGTGCTGCCCAAGACCAAAGCCATGGCTGCAGGGGACTGCAGATGTCCCTCGCTGTGACACCAGCGGGCTTTGACCCCAGCCAGCCACCAAGGCCAGCACAGCCACTCACTCACTGCCCCACCAGCAGGATCAGAGAGACAATCAAGGGCAAGAACAAGAGAAGATGTGGGCTGAAATAAAACCAATGTAATAGGGGAAGCAAAAGCCATGCATGCAAACAGAGCAAAGCAAGGAATTCACTCACCATTTCCCATGGGCAGGTGGGTGTTCAGCAATCCCCAGGACTGCAGGGTCCATCACAGGTAATGGTGACCTCAGAAGACAGAGGCCATCATTCCAAGCGTGGCTCACTTCTTCCCCACACTTTATATACTGATGTCATATAGGCTGAAATGTCCCTTGGGTTGGTTGGGATCAGTTACCCCACCAGTATCTCCGCCCACGTTTCCATGTGCTGCAGTCCCTACACCAGAGTGACAGTACAGAAATGAGAAAAGAAAATTAACTCCGCAGCTGCCTAAACAAGCACAGCCAGCCATGTTCTCCAGGGGACACAGATCCCATCCTTGAGCAACAGCCAGATAAACCACCAGAGGAACATCGCTCCCTCCGTGGTGCTCTCCTCACAAGAAACCAGTCTCCATCCATTCCTTATGGTTCAACACCTGCCTCAGCAATCAGCATGGAGACCAGAGAGCTTCAAAAGCAGGGCTCCATCATGTCCCAGCCAGAGGTGCCATTGCAATGGGGATGGCCCAGGTCTCTCTCAGTATGCCGCTCATACTCCATTTCCTCAGGATAAGACAAGACTGCAACATTGCTCTGGCTTGACACAGAGAGCAGATCACTTCTGAAATCCTCCCTCTGGCTGGAGAGAATTGTGTTTGTCCTCATTTGGGGAACTTGCTGACGGGCAGCTGCTTTCCTAGAAAAGCAGGACTCCTGGCTGCTGGTGCAGTGAGCTCCTTGGGTCTCTGCAGCCACAGAACTGGTGTTTGGGCAACCTGTCCGCAATTCACCGTCCTCCTGGGGAGCCCAGGCCAGGCCATGGCTCAGGAGAGGGGAAATGTCACCGCATGTATCTCCAAATGACTGTGAATCGTCCCCAGTGCCTCCTGCTGACACATCTCCCATGGCTCTGGTTGCCCAAAGCCCTCAGGACTGTGCTTGTGCTCCCTTGATCCTGGCCAGGACCCTTTCAGAGAGGGCACTTCTGGGTCTGGCCTCAGCTGCCTCCTCCAGAGCCCCCAGTCCCCTCAGCAGTTCACACCCCCACAGCTGGCTGGACACCCTGTCCCTGCTGCCCACGCTGGGGCAGGACAAGCCAAAGCCAGAGTGGTCTCAGCAGCTGAGAAGAATGGCCTGATCAGGGGAGAGGAGATGGGAATCTCCAGTGTAAACCAAGGCTGGGACGTGTGGACATGGACCTGGGATCTAGGGGAGGCTGCTGCCTAAAGGGGCTGAGACCTACAGCTCTGCTGCCCCTCACTGCTCCGTGACTGGGCTGAGTGTTGGGCAGACCCACATTTTTTGTGCACAGAAATCAGGCATCAGCTTTTGTGGTGTTGCCGTCAACAAAAGGAAGAAACATTTCAGCCTGAGGCTGGTGACACAAAGGAACAGGTTGCCCAGTGAGATTGCACAGGCCCTGAGGTTCTACAGAGTCCTGAGCTACCTGGTCGAGTGCAAGATGTCCCAGCACACAGCAGGGCATTGCACTAGGTGGTCTCTGAAGATCCCTTCCAACCCAAACAATCCCACGACTCTGGGATTCTTTGTTTCGTTCACATTCCCAGCACGGCCCAGAAAAGATCCCACCCAGCAGAGCCCGTGTGTCCCCCTGCCCCTCCCTGGGGCACTCCATGAGTGAAAGCAGCACACAGACAACACTGGCTTCCCAGGGATTCTTTTATTAGCAAAAACAGGGGGAAATGCCCTTGCAGTCAGGTACCAGCTGGAAAAGGGCTTGGCAATCAATCTCCAGGGGCTGTTGGAGGTCGCGGCCACAGCACAACACGTCCAACTTGGTGCCACTCTTTGAAAATAAAGAGAAGGCCACAAGCCTGTAGCTCTTCCAATGGCCTTGCCAGCAGTGCCGGATGCTTCTTCCTATGAGGATAAGGCACCATCTGGTTCTGCAGTGCTCACAGCCATCTCCGGTGCCGGTGCCGGGAGATCCCATCAGCTGCCATGGAGTGGGGAATGCCAGCGGGGCTGGGGAGAGCCTGCAGTGGTCAGCCACGGGGACGTCTTGTGCTTCCTGACACCAGCACCTGTCCTGCAACAGCAGCATTCCTTAACTCCAAGGATCATCCCAGGGCACACAAGGACCATCAACCCTGAGTCCACAGACCCTGAAGCCCTGCAGTCTCTGCACAGAGCAATGGGCAGGGTTCCCTCCTCCAGCATGGAGAGGGATATCCACCCCCAGCTGAGGGGACAGCCCCCATTCCAAGGCCCTTCCCAGCACGTTCCCTCCCCTGCTCTGCTGGGCACCTCTGCCAACAGGGAGGCCACCCACTGTCTTGCTGCCCCTGGATTCTGCATGTCCCCAGGTCTTACCTGGTGGCCAGGACAGGGTCACCAGCTGGGCTGCCCCTCGCTGAGGTTGATCTGCTCCAGGATCTGGCTGTACCTGCGGGTCAGGGCGTTGGTGTCCCTGGTGAGGTGGGTGAGGACCTGCTGCAGGCCAGTCAGGTGCTGGGACAGGCGCTCCTCGAGCTGGGCATCCTCGGCCCCGTTGCTGTCCAAGGATGTGTCGCCGTCGGTGTCGGCACCGCTGGGGCTCTGGTCACCCACAGAGGCCAGGCCTTTCTCCACCATGGGCTTGATGGCCTTGAGGAGCTGGTAGCGCTCGTACAGGTCCGTGCGGCTCTCGGCAGCTGGGGCTGCCCCCTCCTCCTGCGGGAAGACCCCTCGCAGCAGGCTGGGGAACATCACCTCCTGCTCCATCTTCTGCGTGGCTGAGAAGTACTGCTCCATGGCCCTTCTCCTACAGCTCTGGCACTGCTGCTCTGGGCTCTTCTCACAGGCTCACTGCTCCCTGGCCCTGCGGGGGCTTTTTATGCACTGCTGGGACACGGCCCTCCCCTGCTGTCCTCCCCTGCCAGCCCTGCTTGGGCTGGATGCCCTTGGGGTCGGGCTTGGCTCCAGCCCAGCCGGGGATCGGCCCTGCTGTGTCCCTGGCTCTGTGCAATCTTTCCTGGCCCAGCCTCCCCGTGGCCTTCACCCGAGCTGGCCAGGGGTCCTGCTGCCTCCCCATGCCAGGAGCTACGGGGGGCAGCAAGGAGGAGAGGTGCCCAGGGTCTCTCCCATCCTGTCCTGTATTATCTCAATGCCCCAACACCTTCAGCACTGGGGCCCTCTGGCTGTGGCTCCAGCTCCTGTGCCCAGTTTGGGAAGGCTGCAGGGGACTGTCACCTCCCCTCATTCCTGCTGCCACGTGTTCAGGACATGAATACTGCAGGGACATTGAGCAACCCCTGTAGCACACATAGGGAAATGTGGAACACACTGGAAATACACTGGAACATTGTCCCACTGGGTGTCTGGGGACAACGGAGCCTGCTGCCGTCCAGAGATTTGGGTGCCCAGAAACATCCAATGCCCCCAAGCTTAACCTGGGCTCAGCAGGGATGTGGACAGGGACAGGGACCTGACTCCATGATGTGGAACTCCTGTGGCAGCAGCACAGAGCCACTGCTGCCCCCTCGGAATTGTGGACATGGGTTTCCCTGAAATTGTTGAAATTCTGGGAGAGCAAAAGCCACAGCCAGGGCACCAGCCAGCATTGCCTGTCCCTCCATGTCCCTGTGGCGTGGGGCAATGAGGGACAGTGGTTCTGGTTTTGGAAAGGATGTGGGGTACCTGGTTCCTTTTGCAACCCTTGGTGCTGGCAGCTCTCCCTCTGTCCCCCTGTGTCCCAGCCTGCACTGCCACGCACCCTTTGCCCACCCTTTCCCCACCTGTCCTGGCCACCCCTCTTGTCCCTTTCCTTGTGTCCTGGCATCTCCCTGTGCCCTGCCATGGGGCCCATTGCTGCACCAAGGAGTGTGGGTGCTGCTGGCCCGTGCAGGTGCCAGACAGAGCCTTGGCCACATCAGGGCACCTGCAGAGCTTCCTGGAGGTGCAGGCACATCACAGGGCTCTGGGGACACAGGGACACAGGGGATGCTTTGCCGTCCTGCTCCTCCCACTGCCTCCCAAGCTGCTCATAGTGAGCATGGCAGAATATTTGGGGGTGACAGGGGCTCAGCAGATTCCAGTGGCTCCCCAACTCTTTCTCCTTGGGATATGAATAATTGCCAAATCCTCTCTGTGCCTCTGAGGACCCCATCATGGAGAAGAGGAGCAGGGGGTTCAGGTCTGAGGGGGAGGGGGCCGGTGGCAGAATGGGCACCTGGCTGGGCAGGAGGGGACAGTGGGAGAGCTGCCAACACTGAGGGTTGCAAAAGGGAGGAAGGAGCGTTTGGCTTTTCCCAAAATAGAACCAATTCCTCCAATTGCCACATACTGCAAGATAAGAAGGGACAAGAGTCCTGGCCATTGACCAGCCATGGCCTCTGCTCCAGGATGGGGTGATGGATGTCAAGGTGGCACCATCTGTGCTCCCCTGTGGGCCATTAAAGTTCAGTCCCATGGATGCAGTTCCCCTTGTGGCATTTGGTCCCATCTCTGTCCCCATTGCATGTCCTCATGACCCATTGTTCTGCTTCAGGGCAAATTTGGGAGAGATCCCCCAAAGGGGCTCCTCTAGGAAAGCAGATTCAATTGGTTCCTCCCCCCAGGCGGTTCGGGAGGAAATACTGCCTTGAAGAAAAGTGGAAAAAACCTGTTTATTAACAATAAAACCTAAACAATACTAAACAATAAAACCCCTTGCTGCTCCAAAAGAGATGACAAACTGAGAAAGTCCCCTCCCGGGTTTGCAGCTCAGCTCACTCAGTCTCTTCTCAGCCCCTCAGGCACTGGAAATGCCGCGGCCCAGGCCCGGCCCGGTGGGCCCCAGGTGTGAGCTGCCGGTGCTCTGCTGGTGTTCAGGCCAGAGCAGGTTTGAACAGGTCCAGAGAAAGGGAAAACAAACCACAGTCCAGGGAGCTTCTTTGCCTCAGCTAGCTAAACTAAAGCAAAGAAGAGCTCTGTCCTGCTGTCTGTCCATCCACAGACAGCACAGTCCAGGAGCAGGAATGTGGAGGAGTGAGTGCAGTGTCTGAAAACAAACTGCTGCTTCTTCTCTGCCCCCTTCACTCTCTGGAACAAGTCCTAAAGGTGCAAAACTTATTATTCAGCATAAACAGAACAAGACTACTGGGGATAAAAGCATCATATAGTCAACCCAGGACACCCATGCAGGATTCCATGCAGCAGAGCACTCCCAGGGAGATGTCCCACACGGGAGTCTGCTGCCGTGTTCAGGCTGGCAGTCATGGACAGAGCCTGCTCAATGTCCCTGGAGTGCTCACATCCTGAGTGCAGGGCAGTGAGGAGTGGGGGAGGTGACATCCCCAGCAGCACCACTGCCTGCAGCCTGGCCACACCAGGGCACAGGAGGTGGTCCCACTCCCCCAGGACCCCAAAACTGAACACAGTGGGGGGTCGAGATAGGATAGGAAAGGATAGGAGAGAAGCTGGGCACCCCGCCTCATTGTCAGCCCTGGCTCCTGGCCCAGACTCCCTGAGGCCTGTGCCTGACCTGGCTTGGGGGTCCCAGTGCATCAACCCCACTCCATGGCCGGTCAATGGCCAGGACTCCTGTCCCTTCTTATCTTGCAGTGTGTGGCAATTGGAGGAATTGGTTCTATTTTGGGAAAAGCCACACGCTCCTTCCTCCCTTGTGCAACCCTCAGTGTTGGCAGCTCTCCCGCTGTCCCCTCCTGCTGTCCCCTCCTGTCCAGCCAGGTGCCCATTCTGCCACCTGCCCTCTCCCCCTCAGACCAAACCCACTGCTCCTCTTCTGCCTTTCTGGGTGCTCCTGGCATCCTGGGCTGCCCAGTGCTGCACTGAGGTTTGCACACACTGGCAGCCCCACGCTCCCAGGACTTCTGGGCCACCATGGAGCTTCGTGAAGGTTCTGAGACATCACAGTGTCCCCCCATGGTGGCCTCAGGGTGGGACAAATCTGCCCCGGGGCTGGAGCTTCACTGTGGATATCATGATTTGAGCCCTGCTGGCAGCTCAGCCCCACTCAGCTGCTCTGTCACTCCCCCAGGTGGGAAGGGGGAGAGAATCAGGGAGGGAAAAAGAGAGAAAAGTTGTGGGTAGAAATGAAGACAGTTCCACAGGAAAAGCAAAAGCTGCACAAGTAAGCAAAGCAAAAGAAGGGATTCATTCATTCACCCCTTCCCATTGGCACTCAGGTGTTCAGTCCCCTGCAGGAGAGCAGGGCTCCACTGCGTGTCATGGTGACCTGACAAGACAACTGCTGTCACTCTGACTGTGCCCCTCTTCCTTCTCCTCCCAGCTGCATATGCTGAGCATGGTGCCACACTCCCTTCCCTTGGTGCCACAGAGGGATAAGACAGGAGGATGTGCCCAGGATGATACAGAGACACTTGGGGACACATGTGGTGGCATGATCTGCACTCTGAGCTGAGGCTGGGGCTGGGCTGGACACCCCAGGAGTGCCCCAGATCAGGGCTAAGCTTGCCCAGGTCTGAGGGTCTGTGGCAGCAGAGACCTGAGGATATCACTGCAGCTCCTGAGGGCCCTGCTGGTCCTGAGCAGCCTCCCTGGGGCCCCAAACCAGAGCTGGGCACCCCGGTTCACCTCAGCCCAAACCCAGCCATGCTGCACCCCCATGGTGGCTGTGCTGTGCTCCAGCAGCAATCCTTGTCCTTCTGCTCCTGCCATCCCTGATTGCACTGGCAGCTGCCCAGCTGTCCCCAGCATCTCCCAGTGGGCTCTGCGAGATTTTCTGTCCCATGTTTGGCTAATGGGGTCCCCAAAGGCAGAGAGAAGATTTGGCAATTATTCATATCCCAAGGATAATGAGCTGGGGAGAAACTGGAATCTGCTGAGCCCCTGTCACCCCTTAACATTCTGCCATGCTCACTATGAGCAGCTTGGGAGGCAGTGGGAGGAGCAGGACGGCAAAGCATCCCCTGTGTCCCTGTGTCCCCAGAGCCCTGTGATGTGCCTGCACCTCCAGGAAGCTCTGCAGGTGCCCAGATGTTGCCAAGGCTCTGTCTGGCACCTGCACGGGCCAGCAGCACCCACACTCCTTGGTGCAGCAACGGGCCCCATGGCAGGGCACAGGGAGATGCCAGGACACAAGGAAAGGGACAAGAGGGGTGGCCAGGACAGGTGGGGAAAGGGTGGGCAAAGGGTGCGTGGCAGTGCAGGCTGGGACACAGGGGGACAGAGGGAGAGCTGCCAGCACCAAGGGTTGCAAAAGGAACCAGGTACCCCACAGCCTTTCCACAAACAGAACCACTGTCCCTCATTGCCCCACGCCACAGGGACATGGAGGGACAGGCAATGCTGGCTGGTGCCCTGGCTGTTGCTTTTGCTCTCCCAGAATTTCAACAATTTCAGGGAACACATGTCCACAATTCCGAGGGGGCAGCAGTGGCTCTGTGCTGCTGCCACAGGAGTTCCACATCATGGAGTCAGGTCCCTGTCCCTGTCCACATCCCTGCTGAGCCCAGGTTAAGCTTGGGGGCATTGGATGTTTCTGGGCACCCAAATCTCTGGACGGCAGCAGGCTCCGTTGTCCCCAGACACCCAGTGGGACAATGTTCCAGTGTATTTCCAGTGTGTTGCACATTTCCCTATGTGTGCTAAAGGGGTTGCTCAATGTCCCTGCAGTATTCATGTCCTGAGCACGTGGCAGCAGGAATGAGGGGAGGTGACAGTCCCCTGCAGCCTTCCCAAACTGGGCACAGGAGCTGGAGCCACAGCCAGAGGGCCCCAGTGCTGAAGGTGTTGGGGCTTTGAGATAATACAGGACAGGATGGGAGAGACCCTGGGCACCTCTCCTCCTTGCTGCCCCCCGTAGCTCCTGGCATGGGGAGGCAGCAGGACCCCCGGCCAGCTCGGGTGAAGGCCACGGGGAGGCTGGGCCAGGAAAGATTGCACAGAGCCAGGGACACAGCAGGGCCGATCCCCGGCTGGGCTGGAGCCAAGCCCGACCCCAAGGGCATCCAGCCCAAGCAGGGCTGGCAGGGGAGGACAGCAGGGGAGGGCCGTGCCCCAGCAGTGCATAAAAAGTCCCCGCAGGGCCAGGGAGCAGTGAGCCTGTGAGAAGAGCCCAGAGCAGCAGTGCCAGAGCTGTAGGAGAAGGGCCATGGAGCAGTACTTCTCAGCCACGCAGAAGATGGAGCAGGAGGTGATGTTCCCCAGCCTGCTGCGAGGGGTCTTCCCGCAGGAGGAGGGGGCAGCCCCGGCTGCCGAGAGCCGCACGGACCTGTACGAGCGCTACCAGCTCCTCAAGGCCATCAAGCCCATGGTGGAGAAAGGCCTGGCCTCTGTGGGTGACCAGAGCCCCAGCGGTGCCGACACCGCGGCGACACATCCTTGGACAGCAACGGGGCCGAGGATGCCCAGCTCGAGGAGCGCCTGTCCCAGCACCTGACTGGCCTGCAGCAGGTCCTCACCCACCTCACCAGGGACACCAACGCCCTGACCCGCAGGTACAGCCAGATCCTGGAGCAGATCAACCTCAGCGAGGGGCAGCCCAGCTGGTGACCCTGTCCTGGCCACCAGGTAAGACCTGGGGACATGCAGAATCCAGGGGCAGCAAGACAGTGGGTGGCCTCCCTGTTGGCAGAGGTGCCCAGCAGAGCAGGGGAGGGAACGTGCTGGGAAGGGCCTTGGAATGGGGGCTGTCCCCTCAGCTGGGGGTGGATATCCCTCTCCATGCTGGAGGAGGGAACCCGGCCCATTGCTCTGTGCAGAGACTGCAGGGCTTCAGGGTCTGTGGACTCAGGGTTGATGGTCCTTGTGTGCCCTGGGATGATCCTTGGAGTTAAGGAATGCTGCTGTTGCAGGACAGGTGCTGGTGTCAGGAAGCACAAGACGTCCCCGTGGCTGACCACTGCAGGCTCTCCCCAGCCCTGCTGGCATTCCCCACTCCGTGGCAGCTGATGGGATCTCCCGGCACCGGCACCGGAGATGGCTGTGAGCACTGCAGAACCAGATGGTGCCTTATCCTCATAGGAGGAAGCATCCGGCACTGCTGGCAAGGCCATTGGAAGAGCTGCAGGCTTGTGGCCTTCTCTTTATTTTCAAAGAGTGGCACCAAGTTGGGAGTGTTGTGTTGTGGCCCCGACCTCCAACAGCCCCTGGAGATTGATTGCCAAGCCCTTTTCCAGCTGGTACCTGGACTCCAAGGGCATTTCCCCCTGTTTTTGCTAATAAAAGAATCCCTGGGAAGCCAGTGTTGTCTGTGTGCTGCTTTCACTCATGGAGTGCCCCAGGGAGGGGCAGGGGGACACTGGCTCTGCTGGGTGGGATCTTTTCTGGGCCGTGCTGGGAACTGGGGAGAAAGAAACGGGACAAAGAATTCCTAAGTTGTAGGATGTTTGGGTTGGAAGGGATCTTCAGAGATCACCTAGTGCAATGCCCTGCTGTGTGCTGGGACATCTTGCACTCGACCAGGTAGCTCAGGACTCTGTAGAACCTCAGGGCCTGTGCAATCTCACTGGGCAACCTGTTCCTTTGTGTCACCAGCCTCAGGCTGAAATGTTTCTTCCTTTTGTTGACGGCAACACCACAAAAGCTGATGCCTGATTTCTGTGCACAAAAAATGTGGGTCTGCCCAACACTCAGCCCAGTCACGGAGCAGTGAGGGGCAGCAGAGCTGTAGGTCTCAGCCCCTTTAGGCAGCAGCCTCCCCTAGATCCCAGGTCCATGTCCACACGTCCCAGCCTTGGTTTACACTGGAGATTCCCATCTCCTCTCCCCTGATCAGGCCATTCTTCTCAGCTGCTGAGACCACTCTGGCTTTGGCTTGTCCTGCCCCAGCGTGGGCAGCAGGGACAGGGTGTCCAGCCAGCTGTGGGGGTGTGAACTGCTGAGGGGACTGGGGGCTCTGGAGGAGGCAGCTGAGGCCAGACCCAGAAGTGCCCTCTCTGAAAGGGTCCTGGCCAGGATCAAGGGAGCACAAGCACAGTCCTGAGGGCTTTGGGCAACCAGAGCCATGGGAGATGTGTCAGCAGGAGGCACTGGGGACGATTCACAGTCATTTGGAGATACATGCGGTGACATTTCCCCTCTTCTGAGCCATGGCCTGGCCTGGGCTCCCCAGGAGGACGGTGAATTGCGGACAGGTTGCCCAAACACCAGTTCTGTGGCTGCAGAGACCCAAGGAGCTCACTGCACCAGCAGCCAGGAGTCCTGCTTTTCTAGGAAAGCAGCTGCCCGTCAGCAAGTTAATGAGAATCTCCATTGTATCCCAAAGCTGGGATGTCTGGACATGGGGCTGGGGCCTTGAGGGAGGCTACTCTCCAGAGGTGCCGACACCTACAGTTCTGCTGCCCCTCGCTGTTGCATGAGTGGGCCCAGTGTTGTGCTGATGCACAGTTTTTGTGCACAGAAATCAGGCATCAGCTTTTGTGGTGCTGTTAAAAACGGGAACACACTCCTGGTGCTAAAGTGATTTCAGCATTTATTACAATTAGGCCTTAAGCTTAGGTGGCCCGTGGGTCAAGCAGGAGTGTTCCAGTGGAGGACGCTGCATCACCGGCGCTGGATCTTCTTCCTTTCAAGAGCCGTGATGTACCCAATAGTCCAGGTGGAATGACAGGGATTCAATGGCTCGGATGACCCTGTTTTTGTTTAGTTTTTGGGCCTTTAGATGGGTTTCTGTTGGGATCCTTCATTTGCATGAAGGTTTAAGGTGCTTGATTGGCACATTGCATACTGTCCTGGCTGGCTCGTTTGGCTTGGCTGGTGGTGCACTGGAATTAGGTGTAATATGGGACATTGAGTACCATATTTCTTATCACTAACCTTTTACCTCCTTTTAAAATATAATAACCAAACATTTTAACATACGTGCTTAAGAATTATCAACTATTTTACAACAGTTTCCAACCTATTTTTGTCCGTGTTGCCGTCAACAAGAGGAAGAAACATTTCAGCCTGAGGCTGGTGACACAAAGGAACAGGTTGCCCAGTGAGATTGCACAGGCCCTGAGGTTCTACAGAGTCCTGAGCTACCTGGTCTAGCGCAAGATGTCCCAGCACACAGCAGGGCATTGCACTAGGTGGTCTCTGAAGATCCCTTCCAACCCAAACAATCCTACAACTTGGGAATTCTTTGTCCCGTTTCTTTCTCCCCAGTTCCCAGCATGGCCCAGAAAAGATCCCACCCAGCAGAGCCAGTGTCCCCCTGCCCCTCCCTGGGGCACTCCATGAGTGAAAGCAGCACACAGACAACACTGGCTTCCCAGGGATTCTTTTATTAGCAAAAACAGGGGGAAATGCCCTTGCAGTCAGGTACCAGCTGGAAAAGGGCTTGGCAATCAATCTCCAGGGGCTGTTGGAGGTCGCGGCCACAACACAACACTCCCAACTTGGTGCCACTCTTTGAAAATAAAGAGAAGGCCACAAGCCTGCAGCTCTTCCAATGGCCTTGCCAGCAGTGCCGGATGCTTCCTCCTATGAGGATAAGGCACCATCTAGTTCTGCAGTGCTCACAGCCATCTCCGGTGCCGGTGCCGGGAGATCCCATCAGCTGCCATGGAGTGGGGAATGCCGGCGGGGCTGGGGAGAGCCTGCAGTGGTCAGCCACGGGGAGGTCTTGTGCTTCCTGACACCAGCACCTGTCCTGCAACAGCAGCATTCCTTAACTCCAAGGATCATCCCAGGGCACACAAGGACCATCAACCCTGAGTCCACAGACCCTGAAGCCCTGCAGTCTCTGCACAGAGCAATGGGCAGGGTTCCCTCCTCCAGCATGGAGAGGGATATCCACCCCCAGCTGAGGGGACAGCCCCCATTCCAAGGCCCTTCCCAGCACGCCCCCTCCCCTGCTCTGCTGGGCACCTCTGCCAACAGGGAGGCCACCCACTGTCTTGCTGCCCCTGGATTCTGCATGTCCCCAGGTCTTACCTGGTGGCCAGGACAGGGTCACCAGCTGGGCTGCCCCTCGCTGAGGTTGATCTGCTCCAGGATCTGGCTGTACCTGCGGGTCAGGGCGTTGGTGTCCCTGGTGAGGTGGGTGAGGACCTGCTGCAGGCCAGTCAGGTGCTGGGACAGGCGCTCCTCGAGCTGGGCATCCTCGGCCCCGTTGCTGTCCAAGGATGTGTCGCCGTCGGTGTCGGCACCGCTGGGGCTCTGGTCACCCACAGAGGCCAGGCCTTTCTCCACCATGGGCTTGATGGCCTTGAGGAGCTGGTAGCGCTCGTACAGGTCCGTGCGGCTCTCGGCAGCCGGGGCTGCCCCCTCCTCCTGCGGGAAGACCCCTCGCAGCAGGCTGGGGAACATCACCTCCTGCTCCATCTTCTGCGTGGCTGAGAAGTACTGCTCCATGGCCCTTCTCCTACAGCTCTGGCACTGCTGCTCTGGGCTCTTCTCACAGGCTCACTGCTCCCTGGCCCTGCGGGGGCTTTTTATGCACTGCTGGGGCACGGCCCTCCCCTGCTGTCCTCCCCTGCCAGCCCTGCTTGGGCTGGATGCCCGTGGGGTCGGGCTTGGCTCCAGCCCAGCCGGGGATCGGCCCTGCTGTGTCCCTGGCTCTGTGCAATCTTTCCTGGCCCAGCCTCCCCGTGGCCTTCACCCGAGCTGGCCGGGGGTCCTGCTGCCGCCTCCCCATGCCAGGAGCTACGGGGGGCAGCAAGGAGGAGAGGTGCCCAGGGTCTCTCCCATCCTGTCCTGTATTATCTCAATGCCCCAACACCTTCAGCACTGGGGCCCTCTGGCTGTGGCTCCAGCTCCTGTGCCCAGTTTGGGAAGGCTGCAGGGGACTGTCACCTCCCCTCATTCCTGCTGCCACGTGCTCAGGATGTGAACACTGCAGGGACATTGAGCAACCCCTGTAGCACACATAGGGAAATGTGCAACACACTGGAAATACACTGGAACATTGTCCCACTGGGTGTCTGGGGACAACGGAGCCTGCTGCTGTCCAGAGATTTGGGTGCCCAGAAACATCCAATGCCCCCAAGCTTAACCTGGGCTCAGCAGGGATGTGGACAGGGACAGGGACCTGACTCCATGATGTGGAACTCCTGTGGCAGCAGCACAGAGCCACTGCTGCCCCCTCGGAATTGTGGACATGTGTTCCCTGAAATTGTTGAAATTCTGGGAGAGCAAAAGCCACAGCCAGGGCACCAGCCAGCATTGCCTGTCCCTCCATGTCTCTGTGGCGTGGGGCAATGAGGGACAGTGGTTCTGTTTGTGGAAAGGCTGTGGGGTACCTGGTTCCTTTTGCAACCCTTGGTGCTGGCAGCTCTCCCTCTGTCCCCCTGTGTCCCAGCCTGCACTGCCACGCACCCTTCGACAACCCTTTCCCCACCAGTCCTGGCCACTTCTCTTGTCCCTTTCCTTGTGTCCTGGCATCTCCCTGTGCCCTGCCATGGGGCCCATTGCTGCACCAAGGAGTGTGGGTGCTGCTGGCCCCGTGCAGGTGCCAGACAGAGCCTTGGCAACATCTGGGCACCTGCAGAGCTTCCTGGAGGTGCAGGCACATCACAGGGCTCTGGGGACACAGGGACACAGGGGATGCTTTGCCGTCCTGCTCCTCCCACTGCCTCGCAAGCTGCTCATAGTGAGCATGGCAGAATGTTAAGGGGTGACAGGGTCTCGGCAGACTCCAGTTTCTCCCCAGCTCATTATCCTTGGGACATGAATAAGTGCCAAATCTTCTCTCTGCCTTTGGGGACCCAATTAGCCAAACATGGGACAGAAAATCTCCCAGAGCCTACTGGGAGATGCTGGGTACAGCTTGGGAGCTGCCAGTGCCAGCAGGGATGGCAGGAGCAGAAGGACAAGGATTGCTGCTGGAGCACAGCACAGCCACCATGGGGGTGCAGCATGGCTGGGTTTGGGCTGAGGTGAACCGGGGTGCCCAGCTCTGGTTTGGGGCCCCAGGGAGGCTGCTCAGGACCAGCAGGGCCCCCAGGAGCTGCACTGATATCCTCAGGTCTCTGCTGCCACAGACCCTCAGACCTGGGCAAGCTTAGCCCTGACCTGGGGCACTCCTGGGGTGTCCAGCCCAGCCCCAGCCTCAGCTCAGAGTGCAGATCATGCCACCACATGTGTCCCCAAGTGTCTCTGTATCATCCTAGGCACATCCTCCTGTCTTATCCCTCTGTGGCACCAAGGGAAGGGAGTGTGGCACCATGCCCAGCATATGCAGTTGGGAGGATGTTGCCGTGTGTTGTAATAGCCTGTTTCAGTTATCCCAGTTCCTCCCCCACGTGTGCCTACAACCTCTCCCTTCGCCTCCCCCTTGCCCCCTTGCTGAGTGCTGTCTGTCAATCCGGCATTCTAGCAAGGGTGTCAAGTGATTGGCAGATTTCAAAAGGTGCCTCTCAGCGTTGCGGACATTGGGCTATCCTGGTGTCATTTGTCTCCTGAGACTTCCCCCCCCCCTTACCTGGTTGGTGGGTTCTCTACCCCTTCCCTCCCCCTCTCCCTGGGCTTAAAAGTCACAGCAACCACGTGGTTCTGTGTTCTGTTGTAGCTGTTGCTGCATTCAGAGGCCTGTGTGCTAGGAATAAAGCTCTGGATCGAAACCCCCTAGCAGAACCTGACTCCTTTTTCCTTCACTTCACCTAAAGCATTTCTGCCAGAGGTAAACCTGAGCTCCTGCTTGCCTGGACTTGTGCCAAGCGCCCAGCTGCAGTATCCAGCCAGCCAAAGGTGTATCTGAGGTGAAACCACCATAGCTGCTGCCTCTGTTCAAGCAGCAAGGGTCAGACAAGCCCAGGCACGTTCCATCTGGTAATATTGGGATTTGATTCCAATATAAGGAGAAGGAAGAGGGGCGCAGTCAGAGTGACAGCAGTTGTCTTGTCAGGTCACCATGACACGCAGTGGAGCCCTGCTCTCCTGCAGGGGACTGAACACCTGAGTGCCAATGGGAAGGGGTGAACCAATGAATTCCTTCTTTTGCTTTGCTTACTTGTGCAGCTTTTGCTTTTCCTGTGGAACTGTCTTCATTTCTACCCACAACTTTTCTCTCTTTTTCCCTCCCTGATTCTCTCCCCCTTCCCACCTGGGGGGTGTGACAGAGCAGCTGAGTGGGGCTGAGCTGCCAGCAGGGCTCAAATCATGATATCCACAGTGAAGCTCCAGCCCCGGGGCAGATTTGTCCCACCCTGAGGCCACCATGGGGGGACACTGTGATGTCTCAGAACCTTCATGAAGCTCCATGGTGGTCCAGAAGTCCTGGGAGCATGGGGCTGCCAGTGTGTGCAAACCTCAGTGCAGCACTGGGCAGCCCAGGATGCCAGGAGCACCCAGAAAGGCAGAAGAGGAGCAGTGGGTTTGGTCTGAGGGGGAGAGGGCAGGTGGCAGAATGGGCACCTGGCTGGGCAGGAGGGGACAGCAGGAGGGGACAGCGGGAGAGCTGCCAACACTGAGGGTTGCACAAGGGAGGAAGGAGCCCATGGCCTTTCCCAAAATAGAACCAATTCCTCCAATTGCCACACACTGCAAGATAAGAAGGGACAGGAGTCCTGGCCATTGACCGGCCATGGAGTGGGGTTGATGCACTGGGACCCCCAAGCCAGGTCAGGCACAGGCCTCAGGGAGTCTGGGCCAGGAGCCAGGGCTGACAATGAGGCGGGGTGCCCAGCTTCTCTCCTATCCTTTCCTATCCTATCTCGACCCCCCACTGTGTTCAGTTTTGGGGTCCTGGGGGAGTGGGACCACCTCCTGTGCCCTGGTGTGGCCAGGCTGCAGGCAGTGGTGCTGCTGGGGATGTCACCTCCCCCACTCCTCACTGCCCTGCACTCAGGATGTGAGCACTCCAGGGACATTGAGCAGGCTCTGTCCATGACTGCCAGCCTGAACACGGCAGCAGACTCCCGTGTGGGACATCTCCCTGGGAGTGCTCTGCTGCATGGAATCCTGCATGGGTGTCCTGGGTTGACTATATGATGCTTTTATCCCCAGTAGTCTTGTTCTGTTTATGCTGAATAATAAGTTTTGCACCTTTAGGACTTGTTCCAGAGAGTGAAGGGGGCAGAGAAGAAGCAGCAGTTTGTTTTCAGACACTGCACTCACTCCTCCACATTCCTGCTCCTGGACTGTGCTGTCTGTGGATGGACAGACAGCAGGACAGAGCTCTTCTTTGCTTTAGTTAGTTTAGCTAGCTGAGGCAAAGAAGCTCCCTGGACTGTGGTTTGTTTTCCCTTTCTCTGGACCTGTTCAAACCTGCTCTGGCCTGAACACCAGCAGAGCACCGGCAGCTCACACCTGGGGCCCACCGGGCCGGGCCTGGGCCGCGGCATTTCCAGTGCCTGAGGGGCTGAGAAGAGACTGAGTGAGCTGAGCTGCAAACCCGGGGAGGGGACTTTCTCAGTTTGTCATCTCTTTTGGAGCAGCAAGGGGTTTTATTGTTTAGTATTGTTTAGGTTTTATTGTTAATAAACAGGTTTTTTCCACTTTTCTTCAAGGCAGTATTTCCTCCCGAACCGCCTGGGGGGAGGAACCAATTGAATCTGCTTTCCTAGAGGAGCCCCTTTGGGGGATCTCTCCCAAATTTGCCCTGAAGCAGAACAATGGGTCATGAGGACATGCAATGGGGACAGAGATGGGACCAAATGCCACAAGGGGAACTGCATCCATGGGACTGAACTTTAATGGCCCACAGGGGAGCACAGATGGTGCCACCTTGACATCCATCACCCCATCCTGGAGCAGAGGCCATGGCTGGTCAATGGCCAGGACTCTTGTCCCTTCTTATCTTGCAGTATGTGGCAATTGGAGGAATTGGTTCTATTTTGGGAAAAGCCACAGGGTCCTTCATGGATTTTGCAACCCTCAGTGTTGGCAGCTCTCCCACTGTCCCCTCCTGCCCAGCCAGGTGCCCATTCTGCCACCGGCCCCCTCCCCCTCAGACCTGAACCCCCTGCTCCTCTTCTCCATGATGGGGTCCTCAGAGGCACAGAGAGGATTTGGCAATTACTCATATCCCAAGGAGAAAGAGTTGGGGAGCCACTGGAATCTGCTGAGCCCCTGTCACCCCCAAATATTCTGCCATGCTCACTATGAGCAGCTTGGGAGGCAGTGGGAGGAGCAGGACGGCAAAGCATCCCCTGTGTCCCTGTGTCCCCAGAGCCCTGTGATGTGCCTGCACCTCCAGGAAGCTCTGCAGGTGCCCTGATGTGGCCAAGGCTCTGTCTGGCACCTGCACGGGCCAGCAGCACCCACACTCCTTGGTGCAGCAATGGGCCCCATGGCAGGGCACAGGGAGATGCCAGGACACAAGGAAAGGGACAAGAGGGGTGGCCAGGACAGGTGGGGAAAGGGTGGGCAAAGGGTGCGTGGCAGTGCAGGCTGGGACACAGGGGGACAGAGGGAGAGCTGCCAGCACCAAGGGTTGCAAAAGGAACCAGGTACCCCACAGCCTTTCCACAAACAGAACCACTGTCCCTCATTGCCCCACGCCACAGGGACATGGAGGGACAGGCAATGCTGGCTGGTGCCCTGGCTGTTGCTTTTGCTCTCCCAGAATTTCAACAATTTCAGGGAACACATGTCCACAATTCCGAGGGGGCAGCAGTGGCTCTGTGCTGCTGCCACAGGAGTTCCACATCATGGAGCCAGGTCCCTGTCCCTGTCCACATCCCTGCTGAGCCCAGGTTAAGCTTGGGGGCATTGGATGTTTCTGGGCACCCAAATCTCTGGACAGCAGCAGGCTCCGTTGTCCCCAGACACCCAGTGGGACAATGTTCCAGTGTATTTCCAGTGTGTTCCACATTTCCCTATGTGTGCTACAGGGGTTGCTCAATGTCCCTGCAGTATTCATGTCCTGAGCACGTGGCAGCAGGAATGAGGGGAGGTGACAGTCTCCTGCAGCCTTCCCAAACTGGGCACAGGAGCTGGAGCCACAGCCAGAGGGCCCCAGTGCTGAAGGTGTTGGGGCTTTGAGATAATACAGGACAGGATGGGAGAGACCCTGGGCACCTCTCCTCCTTGCTGCCCCCCGTAGCTCCTGGCATGGGGAGGCGGCAGCAGGACCCCTGGCCAGCTCGGGTGAAGGCCACGGGGAGGCTGGGCCAGGAAAGATTGCACAGAGCCAGGGACACAGCAGGGCCGATCCCCGGCTGGGCTGGAGCCAAGCCCGACCCCAGGGGCATCCAGCCCAAGCAGGGCTGGCAGGGAGGACAGCAGGGGGAGGGCCGTGTCCCAGCAGTGCATAAAAAGCCCCGCGAGGTCAAGGAGCAGTGAGCCTGTGAGAAGAGCCCAGAGCAGCAGTGCCAGAGCTGTAGGAGAAGGGCCATGGAGCAGTACTTCTCAGCCACGCAGAAGATGGAGCAGGAGGTGATGTTCCCCAGCCTGCTGCGAGGGGTCTTCCCGCAGGAGGAGGGGGCAGCCCCGGCTGCCGAGAGCCGCACGGACCTGTACGAAGCGCTACCAGCTCCTCAAGGCCATCAAGCCCATGGTGGAGAAAGGCCTGGCCTCTGTGGGTGACCAGAGCCCCAGCGGTGCCGACACCCACGGCGACACATCCTTGGACAGCTTAACGGGCCGAGGATGCCCAGCTCGAGGAGCGCCTGTCCCAGCACCTGACTGGCCTGCAGCAGGTCCTCACCCACCTCACCAGGGACACCAACGCCCCTGACCCGCAGGTACAGCCAGATCCTGGAGCAGATCAACCTCAGCGAGGGGCAGCCCAGCTGGTGACCCTGTCCTGGCCACCAGGTAAGACCTGGGGACATGCAGAATCCAGGGGCAGCAAGACAGTGGGTGGCCTCCCTGTTGGCAGAGGTGCCCAGCAGAGCAGGGGAGGGACGTGCTGGGAAGGGCCTTGGAATGGGGGCTGTCCCCTCAGCTGGGGGTGGATATCCCTCTCCATGCTGGAGGAGGGAACCCGGCCCATTGCTCTGTGCAGAGACTGCAGGGCTTCAGGGTCTGTGGACTCAGGGTTGATGGTCCTTGTGTGCCCTGGGATGATCCTTGAGTTAAGGGAATGCTGCTGTTGCAGGACAGGTGCTGGTGTCAGGAAGCACAAGACGTCCCCGTGGCTGACCACTGCAGGCTCTCCCCAGCCCTGCGGCATTCCCCACTCCATGGCAGCTGATGGGATCTCCCGCACCCGGCACGGAGATGGCTGTGAGCACTGCAGAACCAGATGGTGCCTTATCCTCATAGGAGGAAGCATCCGGCACTGCTGGCAAGGCCATTGGAAGAGCTACAGGCTTGTGGCCTTCTCTTTATTTTCAAAGAGTGGCACCAAGTTGGACGTGTTGTGCTGTGGCCGCGACCTCCAACAGCCCCTGGAGATTGATTGCCAAGCCCTTTTCCAGCTGGTACCTGACTGCAAGGGCATTTCCCCCTGTTTTTGCTAATAAAAGAATCCCTGGGAAGCCAGTGTTGTCTGTGTGCTGCTTTCACTCATGGAGTGCCCCAGGGAGGGGCAGGGGGACACTGGCTCTGCTGGGTGGGATCTTTTCTGGGCCGTGCTGGGAATGTGAACGAAACAAAAGAATCCCAGAGTCGTGGGATTGTTTGGGTTGGAAGAGGATCTTCAGAGACCACCTAGTGCAATGCCCTGCTGTGTGCTGGGACATCTTGCACTCGACCAGGTAGCTCAGGACTCTGTAGAACCTCAGGGCCTGTGCAATCTCACTGGGCAACCTGTTCCTTTGTGTCACCAGCCTCAGGCTGAAATGTTTCTTCCTCTTGTTGACGGCAACACCACAAAAGCTGATGCCTGATTTCTGTGCACAAAAAATGTGGGTCTGCCCAACACTCAGCCCAGTCACGGAGCAGTGAGGGGCAGCAGACCTGTAGGTCTCAGCCCCTTTAGGCAGCAGCCTCCCCTAGATCCCAGGTCCATGTCCACATGTCCCAGCCTTGGTTTACACTGGAGATTCCCATCTCCTCTCTCCTGATCAGGCCATTCTTCTCAGCCGCTGAGACCACTCATGGCTTTGGCTTGTCCTACCGCGTGGGCAGCAGGGACAGGGTGTCCAGCCAGCTGTGGGGGTGTGAACTGCTGGGGGACTGGGGGCTCTGGAGGAGGCAGCTGAGGCCAGACCCAGAAGTGCCCTCTCTGAAAGGGTCCTGGCCAGGATCAAGGGAGCACAAGCACAGTCCTGAGGGCTTTGGGCAACCAGAGCCATGGGAGATGTGTCAGCAGGAGGCACTGGGGACGATTCACAGTCATTTGGAGATACATGCGGTGACATTTCCCCTCTTCTGAGCCATGGCCTGGCTCCCCCAGGAGGGCCGGTGAATGCCGGACAGGTTGCCCAACACACCAGTTCTGTGGCTACAGAGACCCAAGGAGCTCACTGCACCAGCAGCCAGGAGTCCTGCTTTTCTAGGAAAGCAGCTGCCCGTCAGCAAGTTCCCCCAAATGAGGACAAACACAATTCTCTCCAGCCAGAGGGAGGATTTCAGAAGTGATCTGCTCTCTGTGTCAAGCCAGAGCAATGTTGCAGTCTTGTCTTATCCTGAGAAATGGAGTATGAGCGGAACTGAGAAGAGACCTGGGCCATCCCAATTGCAATGGCACCTCTGGCTGGGACATGATGGAGCCCTGCTTTTGAAGCTCTCTGGTCTCCATGCTGATTGCTGAGGCAGGTGTTGAACCATAAGGAATGGATGGAGACTGGTTTCTTGTGAGGAGAGCACCACGGAGGGAGCGATGTTCCTCTGGTGGTTTTATCTGGCTGTTGCTCAAGGATGGGATCTGTGTCCCCTGGAGAACATGGCTGGCTGTGCTTGTTTAGGCAGCTGCGGGGTTAATTTTCTTTTCTCATTTCTGTACTGTCACTCTGGTGTAGGGACTGCAGCACATGGAAACGTGGGGAGGAGATACTGGTGGGGTAACTGATCCCAACCAACCCAAGGGACATTTCAGCCTATATGACATCAGTATATAAAGTGTGGGGGAAGAAGTGAGGCGAGCCACGCTTGGAATGATGCCTCTGTCTTCTGAGGTCACCATTACCTGTGATGGACCCTGCAGTCCTGGGGATTGCTGAACACCCACCTGCCCATGGGAAATGGTAAGTGAATTCCTTGCTTTGCTCTGTTTGCATGCATGGCTTTCTCTCCCCCTATTACATTGGTTTTATTTCAGCCCACATCTTCTCTTGTTCTTGCCCTTGATTGTCTCTCTGATCCTGCTGGTGGGGCAGTGGTGAGTGGCTGTGCTGGCCTTGGTGGCTGGACTGGGGTCAAAGCCGCTGGTGTCATAGCGAGGGACATCTGCAGTCCCCTGCAGCCATGGCTTTGGTCTTGGGCAGCACTCAGCACTGGAGAGGGCAAAGGTCACAGCAGGACCAGGTAAAGGTCCGACCATGGGTGTTGAACATGACCAGTGGAAGGCATGGGATGTCCCCAAGACTGGTGACCTGGGGCAGCTGAAAGGGCTTGCTGATCTTGTGGGCCCTGCATCCCAAAAACCGTGGGCCTCTCTCTGGGAGCAGCTGTCCCTGCAGCTGGCTCCGAGCCTGAGTATTGCCACAAAAACCTTCTGCTCTAATTGCATGGCATTGCCACAGCTGCCCAAAGAAGCGCCAAGGCCTGACAGGGCCCTGCTGCCAACCACTGCTGCGGCGGCTGATGAGAGGTTTCTGCCCTGAGATCCCAGTGGGATGCTGGCGAACCCAGGGAAGACCAGGCGCCTCCTAGCGTGGCAGGGGTGCTGTGCTGCTGCCCTGAACAGGCTCCCAGAGAACCCACACTGTGCTGGCCAGAACAAGGAAGATCTTCTTCTTCCAAATTGCTGAAAGAAAATCAGAGTGGCAGCACTTCTTTTAAATCTGTTTAGGGACATCATATCCATCAGAGAGCAGTGACCTGGCACTGGGCTCAATGGGAGGAAGAAAAGAGATAAACCTGAGTTTTGAACCAAAATGCTAAATGAGTAAGAATCTCCCAAACCGAAATTAATACAACCTCCTCACCCCCCAAATATGGTCAGTGTTTGGATTCAGGAGCCAGGAACAAAGTGGGACAACAGAAAGTTTGGATCCTTATTATTAGCAAAGGAAAAGCAACATAATAATAAAAAACATAGAGATGGAATTAATTAGGGAGAGCATGTATTTTTTAGCTGTTCAGAAAGAATTTCACAGTGAGACTTTGAGTACAGCATCTACAGGGTCTGGCCAAGAACATGTTCAAAGGTCAGGAGAAATGCCTCTGAGAAATAAAACATATGAACTTACAGAACTGCTCTCTGAGTTTTATACAATATATGTTGTGTGAACAACTTTCCATTCTTGCAATTAAAACAACTGAAAAAAACATTATTCAAAATTATTATTCTGTTACAAGTATCAGTCATCCACGTACTGACAAATCATAAAGGAACAGAAGAGCAAATAATTAAACAATAAGTATTTAATCAAGCTTTTATTACATGAAAGTGAGTAAAGTTTCATCTTTTAAGCCATGGACGGTTTAAGAATTGCAGCCACCTTGCCGAAGTTCTCAGGATGGCAGGAATTCATTCTGTGATGTGTCGCCACTCAGCGAATTGGGTGGAAATCCTCCAAGAGCTGCCCTATTCTTTTCTTTTCTGCAAGAGGTGGGAAAACCTAATCAGCATTTGAGATCGATTCAGAAGTTGTTTCATGTTAAATCTTTGATATTAACAAAGCCACAAAAAATCTGATTTTTGCTACCCACAGCAAACTATTAGCTTGCTCTTGTAACTAAATGCACAACTTTTTTCCCCCCATACAGCTCTCCACAAGTCCTTGTGGAGGAATCTCAGTAGTTATAGTTCTTTATTTCTACATACTCCTTCCAACATGGCATGATGCAGACCACAATCCAACTGCCAAAGTCACCCAATTCTACTGCATTAGAAAATGGACAATTTTCACCCCAATTTGCCATTGCATCGTTGGGCTCAGTGACTACATTTAGTAAAAAAACTCCTGTTCTTCACCATTGTTCTAAGCCAACACCAATTCAGGTTTCCTGCCATTTCTATTTATTCTTTTTACACTTGTTCTGCTTGTTTTCTGAATATTCATGAGATTTCTGAATCTACATGCAACAGGCATTTTACAGGAATAGACAGTACAATTGTGAAGCTACAAGAACAAAACTTGTGACTTCTAATTTCCATTATTTCTTCTTCAGTGGTAGAAGTTTGGTCTATGCTTTTTTTTTTTTTTTGCTCTGGTACTTTTATACTAAAATGAGCTTTTAGGAGGAAGAGGCAGTCATCGATGCGTTATCAACAGCTCAATAATAATATCTACTTTCACATTAGAAAATCCTTTAGACTGCTGCAATTTAGATTGTGAAGGAGCGTGGAAGCCTTAGCCCAGCAAAATCTTTGCACACAGGTTATGGCAGGCTGAGGTCTCTCCTAAAATACCAGCTGAGTGTACCTGCTGGTGGCTGGAAGTCCGTTGGATGGTGCCTGATGTACTCAAACAGCTCTCTGTCCGCCTTGGCATGCATGTACTCGGCACGTTTCACCAGCTGGTAGCCCACAACGCAGCCCAGGGTAGCTAACAGGACCTGCCGGTGAATACCTGCAGCAGGAGGAGAGAGGAACTGTCCCCACCCAGCTCTCCCAGCTCCCCGCGGGCCTCAGGCAGGGCCCCCTTTCCCCAGGCCCCCCAGACATTCCTCTCTCTCTGCTTTGCCCCTGCCAAGGTCCCTGCAGTACCCACAGCTCCCACGGCCCCTGCCAGGCTCCCCTTTCCTCAGGGCTGCCTCCCCTTCCCACCACCCTCAGGGATTCGCCTCAGATCCCCTCCACCTCCAAACGATGTCCCTTTCCCAGTCCCTTCCAATCCCCCAAATCCCTCACTTCAGGGCTCCCAGCCCTTGAGTCCCATCCCCACAATCACACAGAGAACTCCCTTCCCCTCCAACAGCCCACCCGAACTCAGGACTCCCTCTCTTGCCCTCCCCACTTCATTTATCCCTCAGTGACCCAAGCCCCACACCCCACATACTCCTTCTATCTCCTCATTCCCTTACCTCAGCGCTCCCTCCCCTTCCCCAGCCCCCACATCCCTCTCGGTCAGCCCAAATCCCACATACCCGCTCCTGCAGCCCCCAAACCTCCTCTAGCCCCTCACTGCTGGCTGTTTCCCCTTCCCTCCCCTTTATTTATCCTTCAGAGTACCCCAAATCGCACACCCCCCTTTCCCAGGCCCACATATTCCCTTTACCCACCCCTAGCCTTGGATCTCGGGGCTTCCTCCCCATCCCCAGCCCCTGTAACCCTCAAGGTCACCCCAAATCCGCCCGCCCCCCTCCCCCCCCGTTTCCTCTCCAGTTCCTCATTCCTTACCTGTTTCCCCTTTCCCCCTTCATTTATCCCTCAGTGACCCCAAACCCCACACAGCCCCTTCCCCAGCTCCTCACCTCCTCCCTCCCCTCGCACCCCGCTCCGTTCCCCCTCCCCTCAGGCTCCCCCGTCCCCCCGCACCGGCTCCGAAGATAGGGCGCTGGTTGAAGGCGTTATCCAGCAGCGCCGACATCCACCCCGCGAAGCCGAGCCACACCGAGCCCTTGTTGAGGAGCGGCGGCGGCGGCAGCGACCGCGACTCGTCGGGCAGGAACACCATGGCTGCCGCCCGCCGAAGGTGACCGCGGGGAGCGGTGCAGCGGCAGCGCCTTCCCCCGCCGGCCCGCGCCGTGCTCCGGGGTTCCGCTGCCTTCCCCGATTATGGCTATTTTACCAAAAACCCACCCCAAAATCCAACTCCCCACCCCACAAAGCCATTCCCGCCCCAAACTCCCAGGCTGAGCGGCCTCAGCCGGGTCGGGAAGGGGGTTCCTGCAGTCCTAACCCCACTGGGTGAGCCGGCCCCGCTGCAGGGCCAGCAAGGCCGGCCGGGAAGTAAATTAGGGGATTAATTAAGCACTAAAATCGAACGCAATTAATTTTCAGAGCTCAGCTTAAAGTCTGCGACCTAACCCATAGTGTTAGTTTTTTCCTTTTTAATTAATACGAAATCACATTATATCATTTGCCACTGTAGCACGGTGGACGGAACCGTTAAAGAAACCTGCATTAACAAAACACATTACTGGTCCCAAGGGCTCCTCACACTCTTTCCTAAAAATGTATAATTTAGCCTTTGTCCGTGAGAGGAAAGCTCATGTCTTCACAAAGAGTCTGATGGGTGAAGGTGTGGGTGTTAAGGTCTTTGCAAAGGGTGTTAATGTCTCTGCTGACTTAGGGCAGCAGGTTTGTTGCAGAGCCCTGGCACCTTGGCTCCTGAAACAGACAAGGGGCCGCGCAGGCCTGAACTTCTGAGCTTTGGGGTAAACCAGCAGGTTCAAGGGGGCAATGTGTGGTAGGCAGTTCGGGAAGGCTGTACCTTCCTAATGCCTCAGCAATGGGGAAAGAAGAGAAACAAGATGTGGCTGGGAGTTTAGGATCAAGGGAGGCTGCGCCCTCCGGAACCCTGAGAGAGAAAACCCTGCGGGTGTGCACCCCAGTGGACTCCCCCCTTAATTCAAATAAAGCTGAAGGACTCCCCTGTCTCCTTTTTGTACATAAACCTCTGGCGTTTGTGGATTTTCCTGACATCCGCAGAGTAGGAAGCTGAGCAGTTGCTGCTCTGTAGTGGGAGATGCTTCAGTTGAACCTGGGATGGTACAATGGTGATGCAAGGCCACTTCCACAATCATGCCCTGGTTTAACTTCACAGAATCATGGAATGGTTTGGTTTGGAAGGGACCTCAATGGTCATCTATTCCCAACACTCTGCCCTAGGCAGGGAGAACGTCCACTGGACCGGGTTGCTCTATCCAACCCATCTTTGAACACTTCCAGGGATGGCACACCCACAGCTTTGCTGCGTGGCCTCTTCTTGGAGGATTTCAGGAGGTGCAAAGGCACGGCTGGGGAAGAGCCATGAGAGGTGTTTGCAGGGCTTTTTTGCATATTAACATTTCCCTACACAGGACAGCACACCAGACAGATAAACATTGTGGATGCCTTACCATGAGCAGAGCTTTGAGGCTTGAAGCTGAGATAAAATAGAAGTACAAGAAGCATTGTGGCACCACTGGCAGCCACAGCAACATGGCAAAGCCCATGATAGTGTAAAAAAAGCAGAAACTATGAGAAAATAATTAAATCCAGAGTGAGAATGTCTTGAATATGAACTCACTGGCAGTGAACACTTCAAATGTACTAAGTATTTGTTTACAGAAACAACCACAGTGATTAATCTATTTGTTGCCCTAAAAAGAGCCACTCTATTTTAAACACCCCAAATATTCAAAGAACTCAAAAAGCATAACTAACCCCTTGGCTATCCTTGATGAAGGGATCCCATACATCAGCTAACATAGAAGAAAGTTCAAAAACTACTGTCAAAAATAGTAATAGTAGTAATAAAAAATCCATCCCTCTCTCCTCCCAGTTTTATGTCAGCACTGGAGTCCAAACCAGACCCCAACATCAAAGCAACATCTTCTAGGGGTGGTTATGTAGGGTTTAAAAGGTGTAACTATTTACTGCAGAAATAACTGCTATCCTTTGGGGAACACGATTCCACAGAGGCAGAAAACAACCTACCTTTTCCTTAAGTCATTACAGGAACTGTGGACATTTGATCTTTTGTTAGAGTTGTAGAATTTTACATTAACTACAAATACAGCTAATGCAGCCACATTACCTGGTACGTTTAATAGCGTTAAAATACTCCTTCATTTGAGTAGCATGCCTCAATTTGGTTATCTGGTGTACAAAAAAAGAGCTACTAGAAGAATATAAAAACCTATTTGCAAAGTATCTATGAAACAAGGAGATGAACAGGACATGGACATATTAAAATTTTATATTTGAATGTGCAAGAATTTGACAAAGCACCTCAGGACAAGTTTCCAGCTACACACTATATCCTTAGTTGTGTGGGCGTCCCTCAAAAACCAGGGTTTAGACAGGAGCAGAAAATAATGCAAGAAATGCTCAAACAAAAAATACCAAGTTTTTAATTTACAAATTACATAGAACACAGTTACAATGCTCTCCCACACAACAATCACCCCTTGTAATTTGCAACAGCAACTTCTATTCAAATTCAAACCATAATGGGAAAACCAGGCAGGTTTTCCTCAGGACAGAAGTCTGGGCCTTGTTAAACTCCACAGTTTACCAGCAGCCCTGCCTGTCACTGTGACAGTACTTCTGATCAGAGGTATCCTCGTTGGGCAGTACAGGAGTGTTGGAAGAAGAGCTCCCATGTGGTGATGGCACACATACACTGTGTCTCATCTTGGATGGCCTTGTGACAACCCCTCACTGTGCCAGGAATCCCCTCCAAGGGGTATCCTGGGACTGGTCCCAGCACTGTGGCTTTACTCAGCCTTTTGTCTGACAGGAGTTCTCTCAGTCAAGACAGAGATGTAGAGTTTCAGCCAAGCATATGTGATTCCCAGAGCACAGTACACAGAGGTCAGCAACAGGGGGACAAAAGGGAAGTGCTGCTTCCAGGGGGTCAGAGGAAATATAATTTCACAGAAGATTTCCAAGGGCACTAGTTGGATGAGGTAGATTGTTTCAAGCCAGTTAAGTAGAGGTTTCTCTCTCCTGTCAGAGAAATTAAAAAAGAGGCAGTGTTAAAATATATGTTAACTAAAAATAACTATTATGTTTTTCAGCTATCCCAGTGCAAAGAGAATCTCCCATTAGATAACAATAATGGTTTCAATAACAAGTTAAAGAGTTTCAGTAGGGAAAAACCAATGTGATAACCAAGAGTACAGCTCAATGTCGTTATCAAGTTCCAGGATGCCTTGGAAGCCTAAGTAGAAATCTCATCAATTGCTCTGTTCACCTCACTGTTTCAGTAGACAACTGAACAGCCCTTCATACAAAGACTTGTTCCACCAAAGTTGTTCTACAAGAGAAGACTGGAAAAGTCAGATTTTTTTAACCTCTTCCCCCAAGCTTTCTGTAGGATGGACTTTTCTGTGAGCTATCTCTCTTGCAAAGGACAGTGATGGCTGGAGTTTACTGCAGGTAGTTTAAAGGGAATTTCATGTTTCAGCAAGTTAAAAACAAGAAACTTGCAAAAGCTCCCTCTCTTAACAAAAACTATGCTCCTATGGAGTTTTTTAGCTAGAGCCCCTGAGACAGAATGACTGAATTCTTAAAGAAAGAAAATCACCTACAAAAGCAGGTGCCTGAGGTACTGAATACATGTTTACAGTACTTTGTTACAGCACGGGTTTGCCCTGAAAAGTTTGGGAAAGAGGGAAGTGGGGACTGCAGGGATTATAAAGATAAGCACTATCTTTGGCCAAGTGGTAAGAGATCCATAGGCTGTGAACTACACAGGGTGACTTCGGCAATTCCATGTTATGCCAACCAAATACTTGCAGCTTTGTTGACAAATTACAGCTTGCAAATCAATGTTATTTACAACCTGTCCTTTCCACACATTAAAATACTAACTAATACTGCAAAAATCCACAGTACAATAAGATAAACAATCTGCAGACAAATCCCTAGTAGTAAATGCTAGAATACCACATTAAACCCTCAGAGGTTACAGCATCACAACTCCAGGCTTTAACAGAGCATGAGGCAGGTGGGGATCTACAGCCTCCTGGGACTAACTGGGCAGCTGTCAAAATAACCAGGACGTGCTGCAATTAATCCTAAATTAAGCACTGCCTCCTGAGAACAGAGGCAGCAGCATCTTTTGACTAGTAACACCTTAATTTGACTCCTCAGCATCAGTTTTCTGTGCTGCTTGTCCCTTATGACAATGGCTGTTCCCAACACCAGAAGAAATGTTGTTGGCACTGAGATCAAATTTCTTTAATTACCTGAACAGGGATTTCAATGAAGAGAAGCTATAAACAGTAAACAGCAGCATAAGCAGTATTTTAATTGGAAGTTCTGGAAAACAAAGAACATGATGTACTTTTAAAATTAATTATAAAAAACTTTTGCCATATATATATATATATATATATATATATATATATTGTAGTATCCCTAAATCTTACTAGTCACATTTGCATAATCTGGTTTTATTTTCTACAGACCTGCATGTTTTACTGCTTAGCATACCTAAAAATAAGCATAAACATTTACTAAAGCAAATGCCAAGCATTTGCAATACACATACTTCAATTATATAGAAACATACTGAACACATTATAATTACTATTATAATTAATCTAATTAATTACTATTATTATAATCACATTATAATTACTATCTGAGATAGCACTACAAATAAGATTTTCCTTTTCTAAAGAAAACACAAACAACTGGCAAGTGACTAAACCAAAATGACAACCAAATCAAGACTATTGAGCTCTATGTTGCAAATTGTAAAAAAATTAACTAATAGAAGAACATTTTACCTGGTGTTGTGAACAACAATGGAAAAAGTGAGAAATGCCCTGTTGTTGCCAGAATCAAGTAGATGCCAGCATCCTTGGCTCTCTGAATAGATAATAAGCTAAAAACAGCAATAATTTGTTATGCTTTTGTCTTTTAGCAAAGAAACCTAATTTCAGTAGGACACTATACAATTGACTGAAGACTCAGAGACAAGTCAAACAGTTTCACAGTACCCCCATCCCTGCTAACACTGGACCTGTGATGAAGCCTCCTGCTTCCAAACCATGTGGCCTCAGAGATAAAAACACAGGAGAAAAATCAGCCAGGAAACCCTCCCTCAGAAAACCACAAACCCACACACCCACTGAACAAAACTATCAGCAAGGCCCAGCACAAGCAAGAGCTTAAACATCACCAAATCTCTGAGGAAGGAAAATACAGTTTGTAGCAGTACTGGTCAGGCAGTTTATGAACTACAGTTTCAGTTCTACTCTAGGCAGGCATGAAACCCTTTTGGTAGAAACTGTGTATTGTTCTGGTCAAGCACAGTGCAGAAGATCCCTTTCCTCAGCTGGCTCCTGAGCAATCTATCAAGCGTTTTACAATATGAACCACAGCACCCATCAGGGTTTGAACTGCACCCGAAATTAATTTATTTTAAGTGCACTACACTGTTACAGCTTAAGGCATACTATGAAAGAGTTCCTCTTCTGAAATATACCGAGAACAAAGTGATTCCCTTTGAGGATTCCTCAACAAGTGGCTGCAGGTTCAGTTTGGCCAACTACTTTGTACCACATTTGCTTACCTTAAAGGCAGAATAGCAAGGAGTATTGCTTTCTCATGCACGTGCCAGCCAAACATGAAGGAGCTCAATGCACAAAGAACAAGGCACTGTAGAAAGCCTCGGGGCCCTTGAGGTTTAAACCAAAGACAGAAAACAGAGGGCTAGAAACAACAGGCAAAAACAGGACTTCAGTGAAAAGTCTGGCAATCCTGAAGACAAGCCATTGTCCAAAGAGATTTGTCAATGTTACTAAACACCACTGCACCCAGGTTGTGCTTGTGTGGCACAAGCGTTATATTGCACTGGAGGAAATCAATCCGTTTGGATGTATGAGTAGAGACTGAAGTATTTTTGTTGAAATATCAAGAGGGAAAAGCAGACTGAAAGACCACAGCCAACTCCCCACTATTTGTATTGCATGCAAAAATGCCAATCTAAGCCACTAAACACATTTTATCAGTCACTACATACTAGTAATGAAGTATCTGTTGCCCTGGAATTAAAATTCATATGAAGTGCATACTATCAATTAAAACCTACTAGGGACAAAATAGAAAAAAATTCAAAAAATATTAGTTGTTCTTACCAATATAGCTATGAAAGTACAGATTAATGTTGCCAGTGGAGTCACTGAAGGGAGGACAGTGTGCTGAAACTCCTGAACCAGCCCTCCTGTCATGGAGGCTTTAGGGATTTTTGTACCATCAAGAAAATTGCACTTTAACCCTAAAAACAAAATATAAAAAAGCACAAACTGATAAATGCTAATAAAGAAAATGAAGTAGCTGAATTAAGTACATGGCCAAGTTTTTTCTTTTTTCAAAGGATGGCAGAGGGAAGCGATTGATCTCTGACCTACTGCTGGTAACTTAGGCACTGGATGATATGGACCATACGATGTGTGGCAATCTGAAAACATAATTTACTGCCTACATCACAAACGGGGAAGACTAAAATAAAGCAAGCTCTATCTGCAAACAGGGATCAAAAAGCAAAATTAACATACTGACCAAGAATTGTCAGTGCTTTATCCATGGCATTATACAAAGCCCAGAAGTTGGGGGCCCAATAGGCATGGCAGAGACCTCGCTTGAAAGGGAAGAGCCGTGAAATGACTTGAGGCAGCTGACCCTACAGAAAACAAGACCAAAGAAATGGCCACTTCAGATGAGACATGGTTTATATTTTTATAACAAAATTTTCTAACTGTTCAGGGGAATAACATGTGAAAAAGGGGGTATTACCAATACTAGGAAGGGTCCCAGTGAAAGAGCAGAAACAAGACAGACAATCAGTCCCAGAAGAGTTACATGAAGAAAGCTGAAACTTCTCCACTTCAGGGATCCATCTACAAGAAACAAAGATTAAAGAAACAGTTGCTGTGGGAAGTGGAAAGGGAGACAAAGCATTCTTCACTGACAAGGAATTGCTAGTACCTATCTAAAAGGGGCACACTGCTAATTTGTCAATATATTCGGTTTCTTCCTTCAACAGCTGGCATTTCTTTTGCCCACACTGCAGGTCCTGTATTATACAAGCTTTCAGTATTTTCCAAATTTACCTTCCCATGTTCACATGAGGAGTATCAGGCATGTTTCAGTGCTAAAAAGTGGGGAGAAACTTAAAGAAGGTCTTTTAAATAGTTTCTAATACTGTCAAATTGTTCCATACCCAGAATAATTCTTATGGCTGACAAGTGCCACGTGCAGCTTGTTCGTGTTGATTTTTCTTAACAAAGAACTCTTAAAGGAACAGGAATTTTACAAAACAAATCTATTTCAAAGATCCCTCAAGATCCTAACTATTCTGCTCTCAAGCAGAATTTTTGTTTGAGTCATTTTGTTCCAATTCTATCTGCAGCTCTTGAGTTCCAGTGATTAACACAACTCCCCCCAAAAGCCAGTGAGGAAAACCCCATCTTACCTGCATTATTTGCCGTAAAGCAGTAGGATCGTAACAAATAAATGCCATATGCTGGGGCCACATACATGTAGATGTGCTTGAAATGCAGAAGAACAGCAAAAAGAAGAGCACCCTCCAAATACCTTTTCTGAAAGAAAACAAAACAAAACCTAAGCTTTTCTCTTTGTAGTCACTTTTAATGATCCTCTGTTGTAGTCCTAAGGTGATGGGACATTTATTCTAAGTATTAAAAAGGGTATTTACTTCAAATTACAAATTCAGTAGTGTTATGCATAACAGGTATGGACAAGGAACTATCCTGTCACACAATCAGCTCTTCACAGCTTCAGAAGTATGTTTTCTAAGGATTGGTGATTTGGAAAAAGATAAAATGCCAAGAAATTATGCCACATTGCTCAGGGGTAACACTGAATATAGCTTTCTTATGGGGAAATATAGCTTTCTTATTGCAGCATCAGCAAGCAATTATGGTGAGTTTCAAGTTTTTCTCTTTGCCACAAGCTCAATAAACAATTAGACATCCAGCTTCACACAGCTCAACATGAAGCTATTACCATTGCCCACAACACGAGCAGCCCTATGAACTGAATTAATGCACCCAAAACATACATGGCAATAAACAGACAAGAGTCACTTGGGTTTACCTGACACAGCCGAGCAACAGAAAGAAGCATCAGCCCGAAGAGGAAGCCATTGTACTGGAAGTGAATATCTGAACTTGAGTCAAGGAATAAAGCAAGCTTTCTTTACTACTATGTGTTCTGGAGAAGACTCAAAGTTTTGAGGAATAAATTAAAATTAAAATAGAATTTAAATCAAGAAAGCAACCTTAAATTCCCAGCACATAGACACAAGTCATTATTTAACCTTACCTGTAAGTACTGTCAGACAAATTACACTAATGCTGCCATATCACCTTGATGAAATGAAACACAATAATCTACACATATATTGTGCAAATTTTGTAATATAAAGCAAAAAAGGCTAAATCTCCACTTTAATTTTAAAGTTATTAGTTTCTGCCTCACATTGGTTAATGCATAGTGACAACAGCCCTCACTTTTCTACCACTTCTAAGTGTTTGTGATATACACAAGAAATATACATGTATATGCAATATACACAAGAACTATGGCAGAGAAAATGAAGTCCTTCCTTTAAAGGCACACTGTGCCAAGACTGACTTGCAGGAACTGCAATTTCCAGAGTTATTTTTATATAGGATATGGACTTGTTGGAGGGCATTCAGATAAAGCCAGGAAGATTCTCAGAGGACTGAAGCACCTCTGCTATGGAGACAGGCTGAGATGGGGTTATTTCAGCCTGAAAAAGGGAAGATGCTGGGGAGAACATGTAGCCTTTTTAGAAAGGGCTCTAAGAGAGCTGGACAGGGACTTTTGACAAGGGCATGGAATGACAGGGCAAGGGGGGATGATTTTAAACTAAAAGAAGAGAGATTTAGATTGGATATTAGGAAGAAATCCTTTATTGTGAGTGATGAGGGACTGGCACAGGTTGCCCAGAGAAGTTGTGGATGCCCCATTCCTGGAAGTGTTTAAGGTCAGGATGAATGAGGCTTTGAGCAACCTGGTCTAATGGAAGGTGTCCCTGCCTAAGGCCGGCGGTTGGAACTAAATGATTTTTAATGTCCTGTCCAAACCAAACCACTCTACAATTCCATGATTGCTCTTTAGAAAGACTTCCTAATTCCCATATAAAGTTAAACAAATTGAATACACTCTGAATCTTAAAACACTTTGAAGATTTTCCTTGCCACAGGACAAACTTGGAACCACACCCAGGACACAGAACCACTCTGCTAATACTCCTGTAGGTGTGCAGAGGAGGAACAGCCAGCAGAACAGGCACACTGCTGCTAGACTGGTTGGTCCTCCTCCACTTCTGGCAAATCAGACCAAGGACTAACTTTCATTTTGCCAAATAGTAATTCTAATGAAAACAAAGTTATTTAACTAATCCCAGAAACCCAGCAGCGTTACTTGCTATGACAGCAATAATAATATAGGATTGTGCCACACATTGTAAGAGGTTGTTAAAAAGCCAAACAAACCACAAACAACCCACAACAGTTTGAAAGGATACGATCCACAATTAACAATCCAAAATTCCACAAGAGCAGAACAGCAAGAATAAATGTTGGTTTTTCCAGGATATCCTTTGCAGCTCGTTTTCCATTTATACATCTGCAGCACCTAAACAAGAGCAGAAGAAACAGAAGCTTTGATTCAAACATACAAGTGAAAACATTGTTGGTTATAAGAGTTAAGAGCTGCACTTACTCTGAAGTTTGCCATTTTACCAGGATGCAAGGCAACAATAAAAGTCTTGCTAAATTCATGAAAGGCAGACAGTATCATGAACAAAGTTTAGTAAAAAAAGGATTTTCAATTTCAATCGCTGTGGTGCGTTCCACATGCTAAAGCTTACATTACGTAAGAGCCTCAGGATCAAGTCTCCCATTCACTAAGTGTATGCTGTCACAGCCTGCTTACATGAGCAGTGTATTGCTACTTTTGGAAACAACAGAGGGAGTTGTAGTTAAGGTCCTCAGCTGGACATAACCTATCCCTGGCTACCGCTGCCCCCTGCTATATTATGAGCTATTTCTGTTGGTTAAAAACAACTTATTACTTCTCAGTGTGAAGCAATATGGTTCATATGACTTCTGAAAGCAGTCTTAAATCACATTAAATCACATTTCAACATGTATGTTGAAATGCAACCTCTCTGCCATGAGCAGGACACCTTCCACTAGACTGGGCCACTCAAATCCCCACCCAACCTGGCCTTGAATTTTTCCAGGCAGAGGGCATATACCACCTCATTTTGGCAAAATGACCCTGTGCAGACCCTGAGCCTTCAGCCTCACATTCATACATCTGTGAGTCAAAACAATAAAAGGAAAAGAAATCATAATGCAAAGCTAGCTAGCATAAAGAAAGTAAATAAAGGAGCTTAGGCAGGGCTCCAATCAGAGAATTTCCTACCCAGGTTTTGAGCAGAAAGAATAAAATGATGGGAGACTCTTACAGCCAAATCATTAAGGCAGACAATGTATTTCTCAGAACACACCCCCACTCTACTCTTTAGGGATAAGGTAAGTAATTCTTCATAAGTCAGGCCACACTGAAAGCATCCAATCCTAATTACATCAGACCTGGAATAATCAGTTTATCATCAAAAACACAGGAGAAACTTTGCGTATTTGATGATACTGCTATTTTGTGACAGATTTTCTTTATGCTTCTAGAAGAACAGAGTAATCAGAAAAGTAACAGGAAAAAACTTGTTCTGAGCACACCAGCTGTCCTGCATCTCCTACAAAATTAGTTAGCAAACCCAAATACAACACATGAAGCAGCAGATGGTGTCCAACTGCCTGCAAACACATCACATGTAGTGCAACTGCATCTCCAAGAAGAACACATTATCTTGTGTTTAGCAGTGTATTGCAAGATTCTCCTTGAACAGGTTCAAGCAACTCTGGCATTTCCCTTCCTTTACAAGCTTATTTGTACAAATAGTTATTTGTTGTGTCTACAGAACAAGCCCACATATGAAGGACTGTCTGTAAAATCAGAACATGAAGACTTACTCATGAACTGCATATATGAAGAGGGTATCTGTAAAGATGACAGAAAGCCTTTGGAAGAAGATGGTTGCACGACTGGCGTAATTCAAGTTTTCAACAACCAACATCTGGGGGTCAAAGTACTTGGCAATGTGAGAAAGTACATATTCAAACCAAGCAAAAAATGGTGGATAATCCAGGGTCCATTCTGAGGTCGCCTAAAGACAAAATAAGATTAAATAGTTGATAACAAACCATGCTGTTTGCAGTCCTTCAGGTACAGCTCACAGCTGCAAGCCAGCTAATGCTTTTTCTCTCAGTAGCCTCTCTGTAACTCAAACCACTCCACAATCAGTAGCCAGCTCTGCGGTGCTGTAAGCTGTTCTCCTGCAGTACTGGTAGAGATGTGACATTTCCTGATTAGCAGGAAAAGATTAAAGAGCATCTTGTGCACCTGCGCTTAACCTATATATAACTGTTTGTTATCTCAATCTATCTACAATAATAGGGCCATTACTACAAAATCTCAGTAAAATAGCTCAGAGCCAATATTTGTCTATATTGGAGTGATCACCAACACAATCAGCTTCAAAATTACTTCCACTCATCAGTTAACAAGCCTTAACTCTCACACAACCAAATCAAGATCAAATGGCATTATGTGATCTCTTCCCATAAGGACAGTTGCTGTGCCCTGACCAAGAATTAACTCCTTGGCTGTGGAAGCAGGAGAGGAAGAGACATGAACAGAGCAGGTTGGGATGGGGTATATTTTTCAGTGAGCATGTTCCCAAATGCTTATGCTGCATTGTTGAAAGGCATCCTATATTCTGGCATAGGGTAAATGCTGGCATTATAAAAATTTGTTTTGTAAAACAGTCCTTGGATCAGTCCTACAAAGTTCTGACCTGCACAATTCTTTACTTCTAGATGTTTATGTGGAGTACTAGACACTACAGCATCTATCTATCCCTGTACTTCAGCAGATACAAGGGGACAGATTAAAACCCAATTAGGTAGGCTGAGTATATGACAAACCTAAAGGTGATTTGTCTAGATAAAAATCAATGCATGCTACTAGCACACCAGCAAAGGCTCAAAACTTTAATACAGTGATTGATTTAATAATGGAAAGATGTATATACCCATTAGCATGACTCACTCTTTATTCTGGTAACTGTGTGTCACCAATGAGAAGAGCGCGGACACCAGCAATTTAAGAGTACAATGCAACTTGCTTTGGGGCTACACAGCCTTTCCAATAACCCAAGTGCCTTAATTGCTTTTCCCATTTTGCCTTCATAAGTACTTGCAGCTTCCCCAGCTAACTTTCATTTTTTAGCTAAATGCTACACAAGGCCAGCAAATTGTGACTGGCACCTTTTTGTCCCACTATATGACAGTCACCAACCATCCTTTCCAGCATTCACAATGTCTGTCATACCCAATGTGCTTGTAATTCATACACAGCCAAAACCCACCCCAAACATGTCCTTACCTCATAGTACCACTGAGAGAGGGGCAAGTTGTGGGTGATGGCAAGCCAGTTCCTATGGACTTCGAAATCTGTGGAGTAACTACAGATGGTTCATGTTAAGAGTCACATACGTGCATGCACTAAGAAGGGAAACATTTCAGAGCACATCACCACATGCAGATAAGAAGGAAGCCAGTCTATCAGCTCCAGGACGCTACTGTGATCAAGTAACAACGATGCTGCTCAAGAACTTCGTGCCAAAGAGGTATCATAGAATGGTTTGGGTTGGGAGAGACCCTAAAGACCATCTCGTTCCAACCACCCTGCCATGGGCAGAACACCTTCCACTAGACCAGGTTTCTCAAAGCCTCATCCAACCTGGCCTAGAACACTTCCAGGGACGGGGTATGCACAGATTCTCTGGGCAGCCTGTGCCAGTGTCTCACCAACCTCACAGTAAAGATTTTTTCCCCTGACATCTGATCTAAATCTCCCATTTTACTTAGTTTAAAACCATTCCTCCTTGTCCTACGACTGACCATGTAAAAAGTCACTAATTCAGGTGCTTATAGGGCAAGAACTATTTATAACTTGGCTTTTTCAGACAATTAATGCGAAATTCCAAGTTCTAACTGAAGTTTAACAGCGATTTGTTAGGGGCTTTTCTCAGTACAAAAACTTAAAAATACAAAGCATTAATGTTTCAGCACACTTTCAGCCTTCCCGAATAGCAGCCAGCCGGAAGGGGCCAGCAGGGCTTCCCAAGAGGAAACGAAAGCTGTGCCACGCGGCGGAGGCGGCGCCGCCTCGCTTCCCCCACGAACCCGGGAGTTACAGGGACCTTCAGGGGCCGCGGCGCCACGCTGCCCGCGGCCGGCCAGCCGCCCTTGGGGGTTCGCGGCAGTCCCATGCCACCCGCCCCCATCCCGTCCCGTCCCGTCCCGTCCCGTCGGGAAGCTCCTTACTAGGCGGGGATGAGGAGGCACTTGAGGAAGGACACGCCGAGCGCCAGCGCCCGGAACCAGCCGCGGCCGCCCGCCGCCATGGCGCGAGCCCCCTGCCCCGCGCATGCGCCGCGCCCGCCGCGCCGGTTTGAAGCGCGCGCGCCCGCCGCGTCTGGAACGGAGCTGCGGCTGCGCGTGCGCGGGGAGGGCGGCGCTCCGTGAGGCGCCGGAAAGGGCGCGAGTGGGAAGGGAGGGAATTTAGGTTGGGTATCAGAAATTCTTTGCTGTGAAGGTGGTGAGGCACTGGCACAGGAAACGGTTAATGATTAGCCTGCACGAACACAGATGAAGAATGCAATAAGAGAACCCCTGAGACCAAAAATCAAGAGGCATCGGGAAGAATGAGTGTATGGGCTGAGGATATAAAAGCTCAGGGCCTTCTTTGTAGGGCATCCCTCTGTGCAGACACCCAGCCTGAGCTGACCTGCTGCTGTACCAGGCTATTACTATTTACTTTTAGAAATCCAGCACCCGAGACTGCTACAGGGAAGCTCGGGTTGAGCCCGAAGGAGGAGGAAGCATGCCTGGAGTGAGTGTGGGTGAGTGAGCACTTGGTGCTGAGAGGCCACCCAGCCTCCCCTGGGCAGAAGCTGCTTTGAAGTACACCAGCTTAGCTCTGCTCCAGGGACCTGCCATCTCCAGCCTGTGTGGCTGGTGTCCAAGTCAGCTTCCAGGTACAAAGTGCTCTTCCAGAGGAACAGGCTCAATTTTTTAAAATACCTTCCTGCCAGCCTGGAGGGTGGATGCATACAAGGCTGATGCCTTTTTAGCTTCCTTACAGCAAACCTCCATCTATCTAAGAATAGTATCTTGTAGGAGCTGCATGGAACCATACACTTAACATGTTCATTTTTTATTTTCCTGTACAGCAGCAATGTATTATTTGCTCAAGCTCGGGAACTAGAGACAAGTATAACAGCAGTAATGCATCAGGGTTTAAGAAGGGTCCTCACTGGAAAAACAAATCCTCTGTTTATAACTGTCTGAAATGTGAATGAGCTAATGCATTTTAAATGGTTTTGATTATTTGCAAAGGCTTGTTCATCCAAGTTTTCTACAACAGGACTAATTCCTGGGGACCTTCTTGCAATTCCTGCCACCGAGAGGTGAAGGTAAGCGTTACAAGGAGGCAGTGGTTAGAGAAAGGGAAAGCTACAAGTGCAGCAAGCATCACTCATGCTTTTTTCTCAAGAAATATGTCAGGCAGAGCACCTCCTGCTTCATTCACATTTTATTTACTATACGTTAATTTATCTAAAATACATATTAGTAACAGTTCACAGAAGGAATTACAAGCAGAGGAATGCAATCAGATTTTAAAATGTGATAGCCCTACAGGCCCTCTGCGAAGGTGGTAAGCAATAAAGACCATCTTTTCACACTTTTCAAACACTACTGATTCAAAAGCACGGGTTTTAGTGAGCTGAGGTCAAAATTCTGATCAATGGGAAAATCCACAATTAGGAGCTGGAGTGCGAAAATACCGAGGGGAATGCCCAGAGGATGAGGAGAAAAGAAATTATTTGATACAGCCCTCCCCTATAGCTCCTTTTTTTTTATGAATTCACAGGGAAAATATTCCTTGTGCTATTCCCAGGTGAACCTGTGAGCTTGATCGGGACATTTATACACCATCAGCCATTCTTGCACAGACTGTGACTGCCTCTACTAATTCTCAGTCTCCACATGTGAGACTGTTACTGGGAGGGCCCCCCATTAACACTTCTTGTACCCTGCATGTTTGTGTCCATTAGCATGTAGATGCAGAATGGAAGTTAAATGTTTCAAGATACATGGAAATTCTGAGCAGAGGCACAAAGTTCTTCAGGATGGGGTGAAAATAAAAAACTGCCCAGAGGAGTCTTCTTCATAACTTCTTCATTAATCTGTGAAGTATCAGAAGTTCCTAGGCTTATTTTCCACAGTCTATGGCTGGGCTGAAGGCAGTATTTATCACTTCCACCAGCCTTGTATACAGGCTCCACCAGCCTTTCCACCTCACTTTTTATTCCTGGGAATAAATCTGATTGACTGCAGATATTTGCTGCCTGTGAACTCCAGCAGCAATTTATACTCAAGAACCCAGTTATAAAGTTCTAAGTACAACAGTGCAAATGCTTGGTGATTTGAAGCACATGCAAATTGAAGCAAAGCTGACTGCTCCTGAGAAGCTACTAGCATAAATCTTGGCATAATCCATATTTAAAGTGGATAATAGGAGATTAAAACTGGAAAGGACCAGTGAATCATTCTAATCACAGACTTGTAGCAAAATCTTTGTCTCCACCGCTGTCTTGCTGTTTTTGGTTTTTTTTCCTGAACACATCAAGATATTTTTACTCCCCCCTTCTAAATCCTGGATTTCTTGTTAATGTGAATTCTTTCAGAGCTAACTTTTTACATCTACTTCTTTTATTTCTTTGCCACTGCCTGCAGAAACAAACACTCCTCCCATCAACTCCTCCCTTTAACAGCTGTATAAACTATCTCTTATTATTTATATACAGTATCAGCCTCATCATTGTAACTGGACATGGCTAGATATTTAAGAGATATCAAGCCTAAAAACACTTAAAGAAATCCATGAGTGATTCTTTCTGGAGTCCATTAAGATGTTTTGTATGTCTTTTTGCCATGTAAGAAATACCACTGTGATATGCACATGTCCAGATCTGAGAATGCCATTAGACTACAGTTAAAATCTTGTTTATCATCTGTCCTGACTTTGGTATTCTTCTCCTCTAACACTAATGAACACTCTATTCAGTGGTCATTTAGGGAAAAAAAAAATTTAGGCCATTAAAAAAGAAGATTGCAGGGCTTGGCCTCATTTTGTAGACTAAGGTATTGAGAGAGACAGGCGTATGGCAGAATCAGGAGTTATGCACCGAGATGTAGAAGAAAACACACACCAAACTTTAAGGGAAGAAAATATCACTAGATCCTTTCCAGGAAAAACAAAAAGTTTGTTCTGAGAGTGAATATTCCACTCAGCAGTGAAATAATTTTTAGATGTTACTGTTAATAAATGCCAAGTGCTTTTCTTGACTAGTGAGGGGGTTGTGCTATACTTAGCATGGCTTTGTGCATGTTTGCTTCTCTTTAATTCAGGAAAACTCTTGAGAAGAATCATTATCAGTGCTGTTGACTGGCAAACAAAAGCAAGTTACACTTCCAGGGCTCAGAAAAAGAAGGTAAACAAAAAACAGCTATTCAGATAAAATGCAAACAAATGGTCTGGAGAGAGAATGTTCCTATAAACAGTCATTATATTGTAACTCACAGACCACAGAATTCGGGAGCAGCTATAAATTGAGCTTAGCGTGGAGTTTGAAATAGCAGCTGCATTTGTAGAACATATGTTTGACTGCAATCACAAGTGATTCACTTACCGCCCATTTCCAGTATAAATAGTACCTCATACTTAAGGATGTTTATTGTGCTTAGCAAGTTTGAGGTACCTCAGGTTCTTCTGTTCCTTCCAAAGCATGACTTCACTCATGTCTTTGTACTGGTTGAAAATTTTGCATCTATCTATGTATATATAAAAAGAGATATTTTGCATCTCAATGTCTGTTAATAAATGACAGAGATCTGGAGCCAGCTGTACCTTTTACTGACATAGTTGCATGAGCACAAATAAATGTGTATTCAATTTGTTCATCTTCTGCATAACAGACTGATGGGTTAAAGTACTCCAGGTGAAGATCTGAGTCCAGTTCTCTCCTTTTACAGACTCCTCTTACTTGCCTTTCACCAAGAAAAATGCAGTAATGATACAACTCTCCCATGGAATATTTTATTTTGCTGAAACAGAATGGAGCAGAACTGGTCCAGAGCTCTAAAGGGTGTAGGTCATACCTCCCCCCCCTCCACCCTTCCAAATGAGATCTAAGCCCCTTGCTCTTACCTTTGCATAAACTCAAGGTGACCGGAAACAAATTCCTACTGGTATTATTTTAGTCATGACATACAAGAGCTCCAGTTACAGATCATTTAAAATCTACTGTCAAGGCTGTGGGTTAAAAAGAAATACTATCAACAGTCCCCAAAATCTCTGTTATCATAAATTCAGCAATGGCATATCTGTTTCAAGTCACAGATTTGATGAAAGAGGGTTCATTTTAGAGCTCATAATCATATTACCAGCACAGATCATCCCCATCAATGTCCAGCTGACCAGCCAGCTCATTCTTTGTAGTTCAGGACTGGGATGGAAAAAAAAAAAAGAGTTCTTCCTAATGCAACTAAATATAGAACAACATGGTGACTCAAACTGGAATTTGGTCACAAAATCCTGTTTACAATCCTCAAAATACACAAAATTTGCCATGTTTAGTGGTTCTTCAAGCCCAATCAGTGGTTTAGTAGTTCTTCAAGCCCAAGTGGGCTTCAAGCCCAATTGGTGCTTTCTGAAACATGGTCCCACGTTTATCATGCTGGTTTAGCACCAGGTCAGACAAAGGGCAGTAGTTTGTAACAACTGCAGAGTGTGCATTTTACCCATGAGCATGTTGATTTGTGTTGTGCATGCAGTCACAGTTTGGGACAGTAAAAATATATTGATCATACTGTTTTTTTACAAGAAAAAAAGCTTCTTTATGCTTGTTCACAGGTCAGCTTAATGTAACAGAGTAGCTACTTTGGGAAACAAGAACATGCACATTATTGAGCTTTGCAGCCCTGTGCTAGAAACCTTTGGAAGCACTAAGCCTCTAAATGCAAAACTCAGTTATTGCATTTTCCCTTCTATCTCATTAAAGATACCTGAAAAAGTTCCAGAGGGCTCTCGTGCACTCATAGCAATCTGGTTAGGAAAATACAATTAAGATACTTTTAAACATAATTAGCTAAGAAAGAACCATCTTGAATGTGGCACAAATGATGTTTAGAGACAACATGCAGCTAGTGAGTTATGATCTTCATTACAGCACAGACCAGGTGTGTAGGGAAGAGTTTGATCTCTGGTTTCCCACTCTTTCCCTCTGGCAAGCTGACAATGAAGCCAAGCAAGCAGGTAAAATTCTTTTGGTGACCTGACCATTTCACAAAGATATTAGACAAAAAAAGGCTCAATGAACCAGGATAGGAAAAACGACCCTCTGTTTTTGCAATGAAAAATATTAGGTGTAACCTGGTGAGAATGTTGTCTTTTCAAATGAAATCCATCCTACCCAGACAGCATCCCGTGCATTCCAGGCACTGCTGAAGGGAGATATGCCCAAAAGAGGCTCAAATGTTTAGAAGGCATTTGGGGGCCTCTGCCCCAAAACCTGTCTTCTCATTAGAAAGTTTCAGCAGCATCCTCCAGACAAATGTTACCATTGTAAGAGAAAGAAAAGGACTAATTGTCTCGGATGCCTTTGGAATGTAAAAGTAAATATTTAATCTTCTTGGTTTGTAATAACACCATTCCCTCTTCTATGGCTTCCTTGCCAGTCACATTATTCCAACACGCTTTCCCTAAAGCACAATAAAGCAGGGGCTTCTGCACAGGATTGAGAAAAAAACCCAAGCCAGCTTCACAGAAATCCTTTGTTGAACCCAAAGAGATGGGATCCCTTGCTCATTTGCAACTTGTACCGTCCTTTACAGCTGTCTTGAGTGCATGTGGGAAGGCTTCTCCTCAGCAGATCCAAAGCTTCTTGAATGCTCTGCGCAGGTGATACAGCAAGGCATGGCAAATGTGCTCCTAGGGCTGTCTGCTGCACTGCAGCTCCGTGGTATCTTTCACTGCATCCATTCTCCACATACATTCCAAACCATGGGTACCGAACTCTCGCATCCCCTGGCAATGCGGGTTAAGGATCACCCATTTTCCAACTGGAAAACGTAGAGACGACAGAAGTTAAGTGATCTTCCCCAGAATTGTACAGCAGGTCAGAGGCAGAGATAGAGCCAGTCCTTAATTCAGGCGCTAGACAATATTGCTTCTGTCTGGAATATGGACATATTCTGGAAGGTCATATTGGTAAGTACATTAAAGGAAAATCATCTCCTTGTTAGTGACTCTTAATCCAGATAAGCATGATTCTGAATTAGGCTGTAAGTGTGTTTTAAAGGGAAACACTGAACCTGTGTTATCTCCATGCTAGCACCACAACAGCCATTCCTACTTGTACCGAATTAGGCGAATAATCTTATTATTCATGAAATCTGAAGTATGTGGATGAGCAGAATCTATGCAGAAACCATCACTCATGGCTATTTTCAGCACTTCTTCCACAAACACCTGGAAACTATTGATTTGCTTATTATCTGGCACCACCCAAAGTCTCTTCAAGTTCTGCCTGGTGTACTCCTCTTCGGGAAGGCCTTCCACACTTGCAACCCAATCTAAGGTCAAGTGGTTGGGGTCCTCCAAGTAACTGGATATTGAGGAAAGGTTTCCATTGAAACAGTAATACAATTTGGAACCAAGAAGCTTCAGGAACAGGCACGACGTGGAGAAGATGTGAGCACTGAACACTTCCATGTTGGAGGAAGACAGGCTGTAAATCTGGGGTGCTTCTCGGACAGTGAAGTGAACAGTCTGGGTCTTCTGATCGAGGGTGATGTTGAGCATGGCATTTTTCTCTGCTTTAGAAAGCTCTACCTCCTTCTCCTGCAAGGCCTCAATCAGGGGCTGAATTTGATAAAAATCTACTTCCCGTCGCAGTAGGCCCATTTCCTGAAAATCTTCAGGAAGATCCAAGTGAGAAGTTCGTAAAAAGTTCAGGATGTAGCGGAAGATTTTGCCATCTCTGTCAATAAAGCAGTTGCCTTGGCTGTCCTTCTTGGTTGGGATCTTCCCACTAAACATGGCCCCCAGCATGGAGTCTGGAAAGCTAGTCAGAGTGGACAGAGAGGTGGTATAGAGTTTTCCTCCAACATTGAGCGTGATAGGTTCTGACATGATGGAAAAGTCACAGTGCTGGGACTAATTCTAAAAAAAAAGAAATTAAAAAAAATCCAACACCACACATTTAGTTGCATTAATCTTTTTGAAAGGGTTAACTACAGAGATAAATAGTACTAAATATATAAGGGTAACCACATGGCAAGAATTCACCATAGAAATTAGAAGTAAGGAATTATTTTTGGGGTTGTATATTGAGAACAAGCATAAGGATGTTTTTTCTCCTAACAGATTTGAACAGGACTTTGTTTAATTCAGTTTAGTGCCAGAAATCATGAGTCTTCCAAACCTTTACAATTATGCTAAAAGTGAATCTCTCCTACCAATACCTACATTGAGGGCTGACTTCAAAGTAGCGTTCTGGGCTTGTATGATTTAATTTCCCTCACAAACAGAGAATTTAGAGGATGCAAAGAAGGAAAGGACAAGAACTTGACACAACCCAACATCTTCCACAGTGTTTGAGGCTATGATTAAAGCAACAAAGCAGTCCAGCAGAATCCCCTGACGTACATCTGAGTGCAGTCAGCATAGCAGGGAGCCAGACAGCAGTTGCTGCTGTAAGCACATGACAATCTGTGGCTCCTTTCATTAAAAATAATCACCTGACTTTCTCCTTCCATTGTGCTTCACCCTAGAAAACATTTTGTAATTATTTGGGGCCATATTCCAGTTGACATTGTTTTCATGCCGAGCCTCTGCCATCAGCTGACATGAACTAAGGATGTGATTTTAAGGTGCAGTTAAGCCATAGGAAGGGGCATGCACGACCTCCCCTTGCCCTCCACCATACTATCTTCCTCCCTTATGCCACCTCCAGCACTCATCTGATCCCACAGTGAGTCAGTTTAGGGAGAAAACACAACATTTTCTATTCAGCATGATTTGCTGTATGTTGGAACTGGACTAATGCCAGGGCTGGGGCAAGGGAAAAGAAAGGAGCTGTGCAGCTGTCTCCATTGCAGTTCAGCTCAGCTGTCTTGTGCAGGTGGGCCATTATTCCTGCTACCTGAGGACCTGCAAACCTGTTTTTCCTTGTTTGCTGAATCTAAATTAATCAACAGTTCAGCAGGAAACCCACAGTGTTTGCTTACAGAGGCAGGAGGCAGCCCTTGCTGTAGTAACTAAGGCCATTCAACAGAAAGCTGCCAAACAACTCCCTTAAAATTGAACTTAAGTGGAGGCATTTTCCTAACTAGTAATGGAATAATTATAGACACTACCCACTATTATCAGCTCTGGAGTCATAGCAAAATGCAGACAGGGAGAAGATCATTCTCTGCTGGAATAGCAATTCCAGTTCTTTCATGGCTGCTAAAACCCAGATAATGTTGCAAATGGCATTCTAAAACAAATACACCTCTAGACAGCAGCACATTTTGCTGAGAAAAACTGACCCAACCTAGAGCAGATAATTAACAGGTCAAAGGAGAGCCTGTCTTTAACTTGTTGTTTAAGACTAACATTCCACTTTGTTCTTTAGCCCTTGGCACACAGCCTGTATCCCACTGGACAATAATGGAAAGATGCAGATCTCTAAATCTAGAGCGCTTTCCCTGTGTATCCCTCAGTCCCATGCATCCAGCAAAACTGGCAAATACAAATGCATGTGTAGGCCAACACAACAACACATGCATTGATGACCACAGACCATCCTTGTGACTAAGCTCAGCCAAATATACTCCAGAAAAAAACCCTATCTGTTCCAGTGCTAAACTCCCCTTGGCACTGTAGTCTCAGCATACTTCCCACTCTTGAAGACTTCAACCCAATTTAGTGTCAAGAGCTGTTTAAACCTGATCATGTGGAGACTTCAACTGATCTAATTCTGTAGCACGAGTGGCTGCCATGGATTATTCCCCTAAGGGCTTGCAATATGTCTGCAAAAGCATTGCTACAAGAACAATCAGGCATTCACTAAAGTAGCCTAAAATGGATTTTACTTTTTTTCACATTTCATCAAACAGAAGCTTCCCCATACCTCCCTACAAATAACATAGCCTGTAGAAGCAGGACTGGTAGTGACTCCAAAAGCCATGCTCATTGCTTCCCACCTCTACTGCCCTTCAAGCTGCTGTAGACTAAACAACCTGTTCTTCCTTCATAGGCGAAACTTTCAGATTTTTGAGCCCATGCCTGCTTATTTACACCATGAGAGTTTTTCCTCAAGCTGTCTGCCAGACTTATTCAAACACAGAGCAAGATGTTTCCCTTGAAGTGTCTGTGACAAAGCTTCAGTTGGCAGAGCTCATGGTCAAGAGTCACAACCCAAAGACCACCATGCAGCCCAAAGACACAGATCTTTTCAAGCTCATCATCCATCCCAGGTTTACTCTGATCCAACACCTCACTGATAGCCTCAATGAGAGGCAGATGACTCAGTCCAACCTGAACAGATAACATTTAAATCTCCTGTAACTGTTTTCTTATCAGCAGTCCAAAAGGGATGTTGCCAACAAAATATGGCAGTAACATGAGCTCTCTGAAGCTGAAGACTGTATCTATGCTGGCGGCAACAGCATCAGAAACCAAGCCAAGCCTTAGCTCTGGAGCTGGAAGAGTAGCACAGAGATTGGGAGCCTCTCAGTGTGTGGGCCCTGCTCCTCTTCCACCTCTGGGCATTGCTCAGACACATGCCCCGAACAGCCCATTCTGCTTATGGCTATTCTGCGTTCTAAAGACCCATACAGACTGGATTTCCCTCTCCCAGGACACCAACCTGCGCATGACCCCTGAACTAGATTAAATTTTAAACATTTAACAAGGCAAACATCTTGCCCTTGGATAAGGCTGGAGGATAACTATTCCTCAGCTGTCATTCCTAATTGTCTTTTACCTAATTCATCCAATTTCTTAGAGGTTTATATCCTCAGAGTGTGAAGATGCATCAGATAGTCTGGGAACCTCAGGAGAGCCAAAAACGTGAGCACAAATGAGCACGAATGTCTACTGGATTTATAATCAATCTGGACTTAGTGCATTGACCAACCAACATATTTGAGAGCAGCTGGGGAAAGTCAGTCTTTGCTGCTTTTTACCCTAAACATTTGTTTATGAAAAACTGTTTTTCATAAACCTGTAAAAGTTGAAATGAAATGGGCTGTAAGTTTTCTGTCTTTAATCATTCAACCACCATTTGCAGCCCCCAGCATGGTTTTTCAAGCCCTGGGTGCTTTACTAATTCAATGTAAAGGTTGTCCAAGAATGCAGCATGAAAATCACTTCTTCTTGGTGAGATTTCCACAAGGAGGAGGTACCAAGAGGTTCTGATCTTGGACATGGGAGGCTGCTGGTCTAGTGGAAGGTGTCCCTGCCCATGGGATTTGGGGAGGGGGTGGGGGGTGGGTAGGCTGGAACTAAATGATCTTCAAGGTCCCTTTCAACCCAAACCATTCTATGATTGTATGATTCTATAACCTGCTGTCACCAAGGAGAAGTACAAACTGGGTTATGGTTCTTGGAAGCAGAGAATTACAGTAAAGTATTTTGTGTAGCTCCTCCCCAAGTAGCATTTAAAATTCACTCAAATTAGGTCAGCTAGAGATCCAATTTGACAGGTGAAGATGCAAATTTGGCTGAAGAACACAAGATTTATTTTGTGCTTCTAAGAGCAACCTATATTTAAATACCTCTTTTAATATAAGAGAGGGGGGGAAAGTCTACATTTGATTTAAAGTCATGATCTTACTGCATGATGTAAATTGAGAGAAACCAGCAGTGCATGGTCAGCTTTATGAAAAAGTCAAACTCCTGAACCAAGGCTGCTGTCTCAGCATCTAAGCATTTCAATTGACCATAGCCTGTAAATTTCAACTTGGGTTTTACTCTCAGGAGCATCCTCAACCGCTGCATAGAGAACATTTCTGCAACAACCCTCTACCCCGTAAGTTTAGGTCAGCAAAGAACTGGGAGAATGATGGGGGCTGACACAGCAGGAAGGTATGCAAGTATGCAAAATGACAAAAGCGAACTGTTTTCACTGATCAATGCCTTCAAGTATTTAGAACCATCATCATCATACCACTTTGTTTCATAATCATTTTGCATGTAGAACAGCTTTGGATAAGCTTATTTTCCCCTCTCCTGTATTCATAACATTTAAGATTGCTTTAATTAGCTAATAAATGAAATTCTGTATACATAATTTAAGTGAGTGCCTGTTTCACCCAACTTGGCAAAAACCCACAAGTGTACAGTAATCATCAAAACAAAAAAAACCCATCAGCCATGATTTGCCAACGTAAGTAAACAACTGGCAGAAATATTACTATGTTTTTAACCACTGAAAAATACATACAACTGTAACCTATCCTTTTTAGCAAAAAGAATGCAGCTTAATAGAAAGTCTAAAGTTATAGATATGTTTATATGGTTGTCAAAAGATAGCCATAGCTCTCTCTATATATACATATGTACATACAATATATATATATAGACAATTTTAAACAGGATTTTAATTGGGAAAAGAAATTTATTGCCAACACAAATTTCACTTTAAAAATGTTAGGGAAAGAAAATGAATCAATCCTTCTGGATTTCAGAGGCAATGCCCAAGATGTGGATAACTGGCTGATCCTAGTGTCATTCAGGGGATTTAATTAATGAGATTAATTAAACACAGAACAGCAAAGCAAGAACAATCTGTAATTTGGTTGAAGAGGATCATGTTGAGTTGTTAAGGTTTCTAAAGTCCATCCTATAGGCTGTGTAGGGCCTCTGAAGCCCTTACATGTGGTATTAAAAGCATTAATTCATTTTTTTTAAAGCATTAAAATTGTAGCATCTCCTGAAATGCAAGTTAACATATGCTGTTACAGAAATAGAGTTTTTGCTGCAAGATTACAAAGTCACTGTTTTTAATGGTTTTAATTTCATGGAATCACACAATTATAGAATGGCTTGGGTTGGAAGGGACCCTAAAGATCATCTTGTTCCAACCCACGCCCCATGGGCAGGGACATCTTTCAGTAGACGTGGCTGCTCAAAGTCCTATCCAACCTGGCCTTGAACACTTCCAGGCATGGGGCAGCCACAGATTCTCTATGTAGCCTGTACCAGTGCCTCCTAACCTTATGTCTAAAGTACTGCATGGCTGGTTAATTTTATCATGTAGGCCTTCAATAGCTCACCTGTGAAATATCCCTTGACAACCAAAACTTGGAAAATCTGTATTTAAGACAGTGAAATACGTGCAGCTGCTGTAAGAAGTAGTTGAGGACTAACAGTGAACTGCAAAATATACACACAAGAAAAAGAAAGGAAAAAAAAAAAAAAAAAAGAAGAAATTAATTATTTAGTCTGATGCAATGAATGATGCCTAAGTGGCAACAGAATTAAAGCAAGCCAGGGACCATTTCTGCTAAGCATCAGGAAGAGAGGCCAGACTAAAAACCTCTCTGGCTTTTTGAGTATTGCCCAAGAGAGCTGGTGAAAGCCACATCAAGTAGACAAATGTTACAAGAGACAGATCAGGTAGTGCTTTATAGGAAGTAATTCTGTCTTGGGAGGGGCAGGATTGATTTCACCTCAGAAAGAAGTATGAAAAAAGAAATAGCTGGGCACTGTTTGGCTGCTGGAGACTTTAAATGGGATTCAGCAAAAGATGGTTGTTGCAGGATGGGGCTCCAGTCTGCTCCATTAGAGCATATTAACTGTGAACACACAATCAGGGAAAGATGCTCCTTCCTGTGTGAAGCTCCTTCTGCTTTGGGTTTTGCCCACACCTGGCATGTAGCACTTTGCTCCACTGTGTCTTACTGAAATTCACGTTTTGGTTTGAGGTAAAAATTCCAGTTTCTACAAAACACCTGAGCCCGGAGAAAGCAAGCAAGCAAGCAAACAAACAAACCCTCATAAAGTTGAGAACTCCAGACCTGGACACAGCCAAGGCCACGGCACTTGCTGCAACTCCACCTGCAGAACAGTTCTGTGCCTTGTCCCTTCTCAAGGGGACAACCTCGTGGAGGAATCCAAACCCTACAAGCTCGTGCCTTTCTGTGTTACGGGGGCTGCAAACAAGGCCCTTTGAAGCCTAGAAGTCACCTCTTGAAAGACAAGATAAAAATAATAATAAATTAACTAAAGGGGGAGGGCAGAAACAACCACAAAATAGTATTTAAGGGTTAAAAAAAACCCCAACAAACCACATCTCAACCACTTACCCAGCTTTCAGCAGACACTAGGCACCAATGAGAGCTGAGTTTTAGGAAGAACTTTGGACAAAATTCTTTGCAAGGATAGACTCGCCCCTTCCTTCATATATCCCTGATGCACATTTACTTAGCTCAGCTCATCCTTTACAATCAAAGGTTAAACATTTGCAATACAGTCTCTGCACCCTATATGCTTCTTTATGGCAGTCTTAGAGAGGAAATCCCACGTTTTCCCATCGCTGCAGAACGGACCCACCTGATTTTGGACACTTACTTAATATGAACCCCTCCAAGTGAGCAGCACGTAAGAGGCTTAAATTCAGTCCGTGAAGCAGAGCATGGCGTGCCTGCCAGCAGCAATAGATCCCAAAATGAAGCGCCTCCGGGGCGGCACAGCAGCCTTTTGTATCGGGACTACTGTGGTGCCTCTGGAAATTTCCAGTAGGCGTTTGGGGAAAGGCCGCTCACCCCGAGGCTGGCACGGGGGACGTGGCGACGAGCTCTGGGAGGGGACTCAAATTCCCGGCAGGCGTGAGGCAGGAAGCGACGGGTCACCCTTCCTTTCTCGTGCGACAGAATTGCTATCGATCTGCCGGCGGCGGCAATGCTGGGAGACAGACATACTGACTATCCACCTTCGGAGCGCTGCTGCTTATCTGCCAGTTATTTATATTTAATTTATATTTCATTTTCTGACCCTGCTTTGTTATGCACAGAAACGCTGTTCTGCCAGTGAGCCGCAGGAGGGATGGGGAAGGGTGAACGGGAGTTTCGTAACAGCCCTGGTCTGCCGTGGGTACGATGGTGTGTGCTCATCCCTTTCCAAACCCGCACCTCCACGCCCTTGAGCATCTCCTGGGCTGCCTGCTTAGGGATGCAGCTGGATGCAGGAGGCTTCGCGTAGGCTCTCTGCAGATGCAGAATTTACGCATAAAGAGAAGGGGTAGGGAGGCGGAGGTAGGGAAATACAGCTGGTGCTCAGCTAGTAAAAGCAAGGAGCGATATAAAGCAAAGGTCAGGTTCCTCCTGGGAGAAGAGGAACAAAAGCAGCAGCGCACAGCAGGGAGCAGGAGAGCGAAAAGAAGGTTAAGTGCTGCCAAAGGAGAACGGCTGACGACAAGATGGAGGGGGAGAGGGAGTGCAGAGCCACAGGGATGCGGCTGCAGCCAGGTCTGGAGAATAAAAGCCCAAGTGCTGCAGTGCTCAGCGCTCTCCTGGTGACCTTCAGCGGTCGTAGGCTCAGGGGCTGCTGGGTGGGCAGTGCACATGGTCGGGAAGGCACTGCCACCGCCTTGCCAGAAAGGAGCCTGCTTGGGGGTCTCAGGGCAGTGGGAGCACCACTTTCCCCTCCAAGCTGATGGAACCCTTTGTGCAGTCCAATATAATACGTCAGTTCTGGCAGAGGTTTTCACTGATTTTCAATGTCGTCTCCCAGCACCCATTTAAGTATCACTTGGCATGCCTGGAATATCTTCCAGATACTCTTTATTTCTTTCATGGACCACTTCATTTTGTTCTTGAACAACTTCATGGCACACGTGGTAGCCACCACCTGCTCGATGGACACACGGGGTGGTTCAATAATCCAGTTTCCACCTCATCTCCCACTGACACCATTGTTTCCAGAGCATCCCTGCAATTAGAGGGCGGCTAATTCCCACTACGGATGCTGCCGCACCAGAGCAAAACCCGCTGAGAAATCACGCTAACAAGGTAGGCATCACTCAAAATTAGACCCTCTGGAGGGCATATATCACGCCCATCACCCAGCTGGACCCAGCTGGCTGCATGTCCCGGGTGTGGGCATACAGGGCTTGGATTCCCTGTGAATACTTAAATTTCGGAGTTGTTTCATTGGAAGGGGGCGGGGGAATGTGCAAAGTTTGCAGAGTGGCGCTGAACCCGACCCTGTTAGGGACAATCGGAGGCAGGGCTCCTCGCTGCATAGCCGGGCGACCACAATACTGAATTAGTTCAAAATGCTAAAAAAACCCCCAAATTCCCCTTCAGAAGGGGCTCACCCGTCCTTCCCGCATCCCACAGCGGAGCAGCTGCGCGGCTCCCGGCCGCCGGTCCCCGCTTCCTCCCGGTGCCTCAGTTTCCTCCCTCTCGGGGAATTCCGCCGGCAGTGTCCCCGTCCCTCCCCACGCTCCCCAGCCGGGCGGATGCCCCCCAGCCCCGCCAGGGACCGACCTGCGCCCCCTCCAACCGCCGAGCTCCGCCGCTGGCCGGGAGGCGGAGGGAGGCGGAGGAAGAGGGGGGCGCGGCGCTCCCGGCACGGCCCGGCACGGCTCGGCCCGGCCCGCTGGGAGATGTAGTTTCGCCGCCGCCCTCGGCCCTGCCCAGTGCTGCCCCGGGACTGCGGCTCGCAGCCGGCCACGCCGCATCCCGGCCCCGGCCGGAGGTAACGCGGAGCGGGCGGAAGGGAAAGGGGTGCAGGAGCGTGGCGGTCAGGGGTTTTGGTGATCGCAGGGAAGGGGGGGTCGAATGCTGGGGAAGTGGTGCAGTAGCGGGGATCTGGGCTTGGGATGTAGGAGGGATGCTCAGGGGAAGGGATGCAGGAGGAGTAGTCGGGGAAAGAGGTGCAGGAGGGATACTCGGCGTGAGAGATGCAGGAGGAACGCTCGGGGTGAGGGATGCAGGAGGATACTCCGGTGAGAGGCACGGGAGGTGTGCTTGGGGTGAGGGATTCAGGAGGGATACTCGGGGTGAAGGATGTAGGAGGGATGCTCAGGAGAAGGGATGCAGAAGGAGTAGTTGAGAAAAGGAGTCCTGGAGGGATACTCAGGGTGAGGGATGCAGAAGTGCTCGGGGTAAGAAGTACAGGAGGAGTGCTTGGGGTGATGAATGCTCGGGGTGAGGGGTTCAGGAGGAATACTCAGTGAGAAGTGTGTAGGAAGGGTGGTCAGGGGAAGAGATGCAGGAGGGGTCATCAAGGAAAGGGATGCTTGGGGCATTGGGATGCTGGAGGGATGCATGAAATAAGGGATGCTCTGGGTGAGGGATGAAGTAGGCTGCTCAAGGGAAGGAGTGCAGGAGGGGTGCTGGTGGAAAGTGTTGCAGGAAGGATGCTCAACGCCAAGAATGCTTGGCAGTAGGAATACAGAAGGTTTTACAGGGGGCAGGATGCAGGAAGGAGCTGGAAGTAAGGGCTGTTTGAGGGTCAGGATAGAGCTGGCATTCTCAGGAACTGGGATGCTCTGAGGGAGGGATACTCAGGACAAAGGGTAGGGGTGCTTGGGAGGGATACTCAGAGGGATGCTCTGGGGTTGCAATGTAGCAGAGGTCTTCGAGTGAGGTACAGGAGAGATGACTGGGGTGAGAACTACTGAAAAGGCTGAGATGCAGGAAGGATGCTCAGGGGAGGGATTCTTGTAGGGAGGAGTTTGGGAGAAAGGGCTGGGTTTTGGGATTCCCAGAGAGATACTTGGACAGAGGTATGCTCTGTGGTCAGGGTGCAGAAGGGAATGGTTGAGGAGGGGAGCTTGAGCATTTGGCTTTTTGGGAATCAGGCTATAGGTGAATGCTTGGAGGAAGAAATACCGGAGCAACATTGGAAAGTGGAGTTGTGTGTATTCCCCCACTGCCTGCAGGGCTTTGCAAACCTGTTTACAAGGCAGCATCTTGTTATAACAAACTGACCAAGACAGATTCAGGTTTTCCCCAGGAAAGCTGACCTGGGGAGAGATGCCTTGGGATGTAATAGGGAGCCAAAGACTCTAAAAGTGAGGGTCAGACTCAGATTAGCTGAGATCCAATCCAATTTCAGGTTAGATCTGCTCCAGCTTGGACTTTGCAGGTGTTACTGAAGAATGAAATGTTGGAATATTTGCACTGCTATGATGTTTTCATAGCATTTTTGGAGCTCAACTAGGCCATGCTGCATCTGGTGGCAGGGAAATTTCAATAGCATGCCCTACCGAGACTGAAAGGATGCAACTGAGCTTTCACCTGAGAAGGGGTCTCAAAATGCTTTGGGCACCTTTGTGATGGAGTCTGTAAAGTTTGTCATGGTCTCACTTTGCATTCCTGCTTTCTCAATTGGTGGATGCAAAGCCAAATATATTGGGGGCTGGAGGGAAAATGAGGTCTCAATTGGGCATCATACCCCATTTTTCCTTTCCTGAAGGCACCACCAAAAATTGGAGATCTCTGTCTCCAAACAGTGAATCAGTGTCTGATGAATCCCAGGCAGCGTTGGCAGTATCTGCCCTCAGTCTGGTGTGCTTTGGTGAACAGGACGTGGTTTTTCCTTGGGTTATATCCAGGGTTTTAATTTCTATACAGAGACAAAAGCAGACAGAAACCTGAAGAAAGAAGAGTGATTTTAATGCTATAAATAGCTTCAGGGAAACAGCCAGCTTTCCGGAGTAGATGTATTTACAATCTCCAGGGACAGTGATAGAAAGGACCTTGGCCTGAAGGTCAGTGCAGGATCTGGGCACTCCCAGCATAAAGCCTTCTGGAAGTAGGGTGTCACAGCCCAGGCTGAGAGCTCTAGCTAAGCAGGAAAGCAGAAGTCTTTTCGGGAAAGAAAAGGAAGATATCTTCAACTGGAGGACGTGAGGAGGAAAACTGGGAAAAACTTACCTATTGCAGGCAGGACAGAGCTTTTGGGGATCCAATGCCAAATAAATTCAGAGAGATCAAAAGCAGCTGTGGTGGGTTATTTTTGTGTAGAGTTGGTGCTGGGCTTACCTACAGAACCAGTGGTTTGTCACTGCTGGTCTGGTGGTTTGAGCAAACCTTGCCTCATGACCCTTTCTCTCCTGCTGGTTTTCAAGGGAAAGAGGAACTTAATTCCTTGTGTCTTCCTTTCTGTATCTGTACCAGGATGGTTGATGATAAGCTAGTGATGGTTTTGAGATGCTTTATTAGAAAAGGATACCAGTAGGTACTAGAGATGGGTGTTTGTGGTTGTTGACTGAAGGGGAGGAATGGAGCTGGGAGGAGCAGTCTGGAGAAAGAGAGGATGAAATGATAGAGCCATAGGCTTTATTTGGCGGTGCACTTATTGCTTTGACATCCAGCCAAAGCCTTTTCTTTAAATTTGATGACTGAGTACCTAACAGCAAAAAACAGAGCAAGAGAAGAAACTTGGGGATCTGTGTGCACCAAAGGGATCAAAGAAGAAGCACTGAAGAGAGCAGGGTTGGGTAGGTAAGATAGATGGGTTGAGAAAGGGCAGCCTGCCCAGCACTGTTGTCACTTGGAGAGAGCTGATAGAATTGTATGAGGTGGTCAAACATATTTATGATGTTTCAGAGGAAAAAAAGAACGACGAAATACACAGGACTGCAGAAAAAAGGAAAAGGATCCGCGGTGGTCTGTGGATCTAAATTATCAACAAATTTTAAAGAAGGTAGGGACTACTATATGATAAATTTAGGCTGATTGCAAATAGGTCTCTTCTGGTTGGTTATGCTTTTGAGACCTTTAAAAGAACCTGGCCCAAGAGAGGAACTCATTGTTCCCCAAGGTGGAGCTCCTGCGTGCAAAGCCATGCAAAATGCCAGCAGTCCAATTGGGTGACAATGCCTTAAACAAACCTTCACTCTCTGGAGAGAACTGAAAGCTACTGTCCTGCAGAGTGTAGGGACAACCTCCTGCATCGAATCTGCTACTGCCTGTGGTGCAGGGCAATGTCCTGTTCCAAATCTGCTGCCTGTGGTGAAGGACAATCTCCATTGGTACTGTACTAAAGGGCAGTTCTGATTCTGAGGATAGAAAAGCATGAAGAGCCTTGTCAGCCAAAAGTGATTAACTCTAGTGAGTAGGAGACACACAACACGAGTGCAATCTGCCACTGGGAAACAGTCTGGGACAGGAAGCAAGGAATATGTGATCTCCTTGAAAAGCAAAGGTGAATTTAGAAATGCAGATTATAATCATATGCAAAAAATTCAGCCAGTCTTCTGTGCTGGCAATTTTTCCCTGTTATGACTGCAAATGGGTAGAGTCTCACTTCTTTTTCTAAAGGGCTATTTAATGGGATTTTTCTGTAGTTATGAGCTCTGATTTTCTGCTTAGATCTCATAAAAATTACCCTGGTGCTCTGCTCTGCCATGGCACTGTATGGGGTTCAACTCAGACAGCAGCTGAAAACAAAGGACAGTGGAGCATCACCATTAATGTATTTGTAGGTCTGGACAGGTTTGGCTGCTGGCTCTGTCACAACCTATTCCATCTCCTTGAGCAAATGCTTTGGTCTAGATAGTTTTTAAGGTCCCTTCCAACCATTCTATGATTCTATGGTCTAGATGTGCCTCAGTTTTCATATTGCTACAATAACATGAGTATCTATTAGATGTGGTAATGATGTGCAGGCTGTGGTTTTCCCTTCTTAGCTGGATGTACTTTGAGATGTACAGAAATGTACTTTGAACAAAAAAAAACCAAAAAACTTTGCCTATGAATTCACTGGACATTTGTTCCCTGCAAAGAAAATGTTGTTACTACAAAATTACTTTGGTATTTCTGGAAAACAGACCCAGAGAGGTGACAACAGGGCTGGTCCTTGTAGGAAGTTGTATACCAAGTCATGGCAAATTTTGTAGAATTTTTAGAGAGCAGAGTATTTTTGTGTCTATTTGGTAGTGCCTATGAAGGCACTAGGTGAGCTCCCTTTTATCCTGCAGCAGCTCAGCGTGCTGCAGGATTGAGCCCTAATTGCCTGGCTGCCTGGAGGATGCAGAAGGAATAGCAGTAATGTCTTGGCTGACATAAAAGAAACCATTTTGGCAGGAGTTAAGGACAATAAAAGGTGAGTCTCATTTCTGTACTTCCCGACCTCCAAGGAGTTCAGAGAAGTAGATATTTTTCTTCTTTGTAAGTCAGAGGCAAACCACTTTATGTATCACTCTACTTTTCAATGGTGGGAATTATTTTTTCTTCTTTAGTGGTATTTATCAAAGTCTCTATGATGCCATTGTAGGAAATGTGCTGAATTTATTACTAAGGTTTCCTAAAGGTAAGGTACATTTTGCATCTATGTTTTCAGAGCTTTGTTAAGACCTAGGGTGTAGGAACTGGTACCACATTCTGCAAAAAGTTCTAAGGAGACTTTACTGGAAATCTGCTGCTGGCAGGGATAAAGGAATTAATTGATTTAGAAGTAATTGCATAGATTTCAATTGAAATGAATCCTAATTAAAGAAAAAGAATGGAAAGAAGAGAACTATGAGTACAGCTCGAAGCAGTACAGAGTATGAAAACTAGATGCAAGCAAAGCCAAAGGTGATTTTTCATCCCAAGGTTGGGTTTGGTGTTTTGTTTTTTCTTTTGCAGTTAACTCACTTTGGAGAGTGACACTAAGCTGGCCAATGCTGCTCTTTGCTTAAATTCCTTTTCCCTCTGGTTTCTAGAGCGTGCTTGGGTGTCTGTCCTTGCAGGGAGCCATCTTGTGGTCAGCAAGCATCTTTGATTTCAGTAAGGCTTTTGAGATGATGCCCTGCACCATCCTTATATCAAAAACAGATGTGTGGACTGCTAATTGGGTAGGAAGCAGGCTGGAGCTATCCTAGGACCTTGCCTTTTTCATATTTTTTATGAATGATGTGGAGGAGGAGATGAAATTAATTTTATCAAATTTGTAAGTGAGGCCAGTGTTGAAGAGTAGTCAATACTCTTGGGGACAGGGCTGCCAAACAGGAGGGCCAGGACATGCTGTGGCTGATGTGAACCTCATGAAATTCAACAAGGACAAATGCAAAGTATTTTGGGGTGGATGCTGAGGATGGGCTCAGCTGGGGTGGACTAACCTCTTGAACTGTTGAAAGCTGGGCACTGACAGCAGCTCCCAGTGCCTACAAGGAGGTTATTGAGGAGATGAATCCAGGAGTACAAGGCAGGTGAATGAAAAAAAACAGACATAAATTGAAACAAGAGCTTCCAGCTGCAAATAGGAGAAACCTTCCCACTATGACCTAATTAGAACAGGAGCAGGTTGTCCAGGGTTGTTGTATTATTTCCATCCTGGAATATTTTCTAGACCTTAATGGAGAAATCCCTGAGCAGCTGGGGTTGATTTCAACTGGGCAGGGTTTGGGCTAGAGACCTCCCAAAGTTCTCCTCATTCTGTGATTTTGCATGTGTTATTCCTGCCAATCATTCACTGGGGTAGCAGAACAGTTTTGCCATTTCCTGGATGTTTTCTTTTTCCCTCCAAAGCTCATATTGTGTACTCTGTGTTTTATGTGAGCTACAAAACAGATGGGAACCTCAATGTGACTCTTCAGTTTAATAATTAACTCTTTGACCTTCTATTTCATCCTTGTGTGTTCCAGGAACTCGGTTCTATTCATAGGCAGGAATGAGCCAATCCTCCCAGATCTTCAGTGTGTTGTTAATGCTGGCGAGGAAGAAGTGCAAAAGCTTGTTCTACTTCAGGAACACTCATTATAGAAGCCTGATTGTCTGAATATTTAGTCTCTTTATTTCAGTATTAAACAGAGGAGAATCAGGGACCAGATCTCCAAGGTAGCGTTCAGCTGCATGATAGTGAACCGTCCTTCCCTCTCCTGCAGTTCCCTGGGTTATTTATGACACACTTCCAATTTCTACAACAAGTGAGACAGTGATCTCACAGACAACACTCCAAATCACTTTACTCCTCCACTGCAAACCCTGGTTCTACCTGCTTAAAATAATATTGCTCTGAAAGCATCTGGAACTGTTCTTGTCTTGAATTAGCCATCTTAATTCCTAGCCTTTGACATGTGAATGATCTTTTAGTTTGAATGCTTTTTTAGTGTCGCTTTAAGACTATAATATTTATTATTGCATATTACAAAGCCATTTAAATGTTGCTTTAATGTAGTTCTAAGATTGTAATGTATGGCCTGGCTAGCATCCTCCATCCTGCCTTGTCTGGCCCACACCCAGGGAGCAGTTTGGTCTACCCTGATACACAGCAGAACCATGGGCTTGTCTGTCGCCTCTTGCTGACACAGGGTGGTTGGGGAGGTGCAAGTGGGACTGTATTAAAGCCCAGCCTTGTCCTGCAAAGCCCTTCAATGGTGAGGAGAGCATGGACCCTTCACCACAAGGTCAACTCAGGTGGTTCTCCCTGTGTGTCTTCAAGGTCTTAATGTCCATATAAGTCATTATGATGTTTCCTGCTGAGGAAGATGATCCTTTGGGACTTGTTTGCCTATTGACTGTGGAGGGAGTTTGTTTCAGCCTTGTCCTACTACACAATGTCAGACGCGTCCCTGTTGCACTCCGCAGCAACACTGAGGAAGGCCATCCTCCTTACCCTTTCTGTGATCAGCCTGAGGAAGAACCAAGCCCTTTTAGGAGATGCAAGTTTATCTCAAAATTCAGATGAAATTAGACTCTTTGCATCAAAAATTTGGTGAGGTTTGGCAATGCTAAAGTAGATAAAAGCACAGTCATAGTGGGGACAGTGGTGGGCAGCCATCACATCTGAGAGGGACAGCGAGAGCACCCAACACTACATACACCAGGGGACTGTGGTGATTTATGGGGTTAGGTCTAAAAGAACTGCAGCCATTGTTTGACCATCCTGCCTGTGTGGTGTTTCCAAATCACTGTGCCCAGCTCAGCATGGATTGCTCCAGGGAAGTAATAGTGAGACATAACCCAATGAGCACTGCAGATCCTCCTATCTCCTCCTGGCCCCTTATCTATATGCCAGGTGACTGGGGTGTCTGGGATCAGTCTGGGAACCTGCAGAGAGGAGGTGAAAGGGCTACCAGCCTGACTGCAGGTGTGTGCCAGTTTGTGTTTGGCCGAGGCGACCACTGAGCTGCAGCAAGGACAAATGCTCCTCCTGATTTTGGACTGTCTGCAAGCCCCATCTGCTCTCCAGACTGACTTTTAGCCTTTGCTGACACTGTGGTACTTTCTGTTGAGGTGAAAAGACATTATCCGTGGGATTTTTTCTTCTCCTTTTATCTTGTCCTCGTTTCCCACTGGTTTAATGCAGGCTGGTCCCTCAGGAGTCCTGCTTATATATTCTATCCTGGGGAAACAGTGTGATGGAGAGCGTTAGCTCTGCTGTAGCTTGTTGCAGAGAAGGCAGCAATAGTGCTTGATGGGAGAAAAATAAATCCAGCACATGAGCAGAGGAATGTATGAGTCAGCAGGCAGGGGCCAGAGAGGGCAAAGTGGTTCTTGGAGAGGCATCGCAATGTAGCCTGCGGTCATCGCTGGATTGGAGGTGGCTATATATATATATACATATATATATATATATGTATATATATTTATCAATAATGGTTTTTTGTCATCTTGGGAGCAAGCAATGATGGGAAGAGGTGGTATTTGGTGAAGTGGGAAGGCTTCCCACCCAATTAGCTGTGAGTCAAAGCTTGATGTTTGTGTCTGGCATGGTTTTATTTCTCCACCCTCAAGCAGCTGTCTACCAGGAGAAAAGATGCTCTCTGGCTCAGATACAGGCTTTCTCCAGGGATGGCATGGTCCTTGGATGGCATCTGCTGAGGTCTCTTCTGGCTGTCATCTCTGAAAAACATACTTGGGGTACATGTCATCTGCATATGTATTCTTCGTAACCACGTCCACTTGAAAAACTTCAAATGCTTCCCAAGTGCTAATGAAGGATCTTTCTACTAGCCCCAATAGGAACTGGTGCATGTTGTTCTCATTTCACAGATTAGGGAGCTGAGGAACAGAAAAGTGGGAATTATTATTCTGGTCAGACACATGAGTGTGGCTCATTTTGGGCTATAGGCAAGAAGGGACCTGCTCTAAATGTGTATTTGTGCAGTGCATTGTGCTGGGGGGACCTGCTGTGGATGAGCCTTTATAGTCCCTGTAATATATTATAAGAAATCCTGACTGTCTAATTTTATCACTCGATAATGGTTTGGTTTTTGTTGGATTTTTTTGGTTTTTGTTTCTTTTGTGCAGTAGTGCATCCAACAACTGGTTATAAATGTTATTCTGAGCTTTTCCCTGGGAATTCCTTGTTTTTTTAAAACTCTTCTCCAATGCTTTATTGCTGGTGAATTCAGGCTGTGACAAATGGGAAACTTTGTCTGACTCTGCAGTTTCTCTCCCTGCTCGCTTTGGTCCCGCATACAAATGCGGCAGGTCCCTGGGGAGCAGCCAAGACTGCACCACTCAGATGGAGTGGCTGGCAGCACGGTGTAAATGTTAAACAAACACTCCTGCCATTGCACAGAGAGGCTGCAATCCCACCTCTGCTTCCCAGGGCTTTTCTCTCCTTCCCTGAATGTGATGAAGACAATCATCCCTGATGAAGACAATCATCGGGACTGTCTCTGCCCCTTGAGGACACCTGAGCCAGCAGACACCACTGTAAGACCTTGGCTCCCTTAATTCCCCACTTATGCCTTCTGTGGGTGTATATTTGGTTGTTTGCAAGAAAAAAAATCTGTGATTAATCAGAAGAAGTTCTGTATCTTTGTGTATTCATTCCATTTGGGGACTTTAGTCTCAGTCAAACATCACCAGAGTGGAAACCTTTCTGAATGCTACATGAAAAAGTCACAAGAATTATCCTCTTCAGAGTCGTTCCAGATAGCTCTGCTTTTTTGACCTCCCTTGCCCCAGCCTGGGCTTAAAAGCTCAGCAGACCCTCCTTGAACTAACCTGCTTTTCTGTCCCTCTCTTTTAGGAGCAGGGAGCAGAGATGGATAAGATACTGGAAGCTGTAGTGATGTCCTCTTACCCCAACAACGTGAAGCAAGGGCTCGTGAGGCGCGTCATTGAGGCATCGAAGCAGCCCATGGACAGCGAGCAGTGCTGGTCCATGCTGGAGCTGTCCACCAAGCTTTATCTCACTGGGGACACCAAGTACAAAAGAGAGATTGGAAAAGAGGTTTTGGAGGTCTATGGCCACTATCACCCAGAGGAATTTGAGGAGTTCTTCAACGTCCGCTTCCTGCTGAGTCTCCTCCAGGAAGGCTATGGACCTCTGGGGAAGAGAAGCCATTATGTACTAGATTATATCCAGTTAGGACTACAGTTTGTCCTGGAAAGCCCGTCAGCAAACAGCATCTTCAGCTTATTGAGGATTGAGGTGCTCCGGAAAGTCTGTGAGAGGCCCAGCCCCAAGCAGTGTGCGAAGATCAGCAAACTCTTAACGCAGCATCCTCAGTGCATTCCCACGGGAAAACACCAGCTCCTGTTCTGTCAGCAGCTGATCCGGTGCATCGGGCAGTTCCAGTGCGTCTCCGAGGGGGAAGAGGAGATCATGGAGTTTTTGGAGCAGGTGAACAAAGTGAGTGGTCTGCTGCAGAGGATCTGGAGGACTCAGACCTCAGCCATCCTGCCCTCGTTGAAAGAACTGTTCACTATCATTTCTTCAACAGGTAATTTAAAAATAATAATTAAAAAAAAGGCTGGGAATGTAAATGTTGGCTCTGATGAAGTCAAACTCAATTAGTTTGACATCTTGCAGGGTTTTCATCCACTACAGAAATGCAGCTGCAGATGAAATATAACAGACAAGCATCTCTAAAAGTTACCAGGGCTCTGAGCTGGGAAAACAGTATCACCCTGAAACCAGAGAGAGTCTGCAGATGTGAGCTGTTAACAGGATCAAAGCATTTGCAGCACAAGTTTGTGTTTAGCACTTTCCAACATCAGCTGGGCTTAAGGGAAAGCATCTTATATGCAGCTTGTTAGAGTGGAACTTGAGAGCTTTTAGAAATGCCACTCTCTTTTGGCTGACTTGGTGGTGCCCCACAGCCTGCTCCCTACCAGACACTAGGGATAAAGCTAAGCAGTTATTTCTCACTGACCTAGAGGTATGAAGCCCTACTGACTGTCTGAAGGGTTGTTGCATCTTAGGGTGAGACAGGCAATATTTATTCAACTTCTGGGGCTTTTAGGTTATTGTGGAGGGTTTCAGAAGGTTTTTGGGAGGTACCAGTGCCATGAAAGGCTGGCGAGCTCCTGCTTTAGCTATTCCTAAGACAACAAGAGATGGGTTTTTGAGTATGACAACCTCATCCATTGGAAGGAGGCCCATTTCCAGGCAGGCAAAATTGCAGTTGCATCCTTTTGCAATTATTTGCAGTCTTTAGTAAAAAGAGAGCAAGCAGAGGAAATTTGGTACCTGAGTGGGGCCAAACATGTGCCTGTAATCTCTTCCTCCCTTGAGGCTACATATGGCCTCAGGGAACAGCCATCTGCTAAGATCCATCTTCATTATGTGCCACACTGGGATCTGGGGAATTATCCTCCTAGCACAGCCAATGGTGGACTCTACACTGCTTATTGGCAGCGGCTCAGTATCTGCTCCATGATGTGTGGATGTGGCATATGGGGATGTGGTTTAGTGGTGGACTTGGCAGTGCTGGGTTAAGGGCTGGACTTGATCTTTGAAAGCTTTTCCAATCTAAACAATTCTATGATTCTATTTTTTGTGGGCAGAAATTATTTGGTTTTTAGGACAAGAAATGACCTAGTGTGCCTGTTTTTCCTGTCAACTAACATCTTCTTTGCTGGGGGTGATCCCTGTCTTGCAGAGGAGCAGGAAGCCCCCTCCAATGCCTTGGCCAGCGTGGTTCAGTTTGTCCCTCTGGAGCTCATGGATGGCGTCATAAGAAACCTCACCAATGATGACAGCATCACTGATGTGCAAATGATGATGGCCATTGGCAGGTAGGAGAGGCTATGGGAGTGAAAGCTTTAACTCAGTTTGGAGAAATGCTCTGTGTGGTTTTATCCCAAACAGCTTGGCTGGTGCTGCCTGATAAGGAGTGTGTAGGGCAAAGGAAAACTTCTGTATTTTTTTCTTCTAGCCCTGAGGCCCTAGAGAACTAGAATAAAGAGTGTTTTTTATTATGATTATGAATATTATTATATTTGTTTGGCTTAATTTATTTTCTTATCAATAATTTCATTATCAGATGTCCAATATAGGCTATGTTGAAGAGGTTTGATTTTTTTTCCTGAAGCTATTGAGGCCTTTTTCTTCCCCAAGATCTCATTTTCATGATTTCATTATGATCTCTGTCTCCCTTCAGAAGGATATCTTCTTAAGCCACCAGTCACAGCTAAAGACTTATGTGAGGGAGGTATGCCCAGCTGTTTCCAGGTCCCACCTTGACCTTTGTCAGGTGGGTGTGCGGCAGCTGGACAGATGAAGTCAGTGGAGACCTAGTCAAAGCATGATGAAGAGTAGTGGGTGAAAGGCTACCTGACATGCCAGACCTGGTCTTTGCAGCACCAGTGCCCTCTTTGGCATCACCAGGTCTTCTTTTCACTCTCATGTCCAAGTCCTACAGCTCTTCTGTGCTCTAGTGCCTTGCTCTGCACTTACTTAGGTCTATCTTCAATGATCTTAAGGATATTTTCCAGGCTAAATTATTCCATGATTCTATCTTTAACCCATGCTTTCCTTAGAGGTCTCCATTTAAACAGATGATATTCACATGCAGTGGTGTGTGCACTTAACACAAGGGAGCTGCTCTGACTTGATCTCACTGGAAGCATCTTTTTTCCTCTTCTTATTACAGGATTTGTGTGTCCTTCCCAATAAGGTTACATGACAGAAACACGTTATTCCTGATGGGAAGTTTATGTATGCAAAAAAGAGTTACTTCTTTTTGGCCTGCTAGGGAAGATCATGGTTTTCCCAGAGTCCAGAGCAACCCAAGACAAAATATTAGGCTATCAGCTCAGTTCCTAACCCTCTTCTCCATCTTTTTCTCCTTCTGGACACTTGTGGCTACAAGCTCCAGATGAATCTTCTCAGAGTGCCAGCGTCTAAATACAGAGATTGCCAAATCAACTGCATCATTCCTTAAAACCGTCTTTGTCATGCAGAAGGAGGAGTAAATAATTAGTCAGAGCCCACAAAATGTAATTAACATCACTTAGGAGAAGTGTTGAAGTTTTGGCAGCATGTTTATGGCAGATGGGTGCCCCAAAACCAGCATGACCCCAGGCTGTTTGATATGTGTGCTCCATGCCTAGAAAATCAAAGAAAAATGTACAAATTGAAGATCTTTTAGCCTGGTATCCCTGGCAAACTGGTTGCATGCAGGAGTGTTTTTTCTGAAGTTTGGGTTTGGGAGTAGCAGGGGAATAAACTGGACTTATGTAGATCTTCTGGTCAAGCATGTAAAGAACAAGTGGTGGTAGAAAAAGCAAGGCTGTCACCTGCTGGCATAAGTGCACACCACAAGCTCTTTTACAGAATTTGTCTATTTTTAGATAAACTCTATTATTGTGCCTCTGTGTTGTCAGAGGTACTCACAGATTTGGTTTTCTTTTTTTTTTTTCCCCTGGGGATGTATCAGTTCCAAAGAGCCCAGGCCTGGATGCAGAAGGCATCTGCTGTCACACAGCTATGCAGGCACTCACTACCTCTGGAGATCAGGGTCTAGGCTTTTAAAAGTTTAGCATACCAAATCAATGACTCCTCTGTCAAATTAGGGTCATCACTACTAAAGTATTTGTGGATTGTGCAATGTGAATTTAAAATGTAATTTCTTCCTACTGTAGCAACACGGGCAGCACTGTAACTTAGCTACCAGTGCTAGCAAAGTATAGCTTCAATCAAATAAGGTTATTTTAGGCCTGTTTAAAGAAGATAGGGAGAAAAAAGACCTTTGAATCTCTGGATCCATCTCCCTGCTTTATAGCATTGACATTACAGACCCCTTTCATCAGTGTTCAACTCTGCTCCTCAAAGCAGGACTGTGTTCCCACTGCTGTTCTTTCACAGCTCTTCCACCACTGGTTGCTTTAGTGGGTCAAATCTCTCTTCCAACAGCCAGTCTGTGTGTATTTCTGGCTATCTTACAGTTCATTTGATCTTATGCCAACAGAAATAGCTGAAATATCTTTTGCCTCCCTGGTGTTTATTCCTTCAATATGTGCAGGAAGAGCAGTCCCTTCCCATCTCTGCTTTTTTTCATGGCTGTGCTAAACAAGCCAGGTTATTTTAAGCTTTTCTTGCAGGAAGTGTTCTTCATTTCTCCAACCACCTGAACAAGTTTCTTCCACATAGTTCATTGGTCTTGGGCACAGATGGTGGTGTTTGTGCACCACGTTCAGCATGGCAGCCTGACCACAACCTGAGGTCATTGTTTTGCTATGGAGAACACCTTTCTTTCTGCACCACAGGTGGTGACGGTCCTTTCCATGGCTGCTGTTACACCGGGAACTTGTAATCACCTGGCATCTGCCTGGTTGTCTTCAGGCAGATGAGTTACTGTAGCCTCCATTTCTGGTGCCTTGCATGCCTTCTGAATCAATACATTTTCTTCCAGTTCCACATTTCTAATCCTCAGGGTCTTCCTTGTGACTCCTTGATCTTCCTCTTGTGTGGATGATGCTTGACAGCTGTGCATCTTCACACACAGTGATTACATGGCTTTCCTTGTTCTCCTCTGGTGCAAATGTCTGTGCAAACTTCTCTGGCGTTTGCTTTATTATCCACCTTGGCTTGACTTTTATTATTTTTCAACACTCAAACATATTCTGCCTTTGAAAGTTTTTTTTACTGACTAGACTTTAATTTTTCCAGATCCCTGTAAACTTCACTAATTTCTGCTCTTTGCCCTGTGATGGTTAGTTATCTATCTTCCCTTCTTTTATTTTGCATAAGATATAGATTTATAAGTAAAAGGAACTGACTGGGTAAGGTAGCTGAATTGAGGTGTAGCCTGAAGGTTTGGGGTATCTTCAAATCAAAAGTACTGAAATGTCTAGCAAAGCTGGAAACTTGGACATCCCAAGTCTTACTTGCTTCCTGGTTGTTTAACATTAAATTTTAACAGAAACAATGTGTAATCACTTAGTCTTAGGTTATTGTTTCACAAGAAACTTCTGTAAAGCACTTATTTCTTGCAGAAACTTGACAACATGTTGGTCGAATGGCTAGAAATGAAATTTTTTACCTGTGACATTCAGGAATAATGGGCTTCTATTAGAGTTTCCGGGTGGAGTTTTTTTAATATGTTTTTGGAAATCAATGTTTCCCACACTGAGGACTAAAATATATGAATCTGAGTGCTTTTTCCTTACCAGTAACAATGCAGAGATCAAACCAGTACCATTTGTTTTCTAATGGTGACAATGCAGAGACCTCAATCAAATCCTCACATGACTACTATGTAGAGCACAACGCCAGTTTTAAAAACTTGAATTTGACTAGACTGAAATTTTTGGAAAAAATCCCCACTTTACTCAATGGACTCGGGCCTGATCCTCTGAAGAACCACAGCGTGATGGTGACATTGGGGTATTTCTACTTCAGGCTTTTTTGTTCTTTGAATAACATGTGAAATGCCTTGTGCAGAGCCTGTCTCATCCCAGTAACTGGACACCAGTTTGGAGGAGGTTTGACCCAGAGCAGAGCTTGACTTTTACAGTATGTGCATTACATTTATTTAAGAGTTTGTGTTTTGTTTCAGGATGATTGACTGGGTGTCCTGGCCCCTGGGAAAGAACATAGACAAGTGGATCATTGCTCTGTTGAAGGGTTTGGCTGCAGTGAAAAAGTTCAGCATCTTGATTGAAGTCACTCTTTCGAAAATAGAAAAGGTCAGTTGGCGCTTTTAAATGTGAATGTGAACCACAGAAATACCATCTTGCACCTGAAATATCACCTTGCCTTTCAAATGACAGGATGAGATGTATAGAGAAAAAAGAGTTTGCTGTCCCAAGGGATACTGATCTTGCTGCTAAGAATGATGTTCTCCAGAACAGCCTGGAATTCTGCAGGTTGTGGTCTGCAGAGGTACTGATATCTTAAAGGAAATAAAATAGCCAAGGATTTTCAAACCAGTCAAACGCTTTCCTCCCCAAACTATGAAGTTCTTGTAAAATTTACTTTTGGGAATGTGACATGCTCTCCTTTGACCATGCCTGGGTCATTGCTGGCTGGCACAGGTAAAATACATATCAGTGTGTGTATTAATAGCCTACATAGTCACAGGTCAGTTCTAAAGCCTGTGCCCTGGCTTGGTTCTTTTATTAGTGTAGATAAAGCCCCTGCTGCCATTGCCATCACCTCTTTCAGCAGTCGGTACTTGCTCTCTCTGAAAACTGTGATCAAGCTGTTCCAAGGGATACTGGTCACTATTTCAGAACTTCTTCCATGCTGTGGTCCTACTCTTCCCTCCTTCATATAGTGGGGATAACACCTGGCTGAGCCACCAGAAGAAATCATAGAAGCTACTAAGACTATGTTCTTAGGGACATGGCTTAATGCTGGGCTTGGCAGTGCTGGGTTAATAGCTGGGCTCAATGATATTAGAGGTATTTTCTCACCTAAATGATACTGTCATTCTATAATTATCAGTACTAGAACATTATCAATAACTGCATTTGTCTTTGTGATCCCTCAAGTGCATTGAGCAGTGGGACAGTAGCCAAGCATCTCTGGCTTTTCTTTCTTTCCTTTCATTATTAATACATAGGAAAGGGACACAGCCCATAAAATAACGTGTGATTTTTGGAGACCCTTAGAAGTTATGATCTGACAACAGTAGAGGGTATAGAGGTATTTTTTGTAAAGTAGAATAAATATAATTGTGTAGCCTTTGAAAAAGATACTTGCCTTTATCTCTTTGTCTGAAGGGTAAGTGATAAAGTTCCAAATATCTGAATAAATTAAGAAGCATGTTCTAGAAAATCTAGCATTCTGCTGTCCTTGCCTAGTTTTTTCATGAGGAGGTATGGAGATGCAGCACTGTCATAGAGGCATTACACAAGGCTGAAAAGGTGAGAATAATCCGCACAGTATTTTTAAGGGTGCCCTGAGCCAATGCTCAGGATAGGAGATGACTCTGGACACCTAGTTACAGGCTGCTTGCTTCAACATCCAGCATGGAGTAGGAAGAGACCAGCAGCCATGGGAGATGCCCCATGCCTCTGTTTCCTGCTGTTCCCTGCTCCTCCTGGTTGCAGTGCCATCCTGCCTTCTCATTTGCTTTTTTTTCTCCTCGCCCAGGTCTTCTCCAAGCTGCTGTACCCCGTTGTGAGGGAGGGGGCTTTGTCTGTCCTGCAGTACATGCTGCTGAGCTTCCAGCACTCCCACGAGGCATTTCACTTGGTAAGGCTGAGTCTGGCACTTGGATGAGGCCATTGTCCTGAGTGTAGCCCTGCTGTGGGCCAGCAGGGATAGGGGGGCACCTAAGGTGTGGCAGATGTTGCCACTCTGGCTTTGGAGTGCATTTGGTGGAGCCTTTGCATTGAGAACATCTCAGAGGGCCCTCACTGTGGAGGGCAGGGAATACATTATTAAACAGCCCTTGCTTTTCCTAAGTGGGTGCCTTCCTGTGTGTTGGACTCAGTGGGCCCCATCCTACGTGCAGCTTTCAATTTTCACCAACACGTGGCACCCATTTCTTTAAGTGGTGGGTCATCTTTGAATGGTTTGAACAACATCAGTGCAGCAAGACCAGAAGACCAGATCAGAACACTTCACTACACAAATTCTCTGTTAAAAGCAAAATCAACTTTTGGCAACATTTGAATATCCACTTTTCATTTCCACAATGATATTTTATAATTTGTTTTGCTGTTGGCACTAAGGCACAGCTATGCTTCCTGCTGGTGTTGCCTCTGGAATGCTGAATTTAAAAAGTGAGGTTGAAGGCAAAAGCATGCTTGTAGTGATTGAACTGATAAAAGCAGTGATGGAAAGATTACTCCTATTAATGTTTGATTTTGTACTTTCTGGTTAAAGCCTTTATATTTGGCTTTTCACCTGAAGTTCACAGAACAAAGCTAGAAAAAAGCAAAGCTAGCCAACATTTTCGACTGATGCTTTTTCATTCCTCAGCTGGAGATACTTTGAAGGAATAGTCATTCCAACATGTTGTCTTCAGTTGGACATCAAATTTTGAAACACTCCAAAAGCTGTGAGTTGCTCTTGGCTTGAAGTTTCCATCTGTAGTCCATAAGCATAAATTTCCTCCTTTATTTAAAGAACCCAAAAGCCAACAGGGCCAAACCACGTCTTTTTGTGCTTGCCCTGGCACTTTGGAAGGGTTTTGAGAATTGTTCACATCACAGCTTGGCAAAATTCTGATGTACAAAAAGGTGCTGCAATTGATTTTCTTCCCCAACAACCTTTCTTGTTGGAAGAGAAATAGTTAAAATCTCAACATTCTGAAGGGAAAGAAAAAGAGGGGAAGAAGACCAAGCGAGGAAGAGAGGACCTGGAAATGGCTGGACTGAGGTCCTCATACTTTTCTCCAGCATTGCACTGGGCTAAAAATTGCTTAAAATATAAATATGAAAAAGGTTGTGTGGGTGCCTGGGTCACTGTAGCACATCTGCGGGGTTGGAAATCGGTTGTTAATTCTGTGTGCAGCTGCAGCGTCAGCAGAGGGTGCCCGTGAGCAAGGGATCATTTGCATTTGCATCTGCTCGTGCATTTTTATGTTTTCAAGATGAAAGCAAAATAAAGAATGTGCTGTTTATATGCCTGTTGCCACCCATCCCACCGTACCAATTCCAGTTCAGTGTATTCAGTATAAAATAAAGAGCACAGCAGACAACATTTCTTTTAGGCTAATCCCACCTACCTACCTTGCAGGTTTGAATCCCTGCACTTGGCAGTCAGCATATCCTTTCCATTGTGAGTGTGGGATTTAGGGGAGATTAAAGAATGGCAATTGCAGCTCAGCAAAGCAGCAGCACAAACCTGTAGGTGTCATGCAACAGAAAACCCTCTAAAGCTGCCAAAATCAACAAGAGAGTTGCTGTTGAGCTCAAAGGGTGAAGGGTGAAGTCTAGAGTGACACTGAAGTCAGCTCCTGTTCACTGTCTTTTCTGCCTGCAGGTGAATTTCATTCCCCTAAATGTATTAATATTCTGTGAATAACATGGAGTAATTTTTGTTGTGAATTTTTTTTTCCAGCTACTCCCTCACATCCCCAGGCTGGTGGCCTCTTTGAAGAAGGAGGACTCCAATTCTGCAACCAGCTCCCTGGAGCAGCTGGCTGAGCTCATCCACTGCATGTTCTTCCGCTTCTCAGGATTCCCAGACCTCTATGAACCAGTCCTAGAAGCAGTTAAAGTGAGTCATGCCCTTCTCAGTCATTTTACTGCTCTACATATGGAAATGGCATCTTTGTCAGTAGCTAGAATAGAGAGACTGTCTGGTAGGAATATCCTGACCCTGTCTCTCGCTGGTAGGGATGTCCTGACCTCAACACCTCAGATGGTGGTAGAAGAGAGGGGATTAAAATTCTGAGTCTGAGCCCTGTGTAGCCAGGTTGAAGGAAGTTACTTCTCTAATGGTGGGCCTGCAGAAGTCCTGATGGTGCCTGTAGGTTTTAGCTATAACTTTATTCTGAAATGCCTCTAAAGGACTAATACAAACAAGTAAACTCTTCTGTGCATGGAGGCAGGTTCATGTAAAGAGCAGGAAAATTAGTTGTGTGAATGCCTCTAGCAGAGGAGTTTTGCAGTTGCCCATTACTAATTCTTCACGGGAAAACATCAGTCATGGGATCATAGAATACCCTGAGCTGGAAGGGATCCACGAGGATCATCGAGTTCAACTCCTGACCCTGCACAGGACAGGAATCACACCAGGTGCCTGAGAGCAAGCCAAGCTTCTTGGCTTGGTGCCATGACAACTTCCCTGGGAAACCTGTTCCAGTGTCCAGCCACCCCATGCTGGACGCTTTTCCTAATATCCAACCTAAACCTCCCCTGAGACAGCTTCATGCTGTTTTCTGGTGCCCTGTCACTAGTACCAGAGAGAAGGGATTGGTGCCTGCCCCTCAGCTTCCCCTTGTGAGGACAGATAATGATTTGTAACTGAGATCTCTCTTTCCAAGGCTCTCCCGATTCCAAATGAAGACCGGATTAAACACCTCTTGGGACAAAATGCTTGGACCTCCCAGAAGAATGAGCTGGCCTGCTTCTACCCACGCCTGGCATCTAAATCAGAGACAGGAAAGATTGGGTTAATTAACTTGGGAAACACTTGCTACATGAACAGCATCATACAGTCTCTTTTCATGGCTTCAGAGTGAGTTTTTCCTCTCTTGCTCCTGTTCAAGGCTGCTCCAGGGGTTGCTTGTCACTCCAACCTTGCACGTCCCACACTGATTTTCCATCTCACTCACAGATTGCATCTCTGCTTTTCTTTCACAGCTTTCGGCATTCAGTGCTGAATTTAGCTGAGGGCAACTCCCAGCCCCTGATGACAAAGCTCCAGTGGCTCTTTGCATTTTTGGAGCACAGTCAGGTAATTATTTCATGTTTTAGTTATTTGTTTGGACTGTCGGCTGCGGAAAGGCTCGTCTCCAAGTTGCTTCCTGCTGGCTCCAACATGCTGATAAGGAGCTGTGGATCTTGGTGGGTTTTTGTAACGGGACAAATTTTGTTTATATGAAGGAGGCTAATTTTGGGAGAGGTGGAGGGAAAATCCTATCACCCATGAAAGTGGGCCATGTTCACACCAGGCTGCCTGTCTTTTACTTGTGGTCTTCTTGGGCTGGGCTGATGTCATAGCTAATGTTTTTGACAATGAAGTCCATTAGGTAATAGTTTACATCTGTGGTCAGCTGAGAAGCCTGTTGGTGTGAAGCAGAGGCTTTGTTTCTTGCTGTGCAGCAAGGGAGAAGACTGGAGCAGCTCACTTGTCCCACTGCTGCCCAGCAAAGCACTAGCAATCAGTGAAAACTGCTTTAAAGGTGGTTTTGTTAAAAGGATAATTATAAAAATCCCCTTAGATTCCACATTGTTGAATCCTCTGTATGTGAGGAAAGTAAAATAAAAATAACACCCTTAAGTAAATGTAAATATTCCCATGACAAATGTGAAATTTAATGGAGTGACTCCTGGAGGTACAGCTAGGTCATATCTAATTTTTTTCTTGAAAATATATCTTTCTGTCCCTAGAAAGACAAGATTTTGGAAAGGCAGTGAATTTTCCCTTGCTGGGAAGCAAGTCATCCAGGCTTTTCAATTTCCCAAGCCTGGACTGGCAGAGCTGGCTGGTAGCATTGTGGTATTATGTCACTACAGATGACCTGGGGGGGAAGTATAGACATCCTGTTAAATTTAATATTTGGTAATAGAAGAATCTAGGTTTTGATTGCAGGTTAGGGTGTCTGTGTTCTGTGATGAGCAAGTACAGAAGCATGTTGTGTAGCTGATGGTTATAGTTTCCTGTTAATTTCCTTTTGGTTATTTTTCTTCTTTGGGTTGTTCTTGAAGTTACCTTTTTTCTAAAAATGGGTCTTTTTCCATATTAATT